>NC_052360.1:14497898-14612300 GCF_009727055.1 Benincasa hispida
TTCATTTCTTTAATTCTTGTAATGCTTTTTTTTTTTCTTATTCTTATATTAGAAGTGAGAGATTTTGTCCCAACGTTATTTTATATAGATAACTATCCCAAATAGTCAGTGGTAGATCCAAAAATTTTGTTCATAGAGACTTTATCCAATTTAGTAAAAATAAATGTAATGAGTGAAATTTAAACCTGGATTTAGAGAGGGTTGAAAGATAAGTATTTCAAAAAATTAGCTATTGATTTTGATATTATGCTAGTTTATAATAATAATAATAATAATAATAATATTATTATTATTATTATTATGAACATTTTTGGAAACATTCAACCTTCTTTTTCCAAGCCAAGACAAAAGACTAATTAAAGGTTTTTCAAATTTTTCCTCCTATATCATTATAAATTTAAGAGAGGAGGTGGAGATTTAAGTCTTTGACTTCAGAGAAAATGTTACTGACTTTTATACTGCTAATAGATATTAAATTCTTTAAGATGTTTATTTTAAAATATTTATTAATATTACAATTATACAAAAAAAAAAAAACAAAAAAACAAAAAAACAAAACAGTAGAAAAAGATAACTTCCATTTCGTTTGATTGAGCATAATTCAACTATTATTAACATATCTATTTGATTTATGAAATAAGAGGTGGGAATGGAATTATCATTATATTTATTAAAAATTTTCAATATTGGAAATGAGATATCTTATTTCAAGACATTTCTTATTCCCATCCTTAGAGGTATTTCATAATCACCCAAATAAGTAAGTTTTCTCAATTTTCAATGATTTTCTATCTCTTTTACTTTTTATCTTTTTATTTTATTTGTTTTATTTATTTCTTGATATTGTTTAATTTATTTAATTTTTATAAATATATTTAAATTAAATTTATAATTCACATATATAATTAATTTTATTAATAATAATGTTAATATAATAATTTATTCCGTTATTATGAATTAGTATAAAAACTATAATCATTTAAAAAAATGAATAATCATAATTATATTTTCTTAAATCTCTTCTTATTGGTAATATATATTGACATTATAAATTATTTATTGAAATTATTAATTAGTCTTTAAATTTTTTTAATTAATTAACTAATAATAAAATAAGTTAATTTTTTTAACAAATATTTTGTACACTTGCACTTCTAGTTTTAATCTATAATTGTAACATTGTTTGATGATTAAAATCAAGTAGTTTATATTCAACTTCTTTTGTATATATATAAGGCTTATAATCGACATAAAAACAATTAGCTAGTTAACTCTTCAATTAATAAAACTACAAAAAAAAAATAGAGATTTAAATTAATTATCAATATTTTTAATAAAAATTGATAATATAAAAAAAATTTAATTGATAATAAATATATTAATTAAAACTTTGAACACCCTCTAAATTGGGTTCAAATTAAAAAAAATTTAATTGATAATAAATATAGACATCTTATTCCCAGACATCCTATTTCAATACTTTATTTTCAAATATGTATAAAACTTTGAACACCCTCTAAATTGGGTTCAAATTTTCCAATTTTTTCTATTTGAGAGAGAACTAGAATAAGAGCATATTGAAAAGTGATTTTGAAATTATTAAATCATTTTTGTCATATTCAAAATCACTCGAAAATACTTCTTTAATTGAATATTTAATTTTATTTTTAAATATAATTGTGATATTATAAAAATGGATTATTTCATAGCGTTTAAAGTCACTCTGATGGATAGAATCAAAATGAAGAGTGCATCACCTTGTTGACAATCTCTAGAAGTGAGAAATGAGTCGGTGTAATTTGTTTTTACATTGTAACTAATATTATTTTCTTCGTGGGTTTATGCTTTGTGTTATTGCGCTAGAGGTTGACTATAATTTTTCTATCAGACATTGATGTTGGTGGTTATGTTTTACATCTTGTTCCTTATTTTTGTGAAGTATGATGTTCCACCCCTATGTTGTTTCTGTTTGAGAATATCTTATTTGTTTAACTCTGTGTAACCTTAATGTTTGATTCTTTTTCCTTTTTTGGTGGTTGGATAAGATCTCGATCCTTATTCGATTCTTTCCAAAAGAGGTTGGTATATCGTTGGTGCTCCTATGTAGTTAGAGTTGTCGTTGTTAATCGAGTACTAGTTTTTTGCATGCCGTACGTGCTTTTCTTTGAAATTATTGATGAACAGAGTTTGTTAAGGAATCAAGAGAAGTTATCTTCATATATCAATATTTGAGACAACTTTACTATACTCCATTAGATGTTGTTAAAATTTGAATAGTCTACAGAAGCTTACTAGTTTTAGAGAGACATTTTTGTTCAGTGGTCTATAGGTGCTCTCTAGACTATCTTGAAGTTAAGTAGATGGGTCAGGGGGATTTTTACACTTAGGAGAACCCTAAGTTTTTTGTTTGAAGAGTTCTTTGAAAGATCGTGACATCAGCTGAGAAGTAGTCTCATAATTAGGAGAAAACTTAAGTTATTGTTCACTAAAAGTTAGGCTATTTGTTAGTCGTTGTAGAAGATCTGTTAAATAGATAAGTACTGCGTTGTAATTGCTTAACTTTATATTTTAGGAAAATCTCTTTTCTTCAATCATATTGCTCAGACGTAGGTGATATTGTATCAACTAAGCTACCAATTTTTTAATCTTTTGATTATTGTTTTATCGTTTGTTCTTTATGTTGTTAATCATCTTGCTACAATATAATGTGTGACTTGTGACCGGTTGTCAATATAAACCCACTAGTTTAATATAGAAATAGATTTATGTAAAACAAATTATCATTTTGGTTCAAATAGCATTTAGTCTCTATATTTTTAACATTTTTTTAAAATTTTAGTCCATATATTTTTCAATGTCTAATTTTAGTCCCTCTATTTTTAATAAATCTTAAATTTAGTTGCTTAATTTTAATTTTATCAAAACTGGCTAAATAATAATAATAATAATAATAATATTCATTCCAGAAAAAATATATATGTGATTATGTTTTCAAAATTTAGAGTGAAATTACTAATAGATAACAATTTTTTTTAATTTTTGAAAAATTCAACAATAAAAACAAATAGTATGAACTAAATATAAGATTTTTTTGAAAGTAGAGAAATTAAAATTGGACGGATAAAAGAACATAGACTAAAATTTAACAAACTTCAAAGTATGAGAACTAAAATGGTATTTTAACTTATTCTTTTTTTTTTAGTTTCCATTTGATTTTTAAGTTTTAAAATGCTACAAGCTAACTTTAGTTTCCATTTTGATCTCCAGATCTCAAAATATTATACATTCTTATCTTCAAGAGTTTTGAGTTTAGTTTCAATTTGGTCTCTCAATTTCTAAATTTTATCCTTTTACTCTTAAAGTACGTAGCTGATTCTTATCGTTGGTTATTGGAGTTAACTTTCAATTTAATTAATTTAAGATAATTATGATAGGAAGTTTTTAGATAATTTTAATAGTAACTAAAATTTAATAGTAGCCCAAAATTAACGAAAAAACTACTTCAACATAGTTAATTTTAATTAACTAACGTAAAATTAATACAGATGACTAAAAAATGAAGGTGAGTAAGAATTACTCAAGGGTAAAAGTACAAAAACTATGAAAGCTATGTCCCAAATAGAAATTAAATTTAAAACTCAAGAGTAAAATGTAGTCTATGAAAAACATATATATTATTCCTCCCTAAATTTATCTATAAGAAGTTAATCTAGACCTAGTATAACAAACTTACAATCTAAAATAATAAAGCTAATCCAATAAATCAAATACCTCCTACAAATGTTACCGGCAGCAAAGTTAGAACAATTTTGACTTATTTTCCATTTTATAAATACGAGTTGGTTTTTATTGATGGTCTCAAAATTCTCTCTCTTTAGCCCATAATATTGAATTTAAATTTACAAGTTACTTGACTCCTAGCCCCATAATTTCTTGGCATTTTGTTTAGTTGTCTAGTTGAAGTTTATTTCAACTTTGAAATTAACAATTTCCATAAATATGAAACTAAATATTTAGAAGAATAAAATCCCTTAAAGAATCTTTAAAATTTGGATCAATTGACAGCTTTTATTTTAGTAGTTAATCAATCATATGGTCACATGGGTCCAATCCATACATGAAGTGCATTGCATCAAGATTTCCCGTGAACTTGTTTTGGCTTTTTCTTAGGGTTTCATGTTAAAGAAAGAACCTCATAGACTTACTATATTCCTAAACTAATTTTTTATTTTTTTATAGATTAAATAACAAATTTAGTCCCAAAATTTTAGCTTCGAACTTTCATTCTAGTATATCCTTCACTCCAGTCTTAATACGATAGAAAGACTTCAAAAAAGATATTTAAGAATGAATATTAATATGAGTTCATTGGGTGTGTGCTTCGTGTTACAAAAATGGTTGTGACCAAATAGATTAAGATCGCAACTAAAGTAGATTGAGAATAATAATAATGAAGAAGAAGAAGGAAAAGAATAACACATCATAATGATTTTACGTAGAAAACCTCTAAACAAATTAAGGTAAAAACCACGGGCAAAGATAGAATAATTCCACTACATAAAATATGAGTTATAAACTTTCTTTCTTATAGATGAATACCAAGCTATCTTACAAGAATAAACTCTATTTTATCTCACTCACTTGTTGGAGATTTTTAGGATGGTTTGGCAACCATGAGTCTCCACCTATTTATAGTCCAATGAAACTTGGTCATCAAACAAATCCGATGACTTCATATTGTCCTTGATAGATGTGAAAGATCCAATAACTCCAATTTGTGGCCTTTAGATCTTGGTCTTGGACAAAAGGTAAGATCTAATGATCCAAAATTGTCTTGAAGAAACTTATTAAATAATAAAAAACTTTCTTGATAATTATCCAACACTTTGTAAGAATGGCTAGAAAATTTTCAATCATATCTTTGGTCTACTAAATCTAATCTTTTTCACACTTATGATGTTTTCACAGTCGCCCTAAATTGACATATTATGATGTACAAAAAATATGCCCATAAATTTTAATTTTGTGTAATAACTACTTGACCTATTTAACGTTTTGTGAAAAATTCAGTGACAACTAGATATACCATTGAAGTTTTAGGATAAGATCGATTCATTCATTTTTCAAAAGATTTAGAATATGTCATAGATATATTAGACAAAAAATTAAAAGGTAGGAGACAAATATTGATATGTTTCAAGGTTAGAAATCTATTAGATACAAAGTTGAAAGTCCGATTAAACCATTTTTAAGTGAGTGACTTTAATTTTTAGACATATTATTTAAATTTCGAGATTAAATTTGTAGTTTAATAAACTTTTTTATTTTAATTATTATTTTCTCCATCTTTTCCCGTGTGGATTGTGGGATGACACCGCTGGAAAACGGGCGATCTCTTTGTTGGTATTTAACTTCATATTGGATTCACACTTTACCATTTATGATATATTAAAAAACTTTTTAGATGGCATTTTTTAAAACAATCTGTTTGACCTATTTAATTTTCTTATTTATATTTTATAGGCCCATTGGTTCCCCTTTTTAAAAGAAAATTATAGGCCGTCTTTATTTCTAACAGATGTGTGTAGTATAAAAATTTGTATTATCAAGGGTTGGGTTCTTCAATTCTACATAATTGTTAAAAAAAAATAAACATAAATATTTTTTTTAAAAAAATTTAAACTTGGGAAAAAAATTAAGCAATCTTATGATAAATTTAAGAAATAAATTTCGTTTGATAGCTATTTGTTTTGTTATTTTTTATTTTAAAAAATTAAGTTTATTTTCTCTTTATTTCTTACCATGATTTGTACATTTCTTAAGTACAAGGGTTGAATTCTTAGTCAAATTCTAAAAAAACAAAACAAAATTTTAAAAGCTATTTCTTTTAGTTTCTAAATTTTGACTTAGCTTTTTAAACCAGTAGTAAAAAGTGGATAATAAAGAAAGAAATTTGAAGGTAAAAATAATTTATATAGACTTAATTTTTAATAAAGAAAAATTACAAAACGGGCCCTAAAGGAAACTATGGAGTTATCCCCACCGACTTCTTATTGGAAAGTTGATATATATTAATATATTTAAGAAATTTTGTGAAGGTTGTACAGACCAAGAAAAGAATCGAACACTTTCATAATATCGATATGAGAAAAACCACAAAAAATGGAGTTTTTTCTTCTTTTTTTTCAAGAATTTTTTATTTTATTTTAAGAAAAGATACTTCATTAAATCACATGTGGGAAGACAGTTCGTCCACACACATTCTTATGTCATAACATGGTTTTTGGTACTTTTGATCAGGAATAATAAGTTTATATATATACCGGATGTTTTCGTTTCTTTATTTAAGAAACAATTACACACACGACAATTTGACACAAAATATTTACGAATTTAGTACAATTTAAAAGTATTTGTAAATATGTAATACATACAGTTTTAATTTCTATCCATACTTATCATTAATTAAGGTCTATCGCTTATAAAATTATATATAACTAAGATCTAACACTTTATAGACTTACCTGAAGTCCGTCTCTGATTTTAGAGTCTATCGATGATTAGATGTCTATTACTGACTGTTTACCTGCTGCTTCTTTATTATTATGTTTGATATAATAAATAAATATGTGTATATATATATATAAGAACAATATTAGTATACTTCATTTATTATTAGATATCTCTTACTATTGTTCATTTTCCTTTAAGTTGATCAAGTATAAAATAGAAATGCAATATCAATATTTAACTATTATTTTTTTTCTTCTATATTTAATTATTTGCATGCTATTCTATTACTGATATATCATATCAATAAAATGTTAAATGGTATATAGATATTGATATTTGAAAGTGGATTCATATCCATGAGTTTGCACATGCACTTGGTGTTATGAGATCTATGATTGATTAATCATTATAAAAAAAATTAGGAAAAATATTAGAAATGGTAAAGCAACATGAGTGAAAAGTTTTCTTCAATTAAAACTTTTATGAAACAAAATCAGTTAAGTTTGTTGTAAATAAGTGAAAGCATATATTATAAATAGAAGAATCCATCGCATAAAAATTATACTAAGAAAATAAGAAAGCTTTGTATTTTCTACTTGAATGAGTAGAATTGCTTTCACCAATAGTGGATGCAAGTCTCTTTATGGCCAACCACTTTAAAACCTTGTCCTCATTCTATACTCTCAACAACGAGATTAGATATACGAATTCCTCAATCCCAAATTAGGAGTCTATATAGATTGGATTGGATTGAAGGTATTTTTTGGACCAACTCAAAAATTCGGGTTAGTTTGATTGACAATCCAAATTATCCAAATAAAGTTTCCAACTCAACCCTTAAAATACAGGTTGGATTGGGTTGGATTGTCGGGTTATAACTTTTTTTTATTTTTAATGAAAAATATATAAATTTATATATAATACATGACTAATAACTAAAATCTCTAAGATGCTAAATACCAAATATCTATAATATTTATCGTAAACTTTAAACAAAGACAAATATCATAACAATTTTAAAAGAAAAATACTAAAAATTCAAAAAATAATCAATACAAAGAAATCAAACTTTAAAGGAAAAGGAATATATATATATATATATAATTTGGGTTGAGTTGGATCAACCAAGATTTTTTTTAGTTAACCCACAACCCAATCCAACCCAAAAAATAGAAAAATTCAACCAAACTCAACCCAAGAACAAAACTAACCCAACCCAACCCGATTGGATAATCCGGATTGTTCGGGTTGTCAGATTATTTGAACACCCCTATCCCAAATAACAATAAATTGCTAGAGCAATGTAATAATAATATACATTTTTTAATAATAATGATAATGATAATGATAATTGACAAAAATGTATCAATAATAAACATCTATCATTGATAGAGAGAGACACGATCTATGATAAATACAAAAATGTTTCATTAATAATAAACATAAAAATTAATATTTTAATTATTAGGGTGTACTATATTTGGTGTTTAGAATAAGGACCCTTTATCATGATCATAAATGTTTGTTATTTCGAAAAATATCAATAAAAGAAACAAAAACTCTAATTTCAATCTATTTTAAAAGGCAAAAAGGCCAGCCCAATTAAAAACAAAACCGGAAATAAAATTGAAAATGTGAAAAAAAAAAACCCCAACCAAATCAACAAGTACTAAATAAAAACAATTGATTTGAATCTTGATCGACTCCAAATCTGAGAACATCAAATCGACTTCACCCTAAACAAAAATAATCTAGCAAATATCTACAGATTGTTGTTAATAAATATAAAAAATTGTTGATAAATGATAGACATCTATTAATGATAGTATGTAAAAATGGTCTATCAAGAATAGATATAAATAAAATGTTTATTGATGATTTTCTTAAAAGAAAAAAAGAGTTTTATCAATGACAAACTATTAAAATGATATCAATGGATAAGAAATTTCGACTAATTAATCATAAAGCGCCACATCATCACAATCAAAGTCAATTCTATTAAATTATGGGGCAAATTAAGAATTATTGTACTCAAAATAAAAATTTATAGACGTCAAAATGGCTAATAAAAAGATGCACGTCTTGAATCTGGATAGTTGATCACAAATATGGACTTATTAAACTTAGACCACGATCGATAAATTTGGCTAGAGGTCTGATTGGACTTTAAATCTTAAATTGGATCAGACTAAATAATTAAAATTACTTTAGTCCAAAGTCCAACCTAATTCAAACCCACGATGAAAATTTGGAAAAAAAAAAAGGACTAGGCCCAAAGCCCAACTTAGGCCCACACCCCAAAACTACATGGGCCCAAGTCCATGTAAAACCCATGTAAAACCTCTCCCCTTCATTTGGAGGTAATGGAGAAGAATTAATAACAAAGCACTCAAAACTCTCAAGATTTGAAGATTAAAGCTCTAAGGAGATGTTTGGATCGAGGAAATTAGAATGGGAATAAGGATGAGAATAGGTATAATACACCTTTCCTTGTTTGGTACAAGTTTTGAAGTTTTAGGTATGAGAATAAACTATTCTCATGCATTTCTTATACCCATAGATGATACCCATCTAACGAGTTTTCTTGATACTCACTCTCTCCCCTTTAATACATGAATTAATTAAATTTATGAGTTTTCTATTATTTTATATTATTAAAATTAATTAATATATGAATATTAAATTTATAATTTAGAAATTTATATTAAATTTTAAATTAAATATTTAAATTTAACTATTCCAAATTTATAAATAAATAAATAAATTATTTAATAAATCGTAAAGAACCGATTCATTAATACTATTAATTCATTAATAAATTATATATGTAGCTAATTAATTATTAATATGATTACTATTTTATGAGATTATTTTTTAATAATTATAATTAGTTTATCATCAATTAATTATAATTCATCAAATTATAATTTTTTATATTTATTTTTTAAAATTGATTTTAATTATTATATTAATTAATACATCATATTTATATAAACTCGTCAAATTGATACAACAAATTATATGACCAAATAACTTTAATTATTAATTACTCATTTTACAAATATTTGTAATTAAAAATTTAATTAATATTATTATTTGATAGTTAAACAATTAATTTTGTTCAAGACTTTGAATTGAATTTATTGTTTATCAATTAATCTATCAAAATTTTATAGAGGTGTCCATGATTAATTTTATAAATAAAATACAAAACTATTTTTATTATAAAATTTTGATAATATTCTCATGTACAATCAAATAAAGTGTTTTTTGATTCTCAAGAATCTTATTCTTAGACTTTTTATTCTTAAGTAAGACTTTAAAGTTATGATCAAATTCAAGACTACAACTCTATGAAGCTCGAAGACTTGAAAGACTAAAATTACTTGAGTTCTATAAAACTAAAGCACTGAGTAAGTTCTAAGTTTATAATTTCCTGAAGATTGGATTTCATTAGAAATTTTAATGCGTTATTGAGCATCTAATTAAATTTGTTAATTTGAACATTCATTAACACCCCCTCTAGAGGGTCTCTAGAAGGCTAATCTTGTTAAAAAAAATTAATGGGTTAAAACAACAGTCATGGAAAATATGGTGCATCATCACATTTACCCTCCTTTATTAAAACATCATTTGAGATATTTGAGTTGTGACTCATATATTACAACATTAAAGTAGGCAATGCCTTTGTAAATCAGTCTTTTAGATTATCTTTCAAAAAAAAAAAGTTAGAATATTAATATCATTAGATTCTTCAAGTTAGAAATTTTGATTTCTAATCTTGATTTGCATATATTTTAAATAATTGATAATTGTTATTATTGTACATACGGTGATGCTTAGTGTAGTATTGAAGAGGCATTATTGGGTGTAGATCCCTTCGTCCCATACTTTAGAAACATATAAGTTTGAGTAATGTTATGTGAAGTTGAAAAAATTAATGGGTCTTTTTGTTATTTTGTGAAATTAAAAGCTAACCTATACATGATAGACAGTTTTACAAACAGTTTTACAAAGATATGGTTCTTCTCTCTTCATCTCTCAATCTTTACGTGTTCTTAATTCCATAATGAAGGACAATATAATCTCTATTTTAGGGTTTAATTCATTGAATAAAACAAGTCTTTATAATATCATATGACGAACTGAAGATTATACGGCATTGGAATTGGAGAATATTGAAAATTATTTTGGATATTCATCATATAATGGAATCAAATAAGTTTTCATCCGTTTTACTGAAACTTTATAATAATGTCATTTTGATTGATTTAATTTCTCTATTGAGATCTAATTTCTATTAATCGCTTCCACATTCGAGTTTATTGAAAAATTAAAACACTTCAAGATCATGATAGGAAAAGAGAGCTTCAGTGAGATATTATTTTATTTTATCTGCTTTGATATTTAAATTTTTTTTTGTTTCATCTACTTTGATATATCTTGTTTTGGTTTCATCTATACATGTTCTTCTATTGTCTTCACATAAAGCTTTGACTGCGACTCATGTTTCATGAATGCGTTCAGTCATTAATCTACCATAATCATACATATTCTTCACTAACTTAATGATTGCCAAGATTTGTAATTGGGTATAGTTTGCTTCATATATTATCATAATATATAGTTCTTCTACATGTATTCAATAACTCATTTGAGATATCTAACGTTTATAAGTCTTAGATAAATAACACACATCTTAATAACTGACTATATCCAAATAATATTTAGAGGCAATTGTAATATAATAACCAAGCCTTATTAGCAGATATAACACAGTGCAAAAAAAAAAATGTAGATATAACAAAAATTAGATAATCTATTAGTGATAGATCATAACACTAGTAGGAATCTATCAGTGATAGACCATATCATTGGTAGAGGTCTATCAGCAATAGACTGTATAATTGATAGACTTTGCTATATTTGCAATTTTTTAAAAATGTTGTTATACACTTAGTTATTATCATTAAAAATGATATTTGTTGCAATAGATAAGTTAAGTAATTGAGTTTTAATTATGTTTTCGATTCCTTGAGTAATTTTATGAAATCTCATGACCCTTTTATGATAGGGTGATACAAAACATCCTCCTTGTAGAAGTTACAATAAAAAAATTAAATCTACAATAACCTATAACAAAATTAATAACAAACTTGTAAAGAAGATGAAAACTAAAACGAATATCTAATATACCCCCGCAAACTTAGAACAGGAAAGAAGCCATGAATTTGGTACAACAATGAGCACAGCAACATGGAGAGAGTGGTTTAGTGAACAAATCAACAACCTGATCCTGCAAAGAAATAAACCGAACGGATAGATCCTTGACAACTACTTTCTCTCGAATAAAGTGATAGCTGATCTCACTGTGCTTAATGCGAGCATGAAAAATGGGATTACTGGCAAGAGATATAGCAGAAACATTGTGACACTGGAGGATCAGGAAGGTACCCCAGCCTAGATAGAACTAGCCTTAGACAAAAGATCCCTTATAGATACGTTTGCTACAAATTTAATCTTTTATTAAAACCAATTTAATCATATTAAACTGATTATAAATATTAAACTAATTTCTAATCTCATTAGCAACTTATGATCTTAGGTCTATGTGAATCATATTTTAAAATTATTTTAAACAATGATTTTACCTAAGTTTGCATGTACTTCTGAATTACTGATTTTAATTTCTAATTTCATTTAATTATAACTATTATAAAATAAATGAAACAGGTTAAAACCATACATTGCATCGTATGACATACTTTATAAAACTATAACAATTATAAAATTATCTAAAGTAATGTCACGCATCATGCAATTCCCATTTCATTACTATATATGCATAACACTTATATATTAAGGTAGTGAAATAAATAACATACAGACTATATATTATAACTATTATAATATAAATGATGCATGGTTATGTTATTAATGCGTGCAAGTGTATGTATAACACTTATATTATATGATGCATGGGCATGCTATAAAATTAAATCATGTAATATTACAACATTTATAATATAAATGATGCATAAATAATGCACAACTTATGGTAGGATTTTATTATATGACATACATTATGACATATATAACATAATTAAACCACACATCATATGCATAATTAAATAGCAATTATGGAGTGGGATTGGACTTCTAAAGAATTAATTAAATTAATATAACATTTATATTAATTTAATTAATAAAAAAACTAACTGTTATATTAGAAAAAAGTCAAACCGGTTATAAATAGGTGAACTGAGTCTTGAAACAACACGAACCGGACCTCCAGCAACCGAACCGCCCTCAAACCGCTCGAACCAAGTGAACCGAACCCGAACCAGCTCCAAAAAAAAACCAAACCGCGTGCAAACCGGCACTGAAACACGCTTCTCCCCATCTCGAAGCGTCCCAACTCCGTGCCCTAGCATCGCGATGCCATGGAAAAGAACTCTGTTCGTCACATAGTAGCTTCATGACGCTCATGAAGGTTGCCTTTTCTTGATCCTCAGGCACAATCATGATTTAATTGTACCCTACATAGCCATCTAAGAAGCAAAAGAAATCAATCTCTACTAATCTGTCCAACATTTGATCAATAAATGGCAACAAAAAGTGATCCTTCTTAGTAGCTACATTGAACTTCCTGTAGTCCATAGATATTTTCCAACTTGTAACCGTAGCGTTAGAATGCGCTCATTGTTTTAGTTTTTTCAAAACTTTCAATAGAGCGTCTTCTTTTTCTTCTGAGAGTTTTGCTGAAATAATCATAGGTAAAGTATTGTTCTCACCAAGGAATGCATATTTCAGGTGGGTGGGGAGCGCTTTCAATTCCAAAACTGGCAATTGCTCGAGCAAAGGCTTGATTTTGCCTTCTTGATTCTTCAAGCCCAAAGGTTCAAAATTCTTTTGCATGTCTTTTACCGTATAACACGATTCCAATGTTGCGTTCGCCTCATCCTTCAGTTCCATTGCTTCCCCAACTTCGAAATCCAACCTACAAGGTCAATCCTCTTCCAATTCAACTGTTTGGCATGCATTTATCTCATCAGGATATTCCATCGCCTTAAGAA
The DNA here is from genome assembly GCF_009727055.1 of Benincasa hispida. Taxonomy (NCBI): domain Eukaryota; kingdom Viridiplantae; phylum Streptophyta; class Magnoliopsida; order Cucurbitales; family Cucurbitaceae; genus Benincasa; species Benincasa hispida. The sequence continues at coordinate 14,511,488 of NC_052360.1, forward strand.
TGTTAAACTTCATCGTCTGGCCATTAACTTGCATGGTGATTTTACCCTTGTACACATCAATTTGGGTTCTTCTTATGGAGAGGAAGGTTTTTCCCAAAACGTTAGGTACATCTTTATTTGCTTCATAGTCTAATATAACGAAATTAGCTGGAAAGATGAATTTATCCACCTTTACGAGCACATATTCTAATTTCCCTTCTAGATGCACCAAGGAACGGTCTACCAGTTACAAAGTAATTGTTATGGGTACAAGTTCTCTCATTTCTATGTGTTTAAAGATTGATAATGGCATGAGATTGATGCTGGCTCCAAGGTCGCATAGGGCTTTCCCTATATAAATTCCTCCAGTGAAACTCCCTGGATCTCGCATTTTTAGTGGAATACTTTCTTGTATAATGGTGCTACATTCTTGTGTCAGTGCGACAGTCTCATAATTTCTCATTTTTCATTTCTTTGAGATGATATCTTTTAAGAATTTGGCGTAAGATGACATTTGTTCCAGCACTTCGATGAGTGGAATGTTAATATGCAACTATTTTAACACTCCAAGGAAGCATTGAAATTAGTTCTCATCATTCTTCCTCTTCAACCTTTTTAAGTATAGAGGGAATTGCACCTTATTTGACGCCTTTGAAGTAGAAGCTGTCATAGATGAGTCTCAGCTTTCCTCTTGCTTTTCATGCGATGATACCTTTGTTTCCTTTATTGGTCGCTTGTCAATCTTTTCATCAAAAAAAGGTCTATACGCTTCATTAGTAGGCTTCATTGACTTTTCCTTATGATCTTCTTTCATTATGCTACCACTTCTCAATGTCACCGTGTGACATTATTCTTTGTCTGAACTTGAGGAACTTCAGTGTTGCTTAGTAGTGAGCCTTGTGGTATGTTTTTCAATTCTCTAGTGATCTGCCCCATTTGAAGTTCAAGATTTTGAATGGACAACGCTTGACATTGCAGAACCGCCTCATTTTTATGTATGTATTCTTTTAACAAATTTTCCAAAGGTGAAGTTACTGGTTGTTGCGATGAGCTTGTTGCCAGTTGATGTCCATGTTGTCCTTGATGGAACCTAGGTGGTCCATCTTTAGGGGCATTATGATGGTTGCCGTATACTTGCTGATTTCTGCCCCAAGGGAAATTCGGGTGGTTTCACCAACTGAGATTGTAGGTATTTGAAAACAGATTATTTTTTACAACGTAGACAGATTGTAGATTGTGCGGGTATTCCTCGAGCGAATCAACTTCTTCGTAGAGAATGCAGTTCTTGTTGGCGATCTGAGTAACCACATTTACTTGCCCATTTCCAACGCCAGTTTTTGTCATTGCCATTGCATGCAGCAAACTAGTCATCGCATTCACCTACGGTTGTAGTGATGCAATGGCATCATTACTTTGTCCACTTCTTCCTCTCTCATTCGATTGTGAGCCATATTTGCTCTCTTTCTAGTCCTCATGATTATTTGAGATGCGATCAAGGATGTTTTTAGCTTCAACATAAGTTTTATCCAATAAAACACCTGTTGTGACATAATTTACGACAGTTTGGATGCTGAATTCAAGCCATAACAAAAAAATCTCCATTTGAAAATAATCAGGGAGTCTATTATGTGGACAATCTCTTACTAGCCTTCTGAATTTCTCCCATTCGTCACTTAATGCTTCGTTTTCTTCCTGTTTAAAATTTATGATTACCCTTCTCCTTCTTGCATTTTCTATAGGTGGAAAATATTTCTTCATAAACTTTTCCTCGACTTGTTCCCATGATGTGAGCCCTAATCTTTTGTCTTTTTTTCCTATTTGCTTTTCTTCTTCTATAAAAGGTCCTCTCAATCTCTGGGTCGTATACTAGCTCAAGTGTTGATCCTTTGCTCATAAAACGTTTGTACTACTTTCACAGATCAAGGTACAATACACCAAAAATCAAGACCTGCAAAAATTATAAACAATAATCTTAGCGCAACTTAGTTACCACAATCCCCGACAGCAGTGCCAAAAACTTGATGCATTCTCGTTATGCAATGAATTAGTTACTATGTGAACCTTACAAACGAATAGTTTTACCTAGTTAGACCGAAGTATAAATCCAACTAGAATCCTGGTCAGTCCAGGGTCAAACTCAGGGATTGCATTCTATCAATGTGTTATCAATGATTGTTTCGATCTTTACGCGAGTCGTTTTGTTAAGTATATGATGAGTTTGTTCCTATTCTATTGCTACAGTAAAATAAATAATGGTGGATGCGATGATAATCTCAATCATAAGCAAACAACCTATCCAGAGAGATTTCGATTTCAAATGAATAAAAGTAGGGTTGAGAAAAATATTCACTAACAATTCCTAAGTAAATGCATATGTCATGTGTTCAAACAAATCACTCAAAAGTATGAGCCTACAATTTTCAGTGCATACAGCCACAATATCTTATTTCTAGAATGCATGTGATAAGTGTTTGATGCAAAAGATGTCTTTATTTCTATAGGTAATCTCTTCTTGTTTTATGAGGTCTAAATATTTTACTCTTTCAAGCATAGATTCATTCTATTTAGAACAATCTTTCGAATTATTCAAATAGTTTATAAAGCATGCATAAAATAAGTTGAATGCACGATTAAGCTTTACTTAGTTCATGTTAGTTGCAATGTTTCTCAACCCATTAAAAAATTAGTTGCTCATGATAAATGGATGAAAAGATGAATAAACAAAATACTGTATATGAATTTATATTGATAAAAGAACTTTTTCAATGGTTTTACACAATATAAAAGGCAACAATAGCAGAAAAAGAGATAGAGATAGAATATCAAGTTGTGGTATACAATTCTTTGCTTCTTCTGGTGTTGTGGATGACTGCCTTGCTAAATTGTGCTGAAGATGAAGTTTCCCCTTTTTCTTCTAAAGGAAATCTTGAGTTCTCACTCAAGATTTTTTCGAGGGCTTGAAAGGAAGTGTTTATGAAGTGAGAAATTGCACAGAGTTTCCTCTAACGTCTTTTTGGTCGTGTCCCTTTGCATGGAAATATCGTGGGTATTTATAGGTATCAAAGGACACTTCTTCTTCTCTCACTAATGATTGAACTGACAAGGTGCATTAATGTCCATACCCTGACGCGTCGTCTACTTCACACCAGAAGTTCATTGGCCCTGCCATGAAGCTTACTTGATAGCCACAAACTCTGATTTAACCTCCACTGCCATATGCGTCATGTTATCTTCTATCGCATGAAGTTATGTGCTCACACCTCACCCCCAAAATTAAAACTATGTTTTTCCTCAAGCATAAGCTAAAGATTTTCTCTAGCAAGTCAATCACCTTCTTCTTTCCTAGATTTCTCAAGGTTGCCTTATTCAAATCCTATGTACCAAAATCTCCTTAATTCTTATCCATGTCTCTTCTTAAAATATTTCTAAAATTTAGGGACCGCAAGTTTAACCTTCAAAAAAACTTTACTTGTTTCCAGGGCATCGCATGATTTATTTCATAAAAAAACTTTTTTTTTTCAACTGGGGTATTTTCAAATGATTTTTATCCTTGCATATTTTAGACATATATATTTTTCTATGACCTTGCATTGATCCGAGTGCCTAGCCTTCGTTTTGGCTTGTTCCCACGTATGTCATGCGGACATCCAACTACGAGCAAGGCGCTCTTTCTCAGTCTAAACTCATGCCCATCTGGCAGCAGAGTTACGATCATTTATTTATGCGTTGATCACGATTCCTACCTTCGTTTTGGCTTGCCTCCATGGTTGTCATGCGGACATCCGACTACGAGTAGGATCCGATTGCAACGTTATGTTTTTTTTTTGTAGTGCCTAAAAAATAGCAAAGTTGAAAATGAATACCGCACCCTCAAATTTAAACGCAGCAATGTCCTCATTGTTGAAAGATTGAAAGAAGTCATGTGATGCTCTTAGGAAGTTTCGTAAAAAGTTAGTTTGAAAGAAAGCTGGCAGACCACTAACTTCTAGAAATATTTCATGAGATGACTGTCCTAAAATTAAGTTGACTCTAGTATATACGAAAAAAATAGAGGCATGCATTTCATCATTGAAATCATAATTGGAAAATAGAAACAATGCAGTGACTTACTAAATTAATCATTGTTAAATGATTGCGCCGACTAAAAAGGATGCGATGATAAAATTATCAAAGTTAAAATAATATGCGATAGAGCAAAATTTGGAATAAACAAAGTCAAGGAGAGATACAACCCTCAAATTTGCTCTGTCGCCCGCATTAATTGTGATCGTATCCTTCTTTGCGGCAAACTGCTTTCTTAGATTGCAGTGGTGGAATAAAGTAGTTACGTCTTTCGTGTAGCTCTTCCGCAGTCGTTCACCACGATCGTTGCAAGGAAAACATTGAGAGGGTCAAATAAAAAAATAGAGTTAGCAAAATTTTTCTTCCTTTTTTTTTGAATGCAGTAGATAACGAAATGATAATAATGGTAAGAAGATAGAGTTAAGTTCATGAATTGAAGATTTCAACGGATACTTTACAAAACTTTCAACCCTGATGAATTTGAATTGCATGATTATGCAGGGACCGCCCACTTCTTTTTCAGTCAAGAGTTCCTCAGGCACACGGAGGCGGCCTTGTGATGCAAGTCTTCTCCGCGATATATTTTTACTCTTTGCCCCTTGACTTTGAATACGTTGGTTCCGTCTTCATTGGATAACTCGACCGCGCCTTGCGGGAATACCTCTCTGGCTATGAAAGGTCCAGACCAACGTGACTTTAATTTCCTAGGGAAGAATCGTAGCCGAGAATTAAATAATAAGACCTTTTGTCCGACATGGAGATTCTTCTCGCATAATTGTTTGTCGTGTCAGCGCTTTGCGCGCTCTTTGTAGATCTTTGCATTTTCATATGTGAGAGTTCTTCATTCCTCCAGCTCGACCAATTGAAGTTTTCTTGCTTCCCCTGCGGCCTTTAAATCAAAGTTTAGCTTTTTCACCGCCCACAGTGCTTTATGCTCCATTTCGAGTGGTAAATGACATGCCTTTTCAAACACCAAATACCAATGCATACGGGGACATGCCTATAGGTGTCTTATAGGCGATCTTGTATGCCCACAAGGCATCGTCTAGATTTGTTACCCAATCTTTTCGTGAAGGCTTCACCACCTTCTCTAATATCAGCTTGATTTCCCGGTTGGACACTTCAGCTTGACCATTTGTCTGTGGATGGTATATGGTGGCTACTTTATGGAGGATATTATATTTTAGCAGCAAATTTTTGATGATGTGATTGATAAAGTGGGAGTCTTCATCACTTATTACGGCACGGGGAGTGCCAAACCAAGTGAAAATATTTTTCTTCAGGAACTTGGAGACTACCACAGCATCGCTTGCGGCGTATGCTACCGCTTCTACCTATTTTGAAATGTAGTCAACGGCTAACATAATATATTTGTGACCATGGAAATGGTCCCATGAAGTCAATGTCCCAAACGTCGAACAATTCTAGTTCTAAAATGATGTTCATGGGCATCGCATGCTTCCATTAAATATTACCCATGCGTTGGCAAACTGTGCAAAACTCCATCACGTAGTCTCTTGCATCCTTGAATATTGTTGGCCAATAATACCCACTTTGTAATACTTTCACTACTGTGCATTGACCTCCAAAGTGCCCTCCATATGGCGAGTCATGACATTGTGATAATATATGTTGGCGAGCAGCATCTGGTATACACAGGCGCAAAATCTGGTCTAACCCCCTCTTATAAAGATTTGGCTCATCCCAATAATATGATCTGCATTCATGTCTAAGCCACCTCTTTTGGTGGTTTGTATAGTCTTTAGGAAATTGTTCGCAAACCAGAAAATTGACCACGTCCACATACCATGGCAATTCTTCAATTTTAAATAGCTACTTGTTTGGGAAAGTTGCGTTCACCTCTGATTGATTGTGGTCAACTTCAGCATTTTCTAATCTGGATAAATGGTCTGCAACCTAGTTCTCCATCCCTTTGCGATCGATAATTTCTGTGTTGAATTCCTAGAGGAGGAGAACCCATCTGATCAATCTCGGCTTCGCATCTTTCTTCGTCATCAAATATTTTATCGTCGAGTGGTCAGTGTGAATGATTACTTTAGAAAGATGCCCAAGGATAAATACAATGATTACAATGATGAGGTACAGTATCAACGCTTCATAGATATGCTAAAACAGTTGCATATTAACATTCCGTTTATTGAAGCGATTGAACAGATGCCCAAGTATGCAAAGTTTTTGAAGGATATAGTGCGATGAAGAGAAGCACTGGTAAGTTCGCAACGATGGCTTTAACACAAAGTTCAAAATATATAGTCCCAACGAAAATGCGCAACCCTGGAAGTTTCACTATACCTTGCTCTATTAGAGGGTTATACATCGGTCAAGCGCTTTGCGATCTCAGGACCAGCATCAACTTGATGCCCCGGTCAATTTTCAAGCAGCTGAACGTGGGGCAGCTAGTGCCTACGACGGTGACTTTCCAATTAGCGGATAGATCTTGTGTGCATCCAGAAGGGAAGGTGAAGGATGTTCTAGTTACAATCGACAAATTTATATTACCAGCAGACTTCATCATCCTGGACTATGAAGCAAATAAGGATGTACCCGTCATACTGGGATGACCATTCCTATCCACTGGTCGCGCCCAGATTGATGTGTACAAAAGAGAGATCACGCTGAGCATGAATGGACAGAAGCTCAAGTTTGACATTATCTGAGCCATGAAGTATTCTGAGGAAGAAGACCTCAATGAATCTGACGATGAAGCAAGTTTGAATGAAGAAGAAAAGTTTGAAGATGAAAATGAAGATGAGAATGTGATCGCATCCATAGTAATATGCAATGCGATCATGGAAAAAACAACCAAAGAAAATGAGATGATCGCATTCGAAGAAGACAAGCTGACAATGAGTGAAGAAAGAAAAACAACAAAACTATCCTTGGAACAACCACCAACAATAGAACTGAAGACCCTTCCAAACCACCTGATGTATGCTTTTCTGGGGCAGAATGAAAAGCTACCTATAATAATTTTCTTTGCACTTAATGAAGATCAAGAAAATGCGCTGCTGAGCATCCTGAGAAAGTATGTAAATGCAATTGGCTGGACGCTCACAGACATTAGAGGAATCAGCCCCGCATACTGCATGCATAGGATTCGACTCCAAGAGAATCACAAAGGATCGATCAACATCAACGCAGACTCAACCCTACGATGAATGAGGTCGTAAAGAAGAAGATAATCAAGTGGTTAGACGCGGGAATTATCTATCCAATAGCCAACAATACGTGGGTCAGCTTCGTGCAATGCGTGCTGAAGAAAGGAAGGATGACGATAGTCCCCAATGCAAATAACGAATTAATACCAATGAGAACCATCACTAGATGGTGGATTTGCATGGACTACCGCAAACTAAATGCAGCAACAAAGAAGGATCACTTCCCTTTGCCTTTTATCGACCAAATGCTAGACCGCCTAGCTGGAAATGATTTCTACTGTTTTTCTACTGTTTTTTTTATTGCTCCTAAAGATCAAGAGAAAACCACATTCACCTGCCCGTATGGAACATTCGCATTTCGACGCATGCCGTTCGGTCTATGCAATGCGCCGAGTACTTTCCAAAGGTATATGATCGCCATCTTTTCTAAATATCTTGAAGACTCTGTAGAAATTTTCATGGACGAATTCTCGGTGTATGGCCAAACATACGAAGTCTCTCTCAATAACCTGGAGAAGATATTGAAAAGATGTGAAGAGACGAACCTTGTGATGAATTGGGAGAAATGTCATTTCATGGTAAAAGAAGGTATTGTGACTGGGCACAAGGTGTCTAAGGATGGGCTGAAGGTGAACAAGGCAAAGATTGAGGCGATTGAAAAGCTTCCACCTCCAACAAATGTGAAGGTTGTCAAGACCTTCTTAGGACACGTTGGCTTTTATAGACATTTTGTCAAAGACTTTTCAAAGATTGCACGACTACTGAGTGCGTTGCTGGAAGCAGATAGAAAGTTTGACTTTGATGACCAATGCCTCAACGCATTCAGGATTTTGAAGAACGCATTAACAACCGCACCTGTGTTGATCGCACCGGACTGGACACAACCCTTTGAACTAATGTTCGATGCAAGCGGTTATGCAATGGGAGCTGTGCTGGCGCAAAAGAAAAAAACAATGCTACATCCCATCGCATATGCGAGTAAAACCTTGAACCCTGCTCAAACAAATTACACGACCACAAAAAGAATTGCTTGCGGTGATATTTGCATTGGAAAAATTCAGAGCTTATTTTCTGGGATAAAGATACTTGGGCATCTTTCTTCTATTTATCCTCTAGTCAACGCAATCTCCGGCTCCATCGCAATTGAAGAAGACCGGCTAAGCTTCTTCTTCTCCTCCGCCACAGTTCTTCAGCTCCGCAATGTCACAACTTGACATTGCTTTTTTCCCGTACCCTCTGGGTTGCACGGGAGTTCCGTTGAACTCGGCAGTACCCCTTGTGGTCTATTCTTGAGTTCACCCGTAATCTGGCCTATATGAATTTCCAGGTTGGGGATAAACGTTGCTTGATTTTGAAGCATTGTTTCATTCTTTTCAATATATTGCTTCAACAAACTCTCCAAGGAAGAAGATTGCGGTGCCGGCGAACTGCTGGGTTGATTTTGCGTTTGACTGTTGGTTCATGAGGAAAATCCGGGTGGCCCTTCTTTTTGCGCCACTAATTGAAAATTTTGCTGTTGATTTTTCCACGCGAAGTTAGGGTGGTTTCTCCACCCTGGGTTGTACGTTTTTTAAAACGGATTATTCTTCACAAAATAGACCGACTGTGGGTTTCTTGGGCATTCCTTCATTAGATGGCCTTCACCGCAAGTAGCACAACTTGCGGTTGTCTGGTTGATTGCGTTGACTTGCCCACTATGGGTTCCTGGGCTACTGATTGCGATTCCCTGTATCAAGTTCATCATCGAAGTCATTTGGTTCTGAAGGGATGCGATGGCCCCGTTATTCGCGTCACTGTCCTTGATTCTTAATCTTTGATCGCTTTCTCTCCAGTCTTCATGATTTTTAGAAATGCGATCAAGGATATTCTTGGCCTCATCGTAAGTTTTATCTAGCAGACCTCAAGCTGCTGCCGCGTTGACAGCTGTCTGCGAAGCAGGGATCAATCCGTGGTAGAAAATTTCCATCTGTATATGTCGTCCAAGCGTCGCTGAGCGATTCGACAATATCCTGTTCAAAATTGATGTTCAACTTCCTTCTTCTGCCGTTCTCCATCAGAGGGAAGTACTTCTTCATGAATTTCTAGACTACTTGTTCCCATGATGTAATCTCCCCTGGTTCGAGAGAATAAGCCCATTTTTGTGGCTGGTCACACAACGAAAATGGAAACAATGTTAATCGAACTTCCTCAGCGGAGATGTTTGGGAACAAAAAAGTGTTGCAGATTTCAATAAAACTTCGAAGATAGGCATGCGGATCCTCGTCACGCCTTCCACCAAACTGTCCGGTCATTTGAATCATCTACAACATAACCGATTTCATTTCAAACCTTGATCCATCCAAAGCTGGGTTCATGATTCCTGGGGAGAAATCATATAGGTTGGGCGGTGCATAGTCCCGAATGGGTCTATTACGGTCATTCGCTAGGAGGATGGGGTTGGCTATTATATTATTTGCGTTTGCGGCCCTTTCTTCCGATTGTTCCACCATTTTTGGAGTTCTGTCTTCTTGTTGTTGGCGGTTGTTTCTCAATCTTCATTAGAACGTTCTTTCAATCTCTGGGTCGTAATTCGCCAGAGATTGAAAGCTGCAAAGAAAATAAGAAAAATTACCGTTAGCATGATGTATTGTCGTAGTCCTCGGCAAAAGCGCGAAAAACTTGATGCGTTGTTTAATGCGATGTAATAATGGTGTAGAATGCGATGGTGGAATATGCATTGTGCATATAAGTTTTTTCAGCAAGATCCAAGTATAAATCCTATTGAGTTGCCTGGTAAGCCCAGGGTCGAACACAGGGACTAAGGAAAACAATATGCAATGGTAATTCTAGATCACTTTTCGGTAACAAATAAATCAATGAGTTGGTTGGTGTGTTGTTTAAAGTATAAAGTTTATGCGACGGAGTTGAGAAAAGAGTTAATAATACGAAAGATGCGATGAGTATGCGGGGGAATGGGTTGAGAAAGGATTTAGCTAACACTTCCTAGGATTGCATTCATGTTATGCAATCATGCTACATACATACAATAGTAAGTCATCTCTCAATGCAAATGCTACGACTTCTAGTTTTAGAACGCATGCGATGTATGCGATGATGTCTATAGGACTTACATCTAAGCCTCTACTCTTGCCTATGCGATGACGAATGACACACACATACGCAAGGCGACCGCATACTACCATAACCTATCTCTAGGGTGCAATGCCGATGCATGTTGGCAAACAGAGCTTATCTCTAAGTTTCTATCCCTTGCTTATGCATATCTAATCTTGCTTTCTCAAGTCTAGATTCTAACCTAGCTCTCTCAAGTCTTAGATTCTTTCTTTAGACTCTCTCTCAAGTAGCTCTAAAGGAGTGATGGACGCAATATAAGACAAAGATGATCGCATGCAATGAAAATCCTAGGTCATGTTAGCTAAGTACTTCTCAACCCATTCAAAAGTTAGTTACTCATGCGCATTATGAAGAGAGTGAACAGATATAGAAATGTAAGTTCCATTCTATATATATATGAAATCGAAGTACAGAATGACAATGTGAAATAAGGATAAAGAGTCTGGTAGCAATTTTCTTGCTTCCCAAGGCTTTTACATTGTTTTTCTCTACTCTGCTCAAAAGATATTCTTGCTCTCGCAAGAGTTGGCCCTCTCTATTTTCCACGCTCCCTGGCACTCTCTCGAGCTGACCAGGACGATCTTCCGGCGTCTTTTTCCTTCTCTCGCTTCCACCTTCTGAGTATATGGAAACTAAAAACTAAGGCTAACTATCTTCTATATGGCTTAGCTGGAATGAAAAACCGAACTGCTTCAATGAAGGTGGCCTTCAGTATTTATAGGGCTTCAAGGTGAAGAGCTTTTTCTCTTTTATGATTGCACTGATGGGATGGCATTAATTCTCTGTCTGATGCCCCGAATAATTGTCACTGAAAAGTCGAGTGTACTTGTTATAGTGTCGTTAATGCCTTTTCAACTTAATTCAGAATTGACCATCATCAGCTTTCTGTCCCATCGTGATTTATTAATCTTTCGTCTTGATGTGCCGATTCTATGCGGCCACCTTCTTAAGCAGATTTTTACGAATGCAAACGACCATATACCCTTGCGGTCACAATCTCTTAATGCGCTCGGACGTTAATTTCTTTGGATCGAAATTTCGCCTTGCGCCAACACATTTTCTGCACTAAATACATAAGTTAACTATTTTTAATGCGATGGACGCATGCGATCGCAATGTTACAAACTTAACACTTTTGGACGCAATTTCATATATTTTTACTATCGCAATCCTTCATTGTTTTATAACTTTGCACTGTAATAACGTGCATTTCTGCCCGTTATCACACGATGCGAATCCAATTTTGGTGTCAGGAATTTTCTTCTACAGTGACATCTTATGATCGCATGAATAGATTTCTGCATTCACAAAGCACGATTTTTATAACTTTTGGATTACGAGATTGTGTTCATATGTGATCGCATAATATAATTAATTCGATGATTTTTTTGTCAAGTTGTTGCACTTTTCATGATTTTTCCTAATTGTCTTAGGGAAAAGAGATAAAATAACTTAACAAGAGTTTTTTTATTAGGTCATCCTTCAACAAGAGTTGCTGATGGAGCTGGAACATTTGGTCAACCACATCCTTCTCAAGAGTTGAGAGAGCCTTAACATAGTGGGAGGATTGTTCAACAACTTGACCGTTACATAGGTTTAACAAAAACTTAGGTCGTCATACCTGATGATGGCTTAAAGGATCCATTGACCTTTAAACATTCAATGGAAGATGTAGACCGAGACCAGTGGATCCAAGCCATGGACCTGAAAATGGAGTCTATGTACTTCAATTTAGTTTGGGAACTTGTAGATCAGTCAGATGGAGTAAAATTTATTGGTTATAAATGAATCTACAAGAGGAAATAAGACTAAGCCGGAAAGATACAGACCTTTAAGGCTCGATGTGTGGCAAAATAGTTTACCCAAAGAGAGGGGGTGGACTAAAAACCTCCTATCCTATTGTCATGCTAAAGTCGATTAGGATACTCTAATCCATAGTCACTTTTTATGATTATGAAACCTGGAAAATGGATGTCAAGATAGCCTTTCTAAATGGCAATCTTGAAGAGAGTATCTATATGGCTCAACCAGAGAGGTTTATTGAATATGGTCAAGGACAAAAGGTTTGCAAGATAAAATAATCCATTTATGGATTAAAGCAAGCTTCTAGATCCTGGAATGTAAGATTTGATACTGTGATCAAATCTTATGGCTTTGAACAGAACGTTGGGAACCTTGTGTTTACAAAAAAGATTATCTGTAGCATTCTTGGTGTTGTATGTTGATGATATCCTACTCATTAGGAAGGTAGGATTCCTGGATGACATTAAGAGATGGTTAGCAACACAACTCCAAATGAAATATTTGGGAGAAGTACAATATGTTCTTGGAATCCAAATCTTTTGAAATCGCAAGAACAGAACGCTAGTCTTATCTCAGGCATCATATATAGACAAGATGTTGTATAGATATAAAATGCATAATTTCAAGAAGGGTTTACTGTCTTTCAGGCATGGAATTCCCCTGTCTAAAGAACAGTGTCCTAAGACACCTTAAGAAGTTGAAGATATGAAACGTTTCTCTATTGATGCTATACAGTCAGAATTGTCAACAATTTTTCAGTTCAATCTTAGATATGGTCATTGGACTGCCATTAAAAACATCCTCAAGTATCTTCAGAGAACGAGGGGCTATATGCTTGTGTATGGTGCCAAGGATCTGATCCTTACAGGATACATTGACTCATATTTTCAGACTGATATACCAAAACAATAAGCATTCGGTTTTTCTTGAATCCCATCTAGAGAGAGATCCCACTAAGGGCATTCGGAGTTTTGGTTGAGGAAGACCATAGTCATCCATCATCATCTTGAAGCTATCATCAATTTTGCAATGGAATCTGGTATGTTATTCTTGACAATTTGACATGAATGATCATAGGGTTTATCTATTCAATATAGATATAAAGAATTTAGGCTAACCATTCATACTTGTTTTTCATTTTTGCCCAAGCCACCCATGTATTTTTATCGCACACATAAAATCTACCAAGCCAACTTCAAAATCCAATCTTTTCATTCTTCTTCATTGTGAGTAGCATCATGAGCCTTTGCATTTTAATATTGGACAAGAAGAAAATATATGTTTATATAGAAAAAGATAGGAGACGTTCAAGAATTGAGAGAGGAGAATATGGGGATGTGGAGAGTATAGGGATGTTGTGGAAACGTAACATTCTTATTCTAAGATGTTTAGTAGACTTTGATGATTTGTTTCATTTTCAAGGAGTTTCTCAAGAAACGTAACATTTAAATTTCTCCTTAAATGTAATAATATCAATGGAATAAATAAGACTTTTCAATTTGCTTTTGAGTTTTTATTTAACAAATTTTAAAATTGTCCAATTTGCCACTAATGCAATAGTTAGAATGATTAAAATAAAAGCTTCTCCCTATAACCCCTTTGATATATTCTATAGATTATTATTATTATTATACACAATCTACGTAAATCTTTGGTAGAGAGAATAAAATTTAGAATAGATACAAATAAAATGGGTCCTATTGGATTTTATGAATCTTCAATGTCGTTTGATTAAGAAAAACAATAACTTGAAAAAATTCAGACTACCCCCAAATGTAGGTATTTTTTCTACCAGCTTTATTGTTTGTTTTATTCCTTGTTATTGATTTTGTTGTAATAACGTGTATGAATTGTGACAATCTGGATTGGATAATCCTTTTTTCACTTATTATTTAAATTGGTTTTGTTTTATTTATAAAAAAAGTTCAGAGTATAAGTTGTGAGAGTCTTAAATGGAGTATTTTCTAAATGTTTGGAACTTAATTATATTGTTCAAATTTCAAATCGAGGACTATACTGATATAATTAAACTTCATGATGCAAAAATTTAAATTTGTCTCTATTTTTTATTATTTGAGTTCAGCAACATGCAGAGGAAGGTTAGAAGTTCATATTAATTTAAAGATAGAAAATATGACATATTTTATGATCCATAGACTTTATCAATACTACATGTAATATCACTCAAGCTAGCTTAAATTCATAGGTTACACATTAAAATATCAATATTAAACACTCTTCTACATTTGTGGTCTTTTTTTTTTTTTTAATTCAAAAAACTAGAAATCAATATCAATTATAGAGAAGAAATGGTATTATACACAGAGCTTCCTACTTCAATGCCATATTAAATTATCCTTAATCTCAAAAGCTAAATAGATGGGTTAAGCTCCCCAACTCTCGTCCTTTAGGCCGACAATGAAAAATTCCACCCCGGGTAGACTTGGGATTTGATTAGACAACATTCAAACTTTGTTTGGAAGTAAGAAAAGAAAGAAATGGTTCACGTTTGTCGTAGCCAATTATGTTGGCGCTTTTGAATGGAAGGATGAACGAATGCCCTCATTTTCGACTCACTCTCGTTTAAAGGAAATTTGACCCCTACCCACTTCCTTTAATTATACCAAAGAAGTTTCCTAAAAGTGAATAATCTTGATGGATATTGAGATACAAATGATGTATAAAACAACATATAAATCAACTTTATTTTGACATGAGTTACACCACACAATAAATAATGTTTGCTAAATTGTTAGCAAACAAAACATAAAGACAACAAAATTAACATAAGAAATTAAACTTAAAACACACAACACATAAGGGGAAAAAAATCTAATTCAAGGGCATTGGAAATCTGGTGGAACTTTCGTACCACAATTATTAAGGAACAAAGTAAGTGAAATTGGTATTTGGGTAAGGTCAATGCCCAACACACTTGCTTTAATGGCAGTGCAAAGGAAAATTCCAGCTTCAAGATCAGCAATGCCTTGAATGAGAGAGCAACAAGGAGCAACAGGTGGTTGGCCAAGAATGACTTTGAGCAAATCATTGTTGAGCAATTTGGCACAAAGGCCAATCTTAATGGCATCTTTAGGACATTTTTCATTGGGGGAAGAAGGAGATGTGGGAGGAGGAAGAATAATAGATAATTTTGGTAATTTTGGTAGCTGTGGCTGTTGAAATTTGGGGTTTTGAAGAGAAAAACTTGTGCATGTGGTTGTGGAAAGTGTAAAGAAGAGAAGATTGAAGGAGAGGAAGAATTGGAAATGAGAAAAATAAGCTTCTGAATAACCCATCTTTTAATCTCTCTCTATTATGTTTGGTTTTAACTATGAATGTGGGAATTAAGTCTATTTCAAATGAAGAATGAGACGAAGCTTATTATATACACCTTTTATAGAAGGAGATGGCTAAAGGCAGAGAGTTTTTAATTATATATTAATGTTTTTATATATTCACATGAAGAAACTAAACTATATTTTAAGAAGAATTGATACTATTAACAAAGGCTTGAGACCCATAAAAGATTTTAGTGGAAGACCATTACCATTAGATCAATCATTGAAGAGGAATCTTGTAGAATCTTATTATAAAACTTCTATATATAGCTTAAGTTCATTAAATTTGGAAAAAAAATATCGATTTAAATGTCTAAATTTTGGTTGTATCAATTAAAAAATTATAAGATAATAATTGAAGCAAATTAAACGCCTTAGATTATATTCATTTACGATCCCATGCATGTTATGTTTAAAAAAACATAGTGTGAAACCATTTATTAATGTTACGTTTGAAATTCATCTATGTGTCACTTTTTGCACACTTCTTCAAATCTCAAACTAATAGAATTGATGATTAGAATTGATGAATTAACAATTTTTAAGGGACATTCTAACTGAGAAAATAAATTGATTCGCATATAAAAATTTTGGAGTTTTATTGATTAAAAAAAAATATATATAGGTTTGAGTCATCTAACGTGATATTTGCCTACCAAATGTAAAGAATATAATGATGTAAATTGATACGATGATGAAAGTTATTTGAGCTCAGAAAGGTTAATACCCATTTTCTCTTTTATTCGTTATTATAATGTTCGTGTTACATCGTTACACGAACTTCTATAAATACCTTTGATGTAAGAAGAAAATATAATAATTTTTTTTTAAATATTGTTTAGATGAAAATGCAATTTGGAAGAACATTTTTTTGTCCATAGACAATCTACACCCACTTTAGTCAGTTTCATTGCTATTGAGTTTCAATTCCAGTTGTAAATTAAATCTTAACTAATTTGAGATTGGTGAAAAAGAATTTTAGAAATACTATTATTTGTGGTCGAATGTGTTAGAACTAAATGTCAATCGTTATTGTGCCGTGGAAAGGTTCACAGTCTAAAAAAACAAAATTCGACGTGATCTTGGTGCTAAATTACGTATATTGGTTTTTTTCTCAAGGTTAACATAACTTCCCAACTCAAGCATGTACTCACTAGAGAAAAGAATAGAATTGTCGATTAGGATGCCTGTTTTGCTTTGAAGAGTATGGATGACAATGAGGAAAAACAATAAGAATAGAAAAATCGGATCTATATTTTCTGAAAAAAACTCACTGATTTTCAAGACGATGAAGAGCGGTTAGGGCATCCAACGGATGAAAAACGAGCATAAAGAAAAACAAACAAAAATATTTAATTAGATTCAATAGTTATGAATCTGATATTAATGGAAACGTGAAAATGGTAAAATATGGAGGGGTAATAAAAAGTATACTTTCAATTGTATTAAAAAAATGACATGTATAATTTCAATTTTTAGATATGTTTTGCTTTAAAATTAAATTTTCTGTAATTGTGTCTAAATTCATATTGTATAACGAAAAATATATTATTGATACCAGCTTTTAATACTTGATAATCATAAAAACAAAGTTTAAATAATATGTATAGACTACATGAATAAAAATTTTACAAATAATTATACACTATTTTAAACTTTAAATTAAAATTTTAACATTTCAGTGTACAACACGTATTGTTTACTAGTACTAATTCAAACAACCGAAACCAAATTAAAATCTACTATTTTGGACTAATTAAAATTGAGAATTTTTATGTAAACTGAACGAATCAACTCATATATATACTCTTCAAAATCAATCCAATCAATTTTATTGATTATTCTCGAATTTTTAGTTTCTACTTTGAACTCTAATATGAGTTTTGGTGGAAGAATAAGAATATTGAAATATTAATATATTTGTGAGTGGAGTTCCAGATGCAAAATAGATTTGATATGGATTGCAATAAAGCTGGCAAATATTTATGGTAATTTAGTTCGATTTTAGACTAATCATTTGTGTTTGGTAATGGTAAAAGCTGGTTAAAGCTAACATTAAAGTTATCCCAAATAATTTGTATCCAAGAATTTAAATTGAATGTTGGAAAAATATAGGGTGGATAACGTGACATTCAGGTGATGTTAGAATAAATTTATTCAAAATTAAGTAGATCCTGACAGTCCTTCAAAACAAGCAATTAAGAGTCTCTTTGATAATGTTTTCGTTTCCTACTTTTTGTTTCCCATTTTCTGTTTTTAGTTTCCCATTTCTTCTTTTTTCAGAACAAGAAACAAGAATATATTTGATAATTATTCTTGTTTTCTGTTTTTTTAAAAGAAAAAAACAGAAACTGTTTTTTTTTTTTTTGCTTTTTTTTTTTTAACAATATAATATAAAAAGAGAAGATATATCATACTTTAAATATTGAAAAAGATATCATCAAAAGTTTATGTCATCTAATACAAGTAAGACCCGATGAAAACTAAATATAATAACAAATTGCATCATATTCTTTATATGTTGCCCAAATTTGATTGTCACCGTCACTTTTAATCGAGTCATTTGTCTTAAATGATGTCAAGTCAAATCTAACTTAATTATGTTATTATGTAAATGTCATTGTTGTCAAATATTAAAGTTAAGATAATGAATGCTTTAGTCGGCAAAATTTATATATATTATAAAAGTCTCCTCGATTACTGATATACTAAAATATTAAAATTAAGATAATATATAAACATGCATATTGCAAAATTTAATATTCAAAAGTTAAATATAGAAAAGTTAGTATACATAAAGAAAATAAATAAAATATAAAAAACAAATAATAAATAAAAGTACCTTGAGAATTGAAATTTGAAATATAAAAAAATAAAGGTTCCCTAAACTTTTATGAAAGTAACAATTTAGTCCATAAACTTTGGTTTGTAACGATTTAGTCCTTATATTTTTAATTTTGTAATTATTTAGTCCTTAAACTTTAGTATGTAATAATTTAGTCCCTAACGTAAGTAAATTTATCAAAATTATATGTCAACTTTTATTATTTTATGATGGATATTTTATATTTTATGAAAATATTGAATCTCTAATTAATTTATTGGTTTGTTTATGCAAGAGAATTTGTTAAATCTTAACACTAATATTTAAAATAAGGACTAGATTGTTACAAATTTTAAAGTACAATGACTAAATTATTGCATTATAAAATTTAAGGATTAAATTTTCACAAAATTGAAAGTTGAGAGACTAAATTTTTACAATCCAAAGTTTAGGAATTAAATTGTTACTTTTAGATAAGTTTAGGGACTAAAATACATACATATTGAAAATTAAAATAATATATAAATCTAAATAATTGAGAATTTTAAAATTCAAAACTAAAATAAAATATAAATATAGCATTTTTTTTGGTAAATATAAAATTAATAAATAAAATATGAAAGATGGAAATAAATATAAAAGAAAAAAAAAAATAAAAGTGTCCATTTTAAGAATTGAACACCCAACCAAGAGATGGAAGGAAATTATAGACATGCAAAATTATCAATAGGCCAAGAATGCATGTTAAAAAAAAGAAGTAAGAGTTTAATATAAGACAGAAACGATTGATGCGATTTCATAAAAACGACATGAAGTTTAAATTCTTATTAAATTTCGTAAGTTTAGGGAAATTTGTCCATGGATCGATGTAGTGCCTTAATCGGGCATCATTATATGTTATACATTGTGTGATTATAGTTAATATATATCATTCTAAAGGGTAATAGAACAAAACATTATCAATCTCACCCTTATCAAAGTTAGCTCTTTACTCTTCATCCAACCTCAAAAGAAACACAAACACCATCAAAACAACATCAAAAGCATCCATATCATCCATGGATATAAATTGTTGGTGCAAAATTTTCAGATCCCCAACTCGGTTTGCACCTGCAAGATGGTGTTGGCCGAGTCCCTCAACCGTCTCGACTCCTCCTCAGTTAGATGCACATTGGTGATCCCCAATACTCCACCCCTCCCGAGCTGCGCAGGCAGGCTGAGGAACAGGTCGCCACCGTCAATACCATACAACCCTTTTGCAAGGACAGAGACGGGGTGGATCCTCCGTTGGTCTCGAAGGAGTGACCGAGCCAAGCTCGCCACGGAATAGCCGATTGCCCATGATGTGTAGCCCTTAAGGCTTATGACTTCATAAGCCCCGCCAATGACCTCTTTGTGAATTTTCTCTAATGTTTCTTTCTCGTAGGCGATTTGTTGATTCTTTAGAAAGCTTAGTATTGGCACTCCGCCTACACTTATGCTTGACCATAATGCTACTGAACTGTCGCCGTGCTCTCCCACTATGTATGCCTTCAAACACATATATAATCCAATCCTCTATTTTTTAGCTTCATGATTTAAATATCAATGCTATTTTCTACAAATTCATCTATGGTTTGATGCATAATTTAAGCACCTAGATTATGGTTTGAATTATACTTGGGTGAATTTATTTCTTCATTTTGGTAACTGAATTCTCAAAACGCGGTTTTTCTTTTTCCTTTTTCTAATTTCTGTCCACCAACATTCAAAATTTGAATGTTTAAATACTAATGGGTTGAAACGATTCTATTTTATTCAGTTTAATAGTCAAACCGAATCAAACCGAATTTTCTAATATTAAAATCAAATCAAATCAAATGAATTTATTGGTTCAAATCGAACCGAATCGAGCCGGTTTGGTATTTTAAAAAAATCTATGTTACATCTTTTTAATTAAAAAACGGTTCGGTTCAATTTGGTTTTATTTTTTAAATTAAAAATGATTCGATTTTAAATTCGATTTACTCTTTCACTTCGATTTAAAATTTGATTTTCAAAATTGAAACCGAACCAAACCAAATTAATTCGGTTTCAAAATTTTTTCAAACAGGACCGAACCATATTTTTCGATTTCACTAAGTTTTCAATTCAGTTCAGTTCGATTTTTGCGGTTTGAATTGTCACCCCTAAATACTACTTTAGTTTCTATATGTTTGGTTTGAGTTCATTTTTATTATATACTTTCAAAATATTCCTTTTGGTTCTTATACTTTTAACTTTAGTTTAATTTGGTTTCTATACTTTCAAAATGTTCATTCAGGTCCTTATACTTTTAAGAAGTGACCATTTTTATCCCATCATTTTCACTTTTACTTCATTTTTAAAGGTTCAAAATGACCACTTTTCAAAAGTTCAAGAACCAAAATGAACAAAAATTTAAAATATAAGGTCCAAAATGAACATCTTAAAAGTACAAGTATAAAAATGAATCAAAGTTAAAATCACACGTACCAAAGTAGTATTTAAACCTAAAATAGATTTTTTTTTTCATTTATCTTTGTTTTGCTTTTAATAAGTTTGATAGAGGTGAATATTGGTGAAGAAATATTAGGTGGAACATTGGTTATTTATTTTGATTAAATTACAAATTTGGTTCCAATGGTTAGGAGAATGTTAGAATCTACTCCTTTTGTAAAGGTTAAAATTTGTCCACCTAATTTCATAAAATCTCATAAATGGTCCTAGGGTTTGATAAACCCCTCCTAGAATTTTATAAACCATAAATACAAAATTTTAGTTATAACTAAATTCTAACTTCCTTCAATCATAGAGATCAAATTTATAATTTAAACACAATTTTTTTAGTTTAATTACAAGTTTATTCTTTGAACTTGTTAGATTATATTATAAATTTCTAAGGCAGCATTTGGTACCCATCTGATTTTTTATTTTTTAAAATTAAACCTATAAACACATTTTCATTTTTAAATTTAATGTTTTATTATCTATTTTTTAATAATATTATAAAAAAACTAAGTCAAATTTTAAAAATTAAAAAAACAGTTTTTTTTAAAAAAAAAATTTAATACAACTCTTATACTCTTAAAAAATGAAAGAAAATATACTTAATTTTAAAAAATAAAAATGATTATCAAAAGCAGTCTAAATTTGTAGGTTACTTCATAAATTTATGGACTTTAAAAAGTGTTTAATAACATTTTTAATTTCGTGTCTAACAGATTTGGTTTTGATTTTTTTTTTTTTTCTATCTAATAGTTATTTGAGATGTTCTTTTCCACAAATTTTCCCAAAAATAATCAGCACATTTGATACCAATCAACCAAAAACAATTAAATCAAAAGGGAAATTTCTTCAACAAACACCAAATTACCAAAAAAAGCACTGATCAATTGAAGAACGCAGGAGAAATATCAATCGGAAAACTGACCTGAACATCCTGAGCATTGACGTCGAGATGATCAGCGATAAGAAACCTGAACCTAGACGAATCCAGATTCGTTCCCGATCCAATCACTCGATTTGAAGGAAAACCAGAGAGCTTCCAAGCAACATAAGTTAAAACATCCACCGGATTTGAAACGATCAGAAGAATCGTCTCGGGAGAGAACTGAACCAGCGGCGGCACGATCTTCTGAAACAGAGCAACGTTCCTCTGCAGCAGATTCAACCTAGATTCACCGGCGATCTGGCGAGCACCAGCAGTAATAATACATAGATCGGATCCAGCGGTAATGGAGTAATCGGTGGAGGCGCTGATTTTGGTGCGGGGAAGGAAAGCGGCAGCGTGTTGGAGATCGAGCATTTCGCCGCGGAGTTTGTCGGGCTTGGCGTCGACGAGGACGAGTTCGTCGACCAGATCTTGAGTAAGGATGGTTTGAGCGATGGCCATGCCAACGTTTCCGGTGCCGATGACGGAGATTTTGGTGTTGCGCTTTGAAGTCGATGGGGGAGAGGCGTCGCGGATTGGCTTGAAGAAGGCTTGAGAAAGGTCGAGGCCACCTGGACCTAAGGAAGATGTTGAGGAACTCTTCTGCATTGTGAAAAAGGTTTGGAGATTGTGATTGGCGGTGGAGTTGTTGCAGAGAACTTCAAGTGGCGATTGCGATAAAGGAATGAAGAAGAAGAAAGTTGGGAAAGTTGAAGACAGAGAAGAAAGTGTAAGAGCAGTTTTTCAGAGATTTTTCAGCGGTCAACATTCCTTGGGGTTGACGGTTCAACTTTGATTCATTTCATTGGCCACTGTGGGTCCCACTCCCTATTTTTAGGAGAGATTCTCTCTCTCTCCACTAAAATGTGAGAGCTTTTTTTCCCACATGGAAGTATACGAATAAAATTTCTTCTTAGATTGAATTAGGCTCTTTTGATCAAAGATAGAGTTTTAAAACCTATAATAAATAAGAAGTTACACTCAAATTAGTAAAATTATTTTATTTATTCAAAGAATGAAACAAGCTACTACCATTCTTTCTTTTTTATTTTTTTATTTTTGATAAAACATATTAGAAGCAGAACGATTCAAACTCTAATCTTTTCGTCGAGAACATATCCTTTAACGAGTTGAATTATACTTTAAATTGTCTAAAAGAAAACTAATTAGTTAGGCTCTTAAAATGTATATGAGAAAGTTTAAAGAATGATCTTGGAAATTTACTAATTAACAAGTTGAATTAATGGTAAGGATGACATTTATACATTAGGTATATATAATGGTTGACGTGAGCATAAATAAATTAACAATACACCTAATCCTCTTAATTATAAATTATGACATTACATAAATGGTGACATTAGATACATATAGTGGTCGGCATGAGTATAGATAAGTGAATAAGACATCTAGAACATGTTTAGCTCAAGGAGCAAGAGTTGAGAAAGTGAAATTTCACTCCACGTTTGGTTCAAAAAGTTCTTAAACCCATTATGGAGCTTAACGATTAAAAATATTCCATTCAAGACTTGTTAACTTCTTATACTGTAGACTCTACAATTAAACAACTTCACTCTTACCCCCAAACGCTCCTATCTCTTTTAAGGTGAAACGTTTAAATTTCATCTATTCTACTAAAAAAATTATACACGTAATCGGGTGATAATAAATTAAATAATTAATTGATGTTGTAAGTAATATTATGTTCCCTTTTAGTACAACAAATATAGAGATATGAAGATTGAACCTTTCGTGAGACGTAATACATTTGAAGCACTATTGTGCTTATATGTTCTCCAATGTTAGCTAAGTGCTTTGTGTTGCCATAATAATTTTTTAAGAGTATTATTCCATACACCAAAATTCTAGATAGAGAGAGGGAATTCAGATCTCTGTCCCGATTTTAATAATCAAAATTTTGTTTTTTCTTAATTATTTTAAAAAATCCACCTTCTCTTATATGGAATAATTTAGGGGTGTTTAGTTTATTTAATTTTAAAAATAAGTTATTTTTTTTAAAAAAAAAGTTGAAATATTTGACAATTACTTAAAATTGCATTTGAAATCCTGTTAAAGTATGTTTGAAACTATGTTTATCAAAAGAGTTTAAATAAAAATGATTTTTTCGAAAAATACTTTTTCTTATGTCAATCCAAATACGTCCTTAATCAATTTCTATCCATGATAAATGTAAAGCTATTCATTCTCTTTTCATATTTGGATTTGTTGTATTCAACTGAAAATTCTGGACTTTACCGCGAGGAAATTATCAAAAAAAAAAAAAAAAGTAGTTTGGACCTTAGGGGCAGTTTAAAAGTTATTTTTATAATTTAGTATGAAAATGGAAAAACATCCATTTTGATAGAAATTTCTATCACATTACACTCAAATGACACTTCAGATTTAAAAAACCTTGTAATTTTAATTTTTTTTTTAAAAAAATATCTAACTTGTTAAGAAATTCAGATCTCTAATCTATTGCGTAAGATCAAATGTCTTAACCAATTAAATTATGCTAAAATTAATTCGAGTAAAAAAATCTTAATGTGTCCTTTCACTATTCTATTCTTTTAAGATCAGTAATTGAAGTTGAATAATTATCGAAAACATATATTACTTTTATCACAATTTTGTGAATAAATTTTCAAAAGGTTAAAAAAATATTTTTCATCCATAGTATCTCTAAACTTAATCTCCAAACCTTTGTAAACTTAACAATTTAATTTTTCTATTTTTAAACTTGTAACCATTTTTAGTCCGTAAATATAGTATGTAATAATTTAAAATTTGTAACCATATTTAGTTGACGTATTTTAATTATCTAGTTATGATAGGTTTATTTTGACATCAAACTTTTTTTAGAAAAATCCACAATATATGATCAATTCATTACAATTTATTATTGTAAATTAAATTAATTAATATAAATAATAAAATTTTGGGATATAATTTAGGACTATTTTCAAATAAAAGAAAATGTATAAACTTATAACAAATATAGTAATTTTCACTATCTATCAATGATAAAATGTAGTAGATATCTATCGGTGTTTAATAAATGTCTATTACAATTTATCGATCATTGATTGATATGTATCTTAATCGATTCATGATTCATTGATAACCAATGACATTTTATTATACTTAAAAATAATTGTTTTTAGTAGTTTTAAACTTTAAATCAATTACACTATAATTTAAGAAAATCATTGGATGAAAAGTATAGTCGGTGGAAAATTGTGCATGAAAAGGAGTGGAGAAAAGGGAAAAACGTGATGAGAGCGGGAAATCCAAAGCAAAGCATGAGGAAGTTTGAAAGTTCGTGAAGAATTGCTTTTCATTCAACCAACTACCAAACCAAGATGAAATAATAATAAGTTGAAGGTTTTGAGCTCTGGAACCATGGGCGGGGCAGTTCACTTTACAAGGAATAAATAAATAAATGAATTGACGGAAAATTCTTTTTTTTTTTTTTCTTTCCATAGATTTGTGAGTTTAATTTTCTATTTAGCCTCTAAATTTTAAAATTTTATATATTTAGTTCGTAAATTTTACTTTTGATTTCAATTTAATCTTTATATTTCAAAATGTTGTCATCTTTGAGATTTTAAGATTGGTTTCAATTTAGTCCTTAAATCTCTAAATTTACACTTTGCCACCTTGATTTTTCATTAAGTATTTATTTGCTGCTTTTAGTACTAATTTCTATTAATTGATTTTAAAAAATTATAATTAATTAAATTTCATCCTCTACAATAATTTTATTATTATTATTATTATTTTGAAAAGATATTGTAATTAAAGTGTGAGGTGGGGAATCGAACTTATGATCTTGAGGTCGATAGTATAAACACTATGTCCAAATGTGTTAGTTATTAATTTTTTTATTTTTATTTTTCAAGAATACCACTTTGTTATAAACCAAAGTTAGGTTATTTAATATAATCATTAATTCCAAATCTTATAGCTTCCACTTTGATGTCAATGCTTAGATATTGCTGAATAAAGTATGAGACCACTTTCATAGTTTAATTTTCAGACAACATAAGAGGCTACAAAACAAATTGAATAAGGTGGCCAATTTTCTACCATCTCACAACTTCTCTTCTGAAAATTTGTGAAAGAAAGTGTTCTAATAAAATTGATAGAATTTTAAAGAAAAATGATATTAGAGCTTTTTTTTTTTAATCAAAATTTGTAGTTTTGACCAAATATATTTAATGATAGGATACTAAGTAAGCAAACATATTATGGAGGTAGGGAAGGAATTCGCATATCTAACCTATTAAGAGATTCAAACTTCTAATTTATTACTTAAGTTCATATGTTTTAACCAATTAAATTATGTTTAAGGTAGCTCTATGTAAACTCCGTACTCCATTTTCCTATATAAGTGAGTAACAAACGTGTTAAGTAAAATTATGAAAGGAGGTAAAGAAAGTAAGAAGAGGGAGGAAGAAAATTCTAAGTGTTACAAATACTTAGTTAAGGGTGAGTTTTAGATAATATAACAAGTAAAAATTGGCTAAGTATGGAAGCAAAGTGTAGGCATGCGTTGATGGAGAAGTGTGGACGCATGAGGTTGCGTGTGTAGCAACCAAGGCTTGTAGAGGCTAAGTGTTGAAGGCAAGGATAAACTATGCATTGGTACTAAGGATGAACGCATGAGTTGAAAGACATGATGCGTTGATAAGGCTTGTGGCAGCCAAGGGGCTTGCGAGGGTATTTGGGCACTAGGCATTGGAGATGCGCACGCTGGTTGATCGTGTAGTAAATAAGTGGCGCTATACGATGAGGTATGTAATCGTCTAGCAAACGACCGGCGCTATGCGATGAGGTAGGCAATCGTGTAGCAAATGCGTGGAGTTAAGAGATGCGGTAGGCAATCGTGCAGTAAAGTGCAACTCTAGACGATACAAAGGGTCGCGCTAAGCGATAGCGCTATGCATTGGACAATAGCGTTAAGCGACGAGGAATTGGCACTGCACGATCAGCATCAACACTAGACGATGAGTTGCACGACAAGCGCTAGACGATAGACGTTGGGTGCTAGACGATTGGCGCTGGGCGCTAGACGATGGAGTATGCAATGTGTGTAAGGCGTTGAAACTCGATGCACGCTAAAGTTATGCTATGAAATGAGGAAGGCCTAATGCTTGCTTGATATGATAAGACTAAGCTATGCATGGGCTAGAAAATGCATTCGCTTAGGAGTATGCGACCAAAAGGGGGGACGCAATAGCCTTTAAGTGAGCTATGCGTTAACAAGATTGGGCGATGCATTGTGGAGGAGGTATGCGGTCATGTGGTTGCAAGCGTTGGCTTGGGAGCTGACGCTTGCGTCGATAACCAAGAGGGAAGGATCATCTTAGTGATTGATTAGCGAAGTCAGTTGTCGTACTCAGGTTTGATATTATCCTTTAAGGATTAGGTGGCAACTTGATGTTAAAAGGAGAACATACAGCTGCTAGTTTAAAAGGGAAACTCGATTTCAAAGAGAGGGTTGGAGAAATTCGCTCATGCAAATGGAGTAATTTCAGAGCTATTCAAACCCTGAGTATGTCTAGTTGCTGAGGTTGAAATGCTAGAAGGATATTCTAGCGGAATCGAGCTAGAGAATGAAGAATTCGGCTGAAGGTCGAATTCTTGATTAAGTTGGGCCAGTCTTAATGATCTAAGGATTTCAGCTCAACCATGAGAAATTCTGAGCTGAAATTTTAATTTAAGCTTGCTAAGACATTTTAGAGAATATTTGTAGAAGGAAATTTCTTGAGAAAAGGCCTGAAAAATTAGTTATTAAAATTGAAAGTTAAATCTGGAATCTTGAACAAGCAGGCAGCTGCTTGGGTTGAACAAACAAGCAGCTTTAAGGGCTTGACGATGATGTTGAGCGTATGCGTTGGAGGCTGAATTAGCGCAAGGACGCGCTAAGAAGCATTAGACCATGCAACACATATTGAAGTCGTAAGTGCAAGTGCTGCGTGGGCATTGGATCCTACAGGCAGGCGCACAAGGTATTAGGACAAGGTTGCGTTGGAGTTTATGGGCGCAACCAGACGAACGCATGGGTTATGCGTTGATATACCACAAGAGGGGCACATGAGCTAAACGATGGGCGCAAAGGTTGCTATGTAATTGTCCATGGGTGCGACCAGACGAACGCATGGGGCATGCGTTGATGTGCCACAAGACGGGCGCATGAGCTAAACAATGGGCGCAAAGGTTGCTATGCAATGGCCAATAGGCGTTGGCTGAAAGCTTGGTCGCATAGGAGGCTTGAACGCCTAAAGCAAGGCATAGACGCAAGCCATGAATGCATGGTAATGAAGTTGTTGCCTAGTCAAGTTAAGGCCTAAGAATTTGGCTAAGTGTTCAACAAACAGTGAGCATATACATGAAGAGGATTGCCAAAGACTGTGAGCGACTCTAAATGCTTTAAATGTTTTAAGTAAATTGCTAATGCTTATGAATGTCTAGTAATGCATGTTTACTGAAAGCTATTTATGACAACTATTCTCAAATAGTTACCAAGCAACGCATCTCACATTAATGTTATGTTTATGTTATGCTTTCAATGAACATGAGAATGCATTAGTATATAATGCTTTTGGGCAACTAAGTCATTAAGAGATAAGAATGTGCAAGTTTAGTATAAGTAGTTCAATACTGAAGGACTAGATGAGAAGGTACTGAAGCTCAGTCTTAGATTTGAATAGCTCAGTACTGAAGGACTAAATGAGAAGATACTGAAGCTTAGTCTTAGATTTGAATAGCTCGATACTGAAGGACACGGAGAAGGTATCCGAGCAACTCAATATTGAAGGACACAGAGAAGGTATCTGACCAGTAGTACCAAAGGTATGACGATACTTAAACTAGAATCACACGAATGAAAGAGAAGTTGTTATTTGTAATGTTGAGATCACTCCACACTAGCTATAGATTGACGTTGAGGAATTGAGTAAAGGTTCTCTCCCAACTAAGGATGTAAATTATGTTTTTAGGAAGTGAACAAAAGGGTTTCTTCCCAATTAAGTAGTAATGCAGTAAAGAATGATAAAGAGTGAGCAAAAGGGCCACTCTAGACTAATAAACTAAGGCATAGTCTAGCAAAGTAAGAAAAGTGCTAAGTGATGTTGATGGCATGGATAATAGTTGCCAAGTTTATGTTTTCAGTTAAAGCTTTCAGTTTTAATATCAAATTTATGTATGAAAGTTATGCTTTAACTATTAGTCACTCACTGGGCTTCTAGCTCATGTTTTCAAATGTTTTCTTTTAAGGTAGCGGTCAGTTCCCAAAAGACTTCTCTGCTGCAGCTTTGCCACTATAAGAGTCAGATTGAAGGAAGCTTAATTGAAGACCAGTATTAGTTAGTACACATGTGTCTGTCAAATAGGGACTAGTATTCTAGATGGGGCTCACTAAGTTGTAATATTCATGTATGAACAATGCTATGAAACCCTGTAATGTAACTGTGTTAAGTTCTGAGTTAATTTGTTCGTATATTGATGAAATGTACGTATTTAGGGTTTGAGCAAAATTTAACAGGTTAGATAGGTAGTAAGTACCAGCAAAAGAGTTGGTAACTGCTGCAATCATCATTTCATCCAGGTTAAGAGGGTAAACTGGAGCGGAGTGTGACACTTTAGTAGGAAAAAAATATTAATACATCTTTACACTAACTTATTTTATTAAAATTCTTAATCACCCTAAAGTGAATACTTATTGAAAACTTGTTTTCAAGGTCAAAACATATTTTTTATCCAATTTTTCTAAACTTAATCTCAAGCCTTTTTAAACTTAACAATTTAACTTTTATATTTTTAAACTTATAACAATTTTTAGTATATGTAATAATTTAATCCAAATAATTTGAAATTTGTTACCATATTTAATAATGTATGTTAATTAATTAGTTAAGTTCGGTTTATATTGCATCAAAATTCCATCAAATCTTTGAAAAAGAAATTCCACAATATGGATAAGATCAAATCATTACAATTTATTATTGTAAATTAATTTAATTAACAAAAATAAACAAAATAATAATAATAATTTGAGACGGAATAAAACAAATAAACAACCAAATCATTCTCTTCGGTGTTGTGTTTTCTTTTACATACTTTCACATTAAATTTAAATAGTTAATTTATAATTTGATTGGATCGAAGTTGGGGTACCTCATGATCTCTAACGTGTGATTGACAAAAAATTTGTGAGTGAATACTTTACTAAATGTTTAAACATTTATATATTATATGATATTTTAAGAAATTCACGATTATATATGGTTTTAAAGAAATTATGAGATTCAAATCTGAGTGGTTTATTTACAACATATTTTATTATTTAGTCAAATATTATGAAATTTCATGTAATTTATTATTATGTTTGGCTTTAGGAAAAATTGCTAAATTATTTATGGTTTTCAGTAATGTCATTTTTTTATTTTTTTATTTTTTTATCATGAATGGTTTCAAAATAATGTGAAGGCATGATTTATGTGTGATATGCATGGTGAGATTTACGTTAAAATGATTTTTAATCTCCTAGATCTTTTACCTATGTTGATTATTCGATACACTCAGTAAATATATTTTCGTGGTGTACATGTTATAATGACGTGATTATGTTTATAGACACACAAATAGAATGTATTATGGTAATAAAATTATAAACCTATGTGCACCTATAAAAAGAAGTATTGTTTTGAGCGTATTGACATTGTTCTAAGCCAATATGACAATAAATTGGGATACAGACTTGATGATGGTATTTCACAAGCTTGTGTGTTAAGTTTATTAAGGATTGTTATTTCTTTGAATTTTCTAATGTTTATTAATCTTAAATGTTAAATTGTTTTGTTCCAAGTTTTGAACTTCTATATCGTTTTAAGAAAGTTTTACTATGGCTATTTTAATATTAAAAATACTCATTGTTGGGCTTTCTAGCTCATTCTTTCCTTCTTATTTTTTCCCACTAAGTTGCTTTTGAGTTTCAGATAGAATTAGCTGCTCAACATCTACCACCAATCTCACCACTGGAAGCATCTATTAGATCGTGTGTTGGATCGATATGGCAACTCTAGAGGGGTGAATAGGGTTTAATTATTATTTTTTTTAAAATTAAACCAATTAAACTAATTAATACACTTTTTATAAATAATAAAAAAAATTCAATTTATGCAATAAATAAGATGACAAAAAGTGTGATAATTTAATTCTATCAAATTTTAGCAAATAAATAAGAATAAACTAAAACATACAATAAATTGCTTAAATTAATTGCAAAAATAAAAAGGAAAGAGTTAGAGAAGAAAACATATAGTGGTTCGGTCAAACTCGACCTACTCCACTCCCCAAGCGCCTCTTGGGAATTTGAATAAAATCTTTCCGACTCCTTCCACAGATTAGAGCCCAACCATTACACCACCGCTTACGGGTTCAAGAGCAAACCCGACTCTTTCCACGGTTTAGGATCAAACCGTTACAAATGTTGGAATTTTTGAAGAACACAATACAACTCTCACTAGAGTGGATTTACAAGCTTAAGCACTCAACAAATTTATCCTCACAATACAATAACACTCTCTCAATAAAAAGACGAAAAGAAAAAAAAAATAGGAACTTAGAGAGAGCAACAATAGAAACTTTTGAGTTTTGGAGGATTTTGAAATGTAAAATTTGTTAATTCAAAATTTAGAGAGGAAGATGTTTATAAAGAGATGGAAAGGGAAAAAAATTGAATTTAAATTGGACCATTAGATTTGTGTTAAAAAAACAAAGGATGGAGATTAAAAGAAATTAAAAGAAAAATAAGAAGATAAAATATATAATAATTATACTCTATACTATATATTATATAATATATTATATATATATATATATATATATATATATATTATATATATATATATATTGAAAAAGCTTCCAACGGCAAGAGCATTTAATGTTTTTTTTATTTTTTATTTTTTAATTTAAAAAAAAACCGTTTTGACACTTTTTTTTAATAAAATAATATATATATAATATTTTAAATAACCAAAAGCCCTACGTGGTACTCTCCCAAAGCTCCACGTGTCATCGTTGTGGTCATTGATGCTGACTCAGTTGCCACGTCATCGCCATCGGTATTTTTCGATAAAACTTGTTTCGGTCATAACTTCTTTGTTTTAGCTCCGATTTGAGTGATTCAAGAGGTGTTGGAATCGTTGTTCCGAGCTCTATGCTATGGAAATATTAAAAAACTAAAATTTTCAGTAATTAAAAATTGAGTTTGTTATCATCAAAATATTGATTAATTAATTAATTTGAGATTAAGGGCCAAAAAGTCAACATCGTGTACTTAGACATCGCGATGCAATCATATCACACCTTTTGTATGTATTAGTCAAGAAACATGTGCATATGCATGTGAAATCTTGTAGTCTTTATTAAGAAACTTTGAGGGTTTTCAAAAATAGAAAAATAAGGAAAATTATTTATACAAAATAACAAAATTTATTCTTCTTTGATAGAGGTTGATAGAGGCTGATAGAAGTTTATTATTGTATTATGTGATAGACGTTAATAGAAGCCTGCCAGTATCAACTGGTGTTTTTTTTTTTTTTGCGCTATTTCTATAAATAATTTGACTTTTTTTTTATCTATGAATTTTTTCGTTAAAATATAGTGGTTTTTTAGCTTGTATTAAATAAATTATTATATTTTGTTTTAATTACCATAAACTTTTAACCGTTAGTAAACCTAACAATTTTTATTTTCACATTTTCATAAGCAAATTATTTTATGTTGTACCGTACCAAACAAATGTTTTTGTTAGTAACTAATTCAAGAGAATGACAAAAGAGGACTTTATGAAAAATTTAACACTTAAATAGTAAATATTATCCTTTATAGCCTCTTAAAATCTTGCATTTTTTTTTTTTTTTTTAAAGAATCTTGTAGTTTTAATTTAAAATAGAAAAACATGTTTAATTTTTGTCCAAATATCATTTTGTCATAATTAAATATTATTTGGAGTTTTTTTTAATCTCTATAAAATTTATGAAAAAGTTTCATATAATAGAATTTAAAAATTAAGATTATATTTTAATTTTAAAAAAACCAGTACATTACATGTAAAGTTTTAATTTGAAAACTAATAATTTCTTTTAGAATTATGTACTCTCAATTTTCTTAATTGAAATCTTTATTCTAATTTTTAAGTAATTCAAGATTCTAAACTAATTTATGCACATGTGTATAATTTAAGCTTCCGAGATTTCTTTTTCCCTAAATTTTAGATATATGAGATTTTTTTTTTTAAGAACATAATCAAACACTTTAATTTTTTTTTTTCCTTTTATATATGCATTTCACACCTACATGAAAAGAAGCACTTGTTCGATGTGTAACTACCATGTTTGAGTAATCACATCCCATTGGCATCATTTGCATCAATGGGTGCTCATTAAACACATACACTCGAAGAGTTGCATCGTACCAACACCATTTTACCTATTCTATATAAAATTTTAATTTTAAAATATATAAATATATTTTGTGAGTTGAAAATTTGAAAGCTCACATTTATTGTCTTTTGAATTGAAAATAAGAAAAACTCATTTTATGGACAAAGGGTAAGTAAGAATTTATTAAAAATAAAAGGGCAAAATAAGTATATCAAATCATTCCCTTTAAAATATATTAAAAAAATAAGTAAATATAAATCTTAACAAATTAATGCAGATACATTGTTGTTGTAATGTCTGAGGAATGCCAAAAAGTCCTATCTAAATACCTTGGTTCTTCGCCTTTCTACAAAGAATCTAATATAAATTAAAATTATTCCTTAAAAAAATAATGAAAATTGCTAAACAAAAACACAAAAATATGCCTTTTACAAAACAAACTTCAACAACAACCAATTTGTCACTCCAACACTTTATAAAGCATTTACAATCCAACATTTCCTAAAACATTCACAATTAACACTTTCTAAAACATTCATAATGTCACAAGTCATTGCCTCTCAATACCTACACAAAGTAGGTTACATCTTACTAACCAAAGAAAAAATTCACTACCATTAATATTTTCACCAAGAAGAAATTAAAACAAAAATAAAAGAGAGGAAAAAAGAACCTAGAACTATCATTTTGAAATTCAACTTTAATTTTTCATTTTGGAACTGTCACTTAGTTGTATCAATGGTAGCATAGATTAGTCATATCAATGGTAGCATAGATTTTAGAGTCATGTGAGCTCTATTTCCATTTGGATCTTTGGTAGTTTAGAAATGGTTGCTTATGAACAACTTAAAAAACTAAAATCTTACGAATACTTAAATAAAAGAAAAAAGGTTAATGGTGATTATTGTAGAAGGGATGGAGCCTCTTTGTAGAAGAGTGCTTCGATGAAAAGGTTTGTTTGATGAGGTGTCTACCAGGGAAAGTTCACTACAATAAATTTTGGCTTTGATGTCGATTGCAAAAACTACAAACGCATGTACAATGTCGATTTCTAAAAAAAAAAAGGATCTTTAATGTCGATTTTAAACCGACATTGTAGGTGTACTTAAACCGACATTAAAGATCCGTTTTTCTATCCGCTAACTTACTCAATTTTTTAGGGTTTGAAAGGAAGCAAAGGTACCATTTTTCTTCTTCTTCCTCAAATTCTAGCCGCTAACCTCATCTATATAGTATCTCTCTCACTTCAACTCACTCTCATGCAACGACCCATGCAGATCTTGAAGGAACTTTAAAACTAGAGGACCGTTGAGCGAAAGCGGATCGTTCCAAACTCCATTGTGAAAAAACATAAACATTTACAATCAAACAGAAACAATTATGCATTAAAGACTAATTACAGAATGCTTCTTAAATTAAATACAAAGGATCGAGTGACAATATCTTTGAAGAACTTTTTCTTCATGTATTTCCCTCGTTCAGTCACCTAGGCGTCCAAACAGCACGAACACAACGATCAACTGGAAGATCCTCGATCACCAGCAAGTAAAACTCGATTCTCAATCCTCGAACAGAATTAGACACCACCACAAGATTACCTTGGTATTCTCGATGCGAGAATCCAGGAATTGTGGGCTCTATATGATTTTGGATAGAGGGATGGAGGAAGTAAATGATAGAGTAGTCAATCAAGTATCAGACAACATTATCGTGTAGAAGAAGAAAGCCTATCTCATAGACTTGACGCTCGATCGTTAGAAAACGAGTACCATCGTATAGTAAACTCGGCGCCTGATTGTTTAGTAAACGAGTACTATGGTATAGTAAACTCAATCCTATTGTTCAGACACTCGATTACTAATCTGATTACTTGTGTGTCTCGTTGTACTGTTGAGATTTTTGAAATCAAATTCCTTTTATCTCAATTTTCCATAAAATCGTGTATAACCACTCACTAAGGTCGGTTATTTAGAAAAAGAAATATTAATTATCATATAATTAATAAATTATAAATAAATATAATAACTAACTTATCATATTTAATAACATATAGGTTTAATATTGCATCATATGCAATATATAAACCATAGTTCTTTTCCTATTTTATGGCATTTAATGTAAATCATATTTATATTAATTCTTCCAATCTAATAATGTATCAAATACATTATATCAATTATATCATATATAATTGAATTAATTTAATTATATCATATATAATCAAATTCCCTCTTGTTAATTTGAATATTCAAACTAACCCAAAAACTGATTCTCAACTTGAATCCATTGAGCTACCAAGGGGACCTTATGGACCCGTAAATTGAAGCTCTAACTGTATGTGAATAACTGACTAAACTTTTTAATCACGATATCCACCATTTGTTAATTGTCGGGC
Source organism: Benincasa hispida (assembly GCF_009727055.1). Classification (NCBI taxonomy): domain Eukaryota; kingdom Viridiplantae; phylum Streptophyta; class Magnoliopsida; order Cucurbitales; family Cucurbitaceae; genus Benincasa; species Benincasa hispida. The sequence goes on from NC_052360.1 coordinate 14,547,065, forward strand.
ATTCTATTTATAGTAGGAGCAATATGTGAATAACTGACTAAACTTTTTAATCACGATATCCACCATTCGTTAACTGACGGGCACTCCACTAAAGACCGACAGTTGCACTCTTTGCACTACAGACATATTCCTATGTCCATATAAAGAATCAACAGTGCGATGAATCTTCACAAACTGCTCGTAAGTACAGCTAGGCCAAATTACCATTTTGCCCCTATAGTTACATCTAACTCCTTAAGTACAACTGATTTCTCTAATGAACAATAAGTCATAGTCCCACTATGACTTAATCCTCTGTGCCCAAGAGCGGGTGTGACCACTATGTTCAAGACCCAAAATCAGCCCTTAAGGGAGCACTCTATTTACTTACCCCTACATTGGGGAAGGAATGAATTCTGTCTCGTGAAGCTGAGTTCCCAACTCCCCAATCAGACGAATTCCCAAAATGATAGGCTTGTCGAGTTGGCAATCTGGCTACTCTCATCCATACAAATCAAAGGACTGCCTTCATAAGCAGGAGTTCACAACTCACTCAAGATTCAAATCATGTTACCTATGGTCATTCTAGTGCAATGTAAATCTCTATTATCAACGGTGTTATATAAAGAGACTAATCATTTCGTAGTCGGTCTTATGCAAAACCTTTGTATAGGATACCCCCACTCGTATGTCTCTAAATGAATGATTATGATCAGATTATTTGTAGCACTTTACAACACTTGTAACACCTACAAAGAGGATCGTATCCATAGTGTCACCAGGATAAAGTACCCAACCTTATCCATTTACTACAAACCATTTTGGTTATTATTTATACAAGATTCATCTGTATGTCTCTACATACTTGTTTAAATTTACATAAAATAACCTCGGATCTTAGTTTATTGGATTGAGTAAATGCTTATAAATAACACTTATTTTATTAATAATAATATGTTTATATAGAGTTTACAAACTACGAGATTACAAGAAGATTTAGGATACCATTCCCAACAATCTCCCGCTTATCCTAAAGCCTAGGGAGACTAATGTACAATACAAAGACAGTACAAAATATAATAAACTAGGGCATACATTATATCCCAGTAACATCTCCCACTTGCCCTAGACAAGGTGCCGTATATCCCATAGACCCAGACATTCTAGATGACCCTTGAACACTTTAGCCGTGAGAGCCTTTGTAAACGGATCAACAGCATTGTGCTCTGACACGATCTTCATGAAAATCCTATCACCGTGATACACAATCTCCCGGATCAAATGATATTTTCGTTCTATGTGCTTGCCTCTTCGGTGACTCCGAGGTTCCTTAAAATTTGCCACAACACCACTGTTATCACAATAAAGTGTGGTTGGCAAAGACATATTTGGAATAACTTCCAAATTAGTAAGGAACTTCTTAAGCCAAACAACCTCTTTAACAGCTTCACAAGTAGCTACGTATTCGACTTACATAGTGGAGTCCGCGATGTATCCTTGCTTGATGCTTCACTATACTATAGCTCCTCCATTCAGAGTGAACACTGACTCTGATGTGGATTTCTGAGAATCTCTATCAATCTGAAAGTCAGAGTCTGTGTATCTTGTAAGGATCAGATTCTTATCTCCATATACGAGCATTTAGTCCTTCGTTCTCCAAAGATACTTGAGGATCGTTTTGACCGTGTCTAGTGATCTAATCTTGGATTGGACTAATATCGACTGAGAACTCCTACTGCATAGAAAATGTCAGGTCTAGTACATAACATTGCATACATAAGGCTACCAATAGCTGATGCATAGGAAATTTGTCTCATTTCCTCAACCTCTTGAGGTGTCTTAGGACATTGTTCCTTAGACAAAACAATTTCATGCCTGACAGGTAATAAACCCTTCTTGGAATTTTGCATCGAATATCTGACAAGCATCTTGTCAATGTACGATGCCTGAGACAAGGCCAACCTTTTGTTCTTACGATCCCTTATAATCTGGATCCCTAGAACATACTGCACCTCTCCTAAATATTTTATTTGGAATTGGGTGGCTAGCTAGTTCTTAACGTCAGTCAGAAAACCTACATCATTCCCAATGAGTAGGATATCCATTCACATACAGCACAACACAAGGAATACTAATGAGCTGTTGATGATTTTCTTATAAACACAAGGCTCATCAACATTCTGATCAAAGTCATAATATTTGATCGCAGTATCAAATCTTATATTCTAAGATCTAGATGCTTGTTTCAGTCCATAAATGGACCGATTAAGTTTGCAAACCTTTTTCTCTTGATCTTATTCAATGAATTCTTCTGGTTGAGCCATGTAGATGGTCTCCTCAAGATTACCATTCAAAAAGGTAGTCTTGACATCCATTTTCCATATCTCATAGTCATAATATGTGGCTATGGACAGGAGAATCCTGATAGACTTTAACATGACAACAGGTGAGAAAGTTTCTTCATAGTCTACTCTCTCAACCTAGGTATAACCCTTTGCCACAAGTCTAGCCTTAAAGATTTGTACCTTTCCATCTACACCTCTTTTCCTCTTATAGATCCACTTACAACCTATATGTTTTACTCCATCAGGTTGATCTACAAGCTCCCAGACAGAATTGAAGTACATAAACTCCATTTCTTGATTCATGACTTTAATCCATTCATCTTTGTCAATATCTTCCATTGATTGCTTTTAAGACAATGGGTCCTCAACTCCATCATCAGATATGATGTTTTGGGCTCCTGTTAAACCCATGTAGCATACAGGTGGGTTCACAACCTTCCCACTCTGTCAAGGCAATCTCAACTCTTGAGATGGTTGACTAGATGAATTGACATCAACAACTCTTGTTGATCTATCAGCATGTTCAACAACTCTTGTTGAAGTCTCAGCAGTCTCATTAGAAATCTCATTTAAAACAAGTTTACTCTGTGGCTTATGATCTCTTATGTGGTCTTCTTCCAAGAAGGTAGCGTTTGTTGATATAAACACTTTATTCTCACTTAGATCATAGAAGTATCTACCTCTTGTTTCTTTTGGGTAACCGACAAATAGGCCTACTTTCAAACGAGGTTCCAACTTTTTGGGGTTAGCCACAAACACGTGGGCTGGCATCCCCAAATCCTGAAGTGGCGTAAACTACCTTTACGACCTCTTCATAAATCAAAAGGTGTTTCATAAATACTTTTTAAGGGAACATTGTTCAAAATGTAAATTGCAGTTTCTACTACATATCCCCAAAACGAGGCTTGAAGATGAGCATAAGTCATCATAGACCGACCCATGTCCAGTAGGGTTCTGTTTCTCCTTTCTGATACACCATTCTGTTGAGGTGTACCTGGGGTTAAGAGTTAAGACGTGAATCCATGTTCTATCATATAGTTATGGAATTCTAAGTCCATATACTCTCCACCACGATCAGATCGTAGTGTTTTTATCTTTTTACCTAACAAGTTTTCAACTTCAGTCTTATACTCCTTGAACTTTTCAAGAGCTTCAAACTTATGTTGCATTAGGTATAGATACCCAAATCTAGAATAATCATCTATGAAATAGATGAAATATTCATACCCACCTCTTGCTCTTACACTCACCGAACCACAAATGTCTGAATGTATAAGCTCCAAGGTTTCCTTGGCTCTATAACCTTTTCCAGTAAAAAGTCATTTGATCATTTTGCCTTTAAGGCAAAATTCACATACTAGCAAAGAGCTTTCATCTAAACCATTTAGAAGTCTACTTTTCACCAACTTCTTAATCCTATTGAGATTTATATGATCTAGCCAAAGATGGACATTTTCTTTAGGAAAAACTCTTGGTCTTTTTACAGTTGTTACTGTTTTGTATATTTCAATATTAAGCAAGACTTTTATGACTAACAACCTTAGTACATACAAGTTATTTTCCATTGAACCAAACCCTATCTCCATACCATTCTTAAAAATAAACACTTTATTCTCAGAAAAGGAGATGAAATAATTTTGTTCAATCAGACATGAAACTGAAATTAAGTTCCTCTTTATATGAGGAACTACATAAACATTATCCAATAACAAATATCGTTTCTTGTCCAAAAATAACCAAAGACTGCCTACAGCAATAACTAAAACAGCCTTACCAGTACTGACTCTAAGAGTCAACTCTCCAGCTTCCAACTGTTTCGAGGAACTAAATCCTTGATGGAAAGAACACACGTGGTTAGTAGCCCCTGAATCAATTATCCAGGCAGAATCATCATTATCTACCAAGCACGTCTTCAAGATAAATAAATCACATTTATCGTCTTTGGAGTTCTTCCTTTTTCTGGAGAGTAGTGGGATCAGTATCAAAACCTGTATTATAAACTCAAGCTTCATTTCAGAGGATATTCCTCGTTGATGAACTTCATAAGAGTCAGCAACAATTGCTTTCTCTGTTAGTCTCTTGACATTCTATAAGGACTGAAGATTATCTTGGGAACTGACACCATTGGTTTCATTGTCATTAATCCTATTTTGCTTAAAAAAAATGAGAACTTATGTTCAAATAATTCTTGGAACGACTCCATGATCTCACGGTGCAATGACCATGTTCCTAAAACTTTTGGCCAATGCATCAGGTATGCTAGCCAAAATATGAAGTCGGGCCTTCGAATTAGCCTTCATCCATACCTCATATGCATTACAAATAATTCACAGTGCATGAGGGGTTGGGACTTGAGGACAATCCTCAAACATGACAAACTCGAGGTCGATTACCACGAAATTTTTTTAATAGACTCTTTCCACGTCATGTAATTAAAACCAGTCAAAGTAGAAAAGGCAACTAACGAAAATCAAACATTGACATTTTGGTAGAAAAACAAACATATTGATCTATGTTAGATTTTAGTGTAACTCTTTTAAAACAAATCCAATCAGGTTTAGCAAAATCTAAATGAACCTCATATTACATCTAGTTTTGCAATGACGCTTCAGTGATTTAGGATAAAGGCCACCGAAGGGTAGCCAATTTCTCCCTTCACTGACTTGAGATACTCCCCTTGAGATACTCCCAACTAATAATTACATCAGAATAACTCTTATTCCTATAACGATTAGCCATCAGTGAGAACTCAAAGCATGGTCTTTGGTAAATTTGGTAGAGGAAGGAGGAAACACTAATCGTGTAGGAAATAAGCAAGTGGGAGGGAAAAAGCCGCTATCGCATAGCAGAAATGCCTATCGTTTAGGATGAACTACACGATCGTGTAGGATTTACTGAACGATCATTTAGGAAAAGGTATACGATCGTTTAGCAAAATCAGAACACTATATGATCGTTTAGAAAAGCTATGCGATCGTGTAGGAAATAGTGTGCGATCGTTTAGGCACGAGGTAGACGATCGTTTAGGCGGAGAGGACTATCGTATAGGCTCTCATTTTACATAAGCGATCATTTTATATTCTCAACAACACGCTCTTGCGAATTCTTTTTTGGGTGATTGAACTCCGGGCGATTCAAAATGAAAACATTTTTCATTTTAATTCATCGGTTACAATAACCGATGGATCCCACTAACCCACGTTCGAATGTGAATTTTGGATTAATTATCATATAATTAATCAATTAATTAATTAATTAATATAATCATATTATATTTTTATCCTATAGTTTGATATCAGCATATTCACTTATAGTATTTCTCCTCTACTAACTTGATATAAACCTAATTTTATATCTAATTTCCTCCAAAATACATGTATTTTTTATACATTTAGCCAATTATATCTTATATAATTAACCAGTCAATTATATCATATATAATCGAACTTTCTCTTGTTCAATTTGAACATTTCAAAATTAACCCAAAACACTGGTTCTCGACTTTATCCAAGCTACCCAGGGGACCTAATGGATCTGTGGCTTGAAGCTCCAACAGTCCGTGAATAGCTGACTAAACAATTTAGCCATGAGATCCACCATCCGTTAACTATCAGGCATTCCACTAAAGACCAACAACTGAACTCTTCTTACCACAGATATATTTTCTGTGTCCACGGATATAACCAATCATGAGTACAATAAAACCCTTCACAGATGCTCATAAGTACAGCTAGGCCAAATTACCGTTTTGCTCTTGTAGTTACATCTCAATCCTTAAGTACCTATTAATTCCTCTAATGAACAATAAAAAACAGTCCAACTATGTGTGAACACCTCTCAGGCCAAGAGAAGATGTGTGGCGCCACATCGTTCAAGCACCAGAATCAGCCCTTAAGGGAGCTATCTATCTACTTACCCCTGCTTCGGGGAAGGAGTGAATTCCATCTTGTGTAACTTGGTTCCCAACTCCCAAATCAGACGAATCCCCAAAATGGTAGGTTTGAATCGGCGAATTGGACACTTGCACCCATAAAAATCAAAGGACCGCCCTCAATGGCAGGAGTTTCCAACTCACCAGGATTAAGGTCATGTTACCTATGGTCATCCTAGTGAAGTGAAGTCTCTTTCATGAACGGTGTTATATAACAAGACTTTAACACTTCGTGGTTAGGTCTTATACAAACTCTTTGTAATAGGACACCCCCGCTTGCATGTCCCCAACAACGAATGATCAAGATCAGACCATCTGTGACAAGTCACAACACTTGTGACCATTCTGCAAACCGTGCTGCATCCGTAGCGTACCAGGATAAGGTTTCCCTCTTGTATCCATATACTACAGACCATTTTGGTTATCATTCAAGACATGATCCACTTGTATGTCACCACATACATGCTTGAGTCACATACAGATAACCAAGGATTTTATGTTTATTGGTTTGTAGTAAAGCAAATAAAACAAGTAACTGAGCAAAAATACAAGATGTGAAGTAAATATCATATATTATACAACACAAGCATTTGTACAAACTGTTTACAAACTACAGGACACGAGACTTTAGGGCATCAACCCCAACAATTACAACACTTGTAACACCTACAATACGGGTCGTATCTGTATTGCCACAAGGATAAGGTACCCAACCTTATCTATCTACTACAGACCATTTAGGTTATTATTTAAACAAGATCCACCTGTATGACTCTATATACTTGTTTAAATTTACATAAATTAACCTCGGATCTTAGTTTATTGGATTGAGTAAATGCTTATAAAATAACACTTATTTTATTAATAACAATATGTTTATACAGAGTTTACAAACTACGAGATTACAAGAAGATTTAGGGCATTATTTCCAATAGATCTCTCTTTCTCTCGTCAATTCTCCCACTGTCGCACGTATCAACTCCCATCGCCCACCATCATCATCGACCGATATTGTTCGTTGATTACAGTCGTGGTTTAGATTCGCCATTCTCCATGGTCAAATCTGTGGGTCTCATTCTCCATAGCCTTCTTCTTCTCCCTCCCTCCCTCCCTCTCTCTCTTTCTCTAACTTTGTTTCTCCATCTCTCGAACACCAATCTGTTATGTGGATCTTGCTAAATCCGACTGCAACTTAGCTCGATATCGCAAGATCTACAGTCTAACTCATCGAATCTGACTAAAACACATTCCATCTTGCCAAATCTGACCACAATGCACTGGGTCTCCCCAGATCTAACCGCAACATACTCGCTCTCGCCTGCTAAGCTTCGCGGATAATGTTGCTGTGAATATGGCTGATAAGAAGGGTCACGCTTGACTAGAGAGGTGTAATGAAGAAAATACTGCTAAAGTTATGAATATTTTCTCCATTGGTTCCAACTTCACACTACAGTTGACCAGAAAGGCAAAGAAAAAAAGGGACAGATTGGTGTTGGTGCCTTCTTTGGCATTTGGTTGGTTTCTACCATTGTTGGCACTATTGATTCCATCCCATTGGTAAAGTTTTCTTAGAACTGAAAAAGTAAATTTTAGAGGGTTTAGTTGGTAAAGATTTTCATATGATTTTATAACCTTGGATTCTTGTAAATATAAGTACCAAAGTTGTTGGAAGTTATGGGGCTTGGCTATAGTGTGTGGTTCACTGCTCCACTTTTTTTATTCAAGGTTACTGCTTGAAGTGGTTTGATTTGTAGTCTTGTACTTTTCTTCAAATATGTGTGATAAATTAGCCAATTTCTTTTGTTCAGGAAAGTAGAGATGAATTGGCTACCAAGATTGATGGGGTAAAGGAGCAGGTTTTTGGTTTAGATTGATGACTGCCGACTGGTATGGTAAGAAATATTTTTTTGTCATACTTAGTTACTTAGTTGTGTTTGGCTAGATAACTGGATGTGGTGATGAAAAAAAATATGATATAGATGATGATTGCATTTTTTTTCTCTAATGGAAAAGGAAAATATTACATTGGTTGAATATTATTCCAGGTATTATTCTTCTGAAAGGAAAACCAGATGTCTCGTTTATATAAAATAGGAATGAGATTGAGAATGATGGAAACCTTTTCGTAATGTTCATTAAAAGCGATAGTAAAGTAGAAAGAGCTAGGGGGCAGGATTGATGGATTTTTCTTTTAAAAGAGATGAGATTTCTTATATGGTAATGTTTTTACAATATCGAGGTGGACCAATAATCTGTTCAATCTGTTTAAATTCTAATTTGTTCAATCTGGTCAAATATTAGTTTGTGCCATCATAAAGTTCAATCTCAAGTTCGAATTTCAAGCTCTAACTAGGATTAACATAAAGAGGACAAACCTTTTTTTTAATGGAAGAGCTTATTGAACAAAATATTTTGTTATTTTGACCAAATTTTTTGTTTCAAGAATTAATGCTTCAATTTACGTGGAAAAGGACCTTCATTCTATTAGTTGTTTGGATTTCTTTCCTCATACTTCAAGTTGTGAAGGTATCTTTCTATATTTCTTTATCTTCTCTATAGTTACGGTAAGAAGATAAATTGCTCCCGTAAGGACTGATTCAAGGACTTGAACAATTAGGCGCCTCACCCTCTCCTACCTCGAGAAGGGTTTGTTCATAGTTGGACTATGACTAATTGTTCTTAGAGGGATCAATGGTACTTAATAAGTTAGATGTAACTATAAGGGTAAAATGGTAATTTGACCCAATTGTACTTATAAGCAACTTGTGAAGAGTAAACGCGTTGTTGATTGGTGATAACGGGCAGAAATGCACGTTATCGTAGTGCTAAGTTCTTAAACAATGTTGGCTTGTGTTGATAAAATATGTTAAATTGCGTCCAAAAAGCATCAATTTCATAATATTGTGATCGCATGCGTTCATCGCATAGAAACAGTTGATTTTTGTGTTTTTATGCAGAAGATACATTCACACAAGGTGGAAATTGCGGTCATAGGAAATCAGTCGAGCGTAGCATTACTACTAGACTTTGCGGTGATTGTGTTTGCAAATATTTGCTCAAGAAGGATTGCCGCAACTTGTTGGGTGCATCTGGGCGAAAGGCATAATTAATCGCGATGGGATAGAAAGCTGATGACGGTCAAATCCGAATTAAGCTGACAGCCACTAACGATAACAAGTACATTCAGCTTTTCGGTGACAAATATTCGGCGCATCAGTCAGGGAATTAAAGTCATCCCATCTGTGCAATCATAAGAGAGAAGCCACCTTCACCCTGAAGCTCTATAAATACCAGAGGCATTCTTCAGAAAAAGGGTTCACCAGTTAGAAAATTCATCAGTTAGCTTAGCACGTTTTTGTCCATAGCTTTTCCTTTTTATTTTAAGGCAGAGCAAGAGAAGAGGAAAGACGCCGAAAATCGCTCAGGGAAACACGAGAGAGAACCTTGAGGCATATAAGCAGAGAGTGGGCCGACTCTCGTGAGAGCAAGATTATCTTTTGAACACGAGTAGAAAAATAGTGTAAAAGCCTGGGCAGCAAGAGATTGCTACCAGGCTCTTCATTCTATCCTTGCATTGTTATTTTGTACTTCATCTTTATATTTATACAATGGAAGTTCTTATTCTACATATGTTCACTCTCTTAGCAAGCATGAGTAGTTAAACTAGTCAAATGGGCTGAGAAGAACTAAGCTAACATGACCTAATAAGTTCATTGCTTGCAATTATCTTGTGTTATGCTGTGTCAAATACCCCTTTAGAGCTACTCGAGAGAGAGTCTGAAGAAAGAACCTAAGACTCGATAGAGCTAGGTTAGAATCTAGACTCGAGAGAGCAAGATTATAACTGCATAAACAAGAGATAGGGACTTAGACATAAGCTCTGTTTGTCAACCTGCATCGCATGCATCCTAGAGATGGGAATGATATTATGTGGTCGCCTTATTTATGTGTGTGTCATTTTTTCATCGCATAAATAAGAATAAAGACTTATGTGTAGGTCCTATAGACTTATTGCATATATTGCATGCGTTCTAGCCTTAGAAGCCGTGGAATTCACACCGAGAGGTAGTTTACTGTTGTACATGTTGCATGATCACACAACATGAACGCATCCTAGGAAGTGTTAGCCGAAACTTTTCTTAACCTATTCACCACATACTCATCGCATCTTCTGTTTATTCAACTCTTTTCAAACTCCATCGCATTTGTTTATTTTTCATTACTGCAAACAACAACCTCAACAACTATTTATTTATTTAGTTACCGCAAAGTTTTCCTAAAATTACCACCGCAACCTATTTTCCAAAGTCCCTGAGTTCAACCCTGGACTTACCAGGAAACTCAGTGGAGTTTACACTTGGATTCTACTGAGAAAACTTGAGTGCTCAACGCAATTTCACCATCGCATTTCATCCACATTTCCACATCATAAAATAATGCATCAATTGGTTATATCCAATGGACACATAAATATATCTATAATGCGAAGAGTTCAACGGTCAGTCTTTAATGGAGTGATTGATAGTTAATGAATGTTGATTAATTTGAATAAAATAGTTTAATAAATTAATCTCGTATCATTGGAGCTTCAATCTATAGGTTCATAAGGTCCCGTCGTCAACTCAGTTAGGACTGATGAGAATCAAATTAATTTTGATTTAATTTGAATCGTTCAAATTAATTAAGGGGAATTAATTGCATAAGATACAATTAAATCGTGTATATTGATACATTATATAATTTTATGAGAGAAATAAATGTTTGAATATGATTCAAATATTAATTGTATGAATATGATTCATACAAAATCTATATGTTAAAATTTAATGTGAATATGATTCATATTAAATTTAAATAATTTTATGGAAAAAAATAAATATTTGAATATGATTCATATAAAATCTATATGTTAAAATTTAATGTGAATATGATTCACATTAAATTTATATAGTTTTATGAGAGAAATAAATATTTGAATATGCTTCAAATATTAATTATGTGAATATGAATCATATTAAATTTATATAGTTTTTTTAGAGGGGTTGTCATTTGAATGTGATTCAAATATTAATTTATATAAATGTGATTCATATAAAAACTATAGGTTAAAGTTAATATGAATGTGATTCATATTAATATTTTAGGTTATTTGAGAGAATAATAAACTATGGTCTATGTTATATATGATATAACAATAACTATAGGTTATATATGTTATATGTGTTATAACATATAGTTTCTATATATATTAAGTGGCTATATATATATATATATATTATATATATTAAATTAACTTTTTAATTTGAATTTGATTTAATTAAATTAAAGGGGAGGGAGTTATAACTCCCTCACCTATTTTTTTTCTCAAACGCTCTCACATAACAAACTGAAGAAAAAATAGAGAGAAGTTCTGTCTCATTCTCTCTCTTTCTCCTCTTGCTCTCTATGTTATGTAAATGAGTTTACAGAGAAGAAAATCTCTGTCAATACTCTTCTTCCCTTCCCTCTTATGGAAATTAAATGTAAGCCTACACGTCTGCACAATCTCGTGTTACTAGGGTATAGTGTATGCATTAGTTTATTGTATTTATACTTTATTTGTATTATATATTAGTCTCCCTAAGCTTTAAAATATGATTGAGATAGACCTAAGTTCACAAATTTCTAATGAGATTAGAAATTAGATTAATCTTTTAAATCAGTTTAATAGGATTAAATTGATTTCAATAAAAGATTAAATTTGTAGCAAATATATCTATAAGGGACCTTTTGTCTAAGGCGGGTTCTAGCTAGGCTGGGGTATTTAAGCTGACAGAAACAAAATACCCCTACCTGGGAATCTACCTGGAAAGGTGAATTAGATAGATTTGTAACAAGCATGCAATTGTTGATTAATGTTTGTTAAGGTGTTTAATGAATGTTAATCAAAATTGTTTAACTTTCCAAAGTAAATGTTACTTTTGGACAAACTTAAATAATCACTTAGTAAAAATAATTAGCCGTATTTTTCCTAAATAAATTAAACCCTAGGTTGTTAAAATACTCAGTGGGAGGACAAGATATATATGTTATGTCATTTTTTCACTCACATTTCTCCTTTAATATTTACACCGTGAGATTCATGCTTGGCCTTGCGGTGTCATGGGAGCGTCCCCCTTCAGATGGTGTTTGCATGGGTCAATATCAAGATGAATGGAGAGAGTATTTATAGTAAGTGAGAGAATGATGTGTATCAACATGTCCTACGATCTCTTACATTGGTTTGCCCTGTGAGATCTTCTTGCACGACCTTGAGGTGCCTTGGGAGTGTCCCACTTCGAATGGTTTGTGCAGTTGGTCAATATCAAGGCGAACTCAAAAAATGGATAGGGTTGCTTTAGTTTTTGCCCCAATCGGTTTTTCCCTTCAGTTGGCTCATTGGGGCGGAACTCTATGATCTAAAATGAAGGGTCACACTTACGGAAAATTATTAAGCAAGTTAATGATTTCTTGACCAAATAAATGATGACTGATCATTATAGGAATAAGAGTTATTTTGGTGTAAAGATTAGTTGAGAGTGTATCCCTTCAATGAAGGGAGAAATTGACTACTCTTTGGTGGCTTTTGTCCTAAACACTGAAGCGCCATTGTAAAACTAGATGTTGGGGTTCATTTAGATTTTGCTAAAACTGATTGGATTTTTTAAGAGAGTTATGCTAAAATCTAATGTAGATCATATGTTTGTTTTTCAACAAAATATCAAATATTGATTTTCCATTAGTTTCTTTTCAAGTTTGACCGGCTTTAATTACATGATGTGGAAAGAATTCATTAAAACTCTTTTTGTGGTAAACGACCTCGAAGTTGTCGTGTTTGAGGATTTTCCTCAAGTCCCAACCCCTGATGCACCACAAAATGTTCGTAATGCATATGAGGTGTGGATGAAGGTTAATTCAAAGGCCCGAGTTCAAATTTTGGTAAGCATACCATATGCATTGGCCAAAAGATTTGAGAACATGGTCATTGCACATGAGATCATGGCATCAATACAAGAATTGTTTGAACGAAGGTTCTCACTATTCAAGCAAAATGAGATTGATGACAATGAAACCAGTAGTGTCAGTTCCTAAGATAATCTCCAGTCCATATTGAATGTCAAGGGACTAACAGAGAAAGCAATTGTTGCCAACTCTGATGAAGTTCATCAATGAGGATTGTCCTTTAAGATGAAACATCAATGAGGATTTTCCTTTAAGATGAAACTTGGAGTTTATAATATGGGTTCTGATCCTGATCCCACTACTCTTTAGAAAAGGAAGAACTCCAAAGAGGATAAATATGATTTATTGTCATGGAGACGTGTTTAGTAGAGAATGATGATTCTGCCTGGATAATTGATTTAGGGGCTACTAACCATGTGTGTTCTTCCCATTAGAGATTTAGTTCTTGGAAACAGTTGGAAGCTAGAGAGATGACTCTTACAGTCGGTACTAGTGAGGCCGTTTCAGCTGTTGCTGTAGGCAGGCTTAAGTTAATTTTGGACAAGAAACGATATCTATTATTGGATAACGTATATGTAGTTCTCCATATCAAAAGGAACTTAATTTCTTTTTTTTGTCTGATTCAACAAAATTATTCAATTTCCTTCTCTGAGAATAAAGTGTTTATTTTTAAGAATAGAATGGAGATATATTTTGGTTCAATAGAAAATAACTTGTATGTTCTAAGACCATTAGTCATAAAAGCTGTGCTCAATACTGAAATGTTCAAAACAGCAACAACTGTAAAAAGATCAAAGATTTCTCCTAAAGCAAATGTCCATCTTTGGCATCTAAGGTTAGGTCACATCAATCTTAATGAGATTGAGAAGTTGGTGAAAAGTGGACTTCTAAACGATTTACAAGAAAACCCTTTACCAGTATGTGAATCATGCCTTGAGGGCAAATGACCAGACGACCTTTATTGAAACAGGTTATAGAGCCAAGGAAACCTTGGAGCTTATACATTCAGATCTGGTCCGGTGAATGTAAGAGCACGAAGTGGGTATGAATATTTCATCTATTTCATAGATGATTATTCTAGATTTGGGTATCTATACCTAATGCAACATAAGTCCGAAGCTTTTGAAACGTTCAAGGAGTACAAGACTGAAGTTGAAAACTTGTTAGGTAAGAAGATAAAAACAATATGATCTAATCGTGGTGGAGAGTATATGGACTTATGATTCCAGAACTTTATGATAAAACATGAAATCATGTCCTAACGCTCAGCCCCAAGTACACCTCAGCAAAATGGTGTATCAGAAAGAAGAAATAGAACCCTGTTGGACATCGTTCGGTCTATGATGAGTTATGCTCATCTTCCAGACTCGTTTTGGGGATATGTGATAACTGGTAGAAATACGAGTTATTACAGCTCAAATAAGTAAAACAATGAGAAAATGCGATGGTAAAATAAGCAATATCATGTCCAAAAGCACTAAACTGAAAGGAATTGCGATCGGAAGCACCCAATGCATAAAAATAGTTAATTTACCTATTTTATGCAGGAACAATGCGATGGCACGTATGAAATTGTGATCCAGAGGAACAAGGCATCAACACTTTTGAAGATTGCGATCGTAAGTCATGCGATCGTGAGAAGTTTCTTAAAAAGGCGGCCGCATAAAGACTGCGTATCAAGGTGATAGCATAATAAATCATGATGGGACAGAAAGCTGATAACGGTCGAATCCGAATTTAGTTGATAAGCCGTTAAAAGCCACACTATAGCAAGTACACTCAACTTTTGGTGACCATTAATCAGCGCATCAGAGCAGGGGAATTAATGTTGCCCATCATTGCGATCATTAGCAAGAAAGACTGCTTCACCTTGAAATTTATAAATACCAAAGGCCACCAATGTGAGAGGAAGTTAACAAGTTAGCTAGCAGTTAGTCTGTTCACGCACATACTCATACATATACATAGAAGATGGAAAAGAGCAAGAAGAGGAGGAAGCCGAGAGATCAGTCTCAGATAGATCGAGAGACTACTAGAAAGAAACATAAAGAAGAATGAGCCAACACTTGTGAGAGCAAGAATACACATTTAGAACAAAGTTAGAGTGAAAAAGAGCAGTGTAAAAGGCCACGAGAAGCAAGTCGATGCTTACCAGGCTTCTTATCTCTTAAATCCATTTGTTATTTTGTATTCAATACTTTATTTACAGAAAATGGAAATATCATTTCAATCTATGTTCACTCTCTCCATACTTCGCATGAGTAGCTAAATTTCTAAATGGGTTGAGAAGTACTTAGCTAGCATGACTTAAGATTTACATTTTATGCAATCATCTTGTCTTATGTATGCATCATTAATCATTTGGACATACTTGAGAGAGTCATCTAAAGATAGAATCTAGGCTTGAAATAGTCAGATTAGAATCTAGGCCTGAGAGAGTCAGATTAGAATCGCATAAGCAAGAAATAGAAACTTAGACATAAGTTCTATTGCTATTTACACATCGCATACGCCCTAGAAATAGGAATGATTGTATACGATCACCTTGTTTTATGTGTGCATCATTCATCATCGCATAGACAAGAGTTGAGGCTTAGACATAAGTCCTATCGACTGTTTTGTATACATATTGCATGTGTCCTAGAAATAAGAATTATGGCATTCTGCATTGAGAAATGACGTGTTGTTATTTATGTGTAGCATGATCGCATAATTTGTGCACAATCTTGGGAATGTTAGCTAAACCCCTTCTCAACCCCTTCATCGCATACTCATTGTAACTCTACGCTTTCATCAACTTTGCGTTCAACTCCATCGCATAGGAAAAATCTCAATCAAAACGCTATCCACTTCATTTGTTTTTACTACCACAATAGAATCGAAGAGTTTGTCGCATATTTACTTAGTAGTCCCTATGTTCGACCTTGGACTTACCAGGAAACCTATGAAGGCTTATACTTGGGTCTTGTTAGGAAAACTTGCATGATCACCGTATAACACACAACACCGCAAACTCACACCATAACACATCACAATTACACGCATCAATATGCAGTAGAGATTGCAGTTTATATTTTGAACAATGTTCCCTCAAAGAGTGTTTCTGAAACACCTTTTGAGTTATGGAGAGGTCGTAAAGCAGTTTTCGCCACTTCAGGATTTGGTGATGTCCAACCCATGTGCTTATCAAAACCCCAAAAAGTTGGAACCTCATTCAAAAGTGTGTCTATTTGTAGGTTACCCCAAAAAATGAGAGGTGGATACTTCTATGCTCCAAGTGAAAATAAAGTGTTTGTATCGACAAATGCTACTTTCTTAGAAGAAGACCACATGAGGGATCATAAGCCACAAAGTAAACTTGTTTTAAGTGAGATTTCTAATGAGACTGCTGAGACTTCAACAAGAGTTATTGAACAGGCTGATAGATCAACAAGGGTTGTTGATGTCAGTTCATCTAGTCATTTATCTCAAGAGTTGAGATTGCCTTGACGTAGTGGGAGGGTTATGAACCCACCTGTACGCTACATGGGTTTAATAGAAGTCCAAAACATCATATCTAATGATGGTGTTGAGGATCCATTGTCTTATAAACAAGCAATGGATGATGTTGACAAAGATGAATGGATTAAAGCCATGAATCAAGAAATAGAGTCCATGTACTTCAATTCTATCTGGAAGCTTGTAGATCAACCTGATGGGGTAAAACCTATAGGTTGTAAATAGATTTACAAGAGGAAAAGAGGTGTAAATGGAAAGGTACAGACCTTTAAGGCTAGATTTGTGGGAAAGGGTTATACCCAGAGTGAGGGAGTGGACTATGAAGAAACTTTCTCACTTGTTGTCATGTTAAAGTCTATCAGGATTCTCTTGTCCATAGCCACATATTATGACTATGAGATGTAGAAAATGGACGTCAAGACTGCCTTTTTGAATGGTAATTTTGAGAAGACTATCTACTTGGTTCAACCAGAAGGATTTATTGAACAAGATCAAGAGCAAAACATTTGCAAGCTTAATCGATCCATTTATGGACTGAAACAAGCATCTCGATCTTGGAATATAGATTTGATACTGCGATCAAATCTTATGGCTTTAATCAGAATGTTGATGAGCCTTGTGTTTACAAGAAAATCAGCAGCAACTCAGTAGCTTTTCTCGTGCTGTATGTGGATGATATCTACTCATTGGGAATGACGAAGGTTTTCTAACTGTTAAGAAATGGTTAGTCGCCCAATTCCAAATGAAAGATTTGGGAGAGGTGCAATTTGTTCAAGGGGTCTAGATCATAAAGGATCGTAAAAACAAAAGGTTGGTCTTGTCTCAGGCATCGTATATTGACAAGATGTTTGTCAGATATTCAATACAAAATTCCAAGAAGGGTTTATTATCTTTTAAGCATGGAATTGTTTTGTCTAAGGAACAGTGTCCTAAGACTCCTCAAGAGGTTGAGGAAATGAGACGGATTCTCTATGTATCGCCTATTGGTAGCCTTATGTATGAATTGATATGTACTAGACCTAACGTTTGCTATGCAGTAGAGATTTTTAGTCGATATTAGTCTAATCCTAGATTAGATCATTGGACGGTAGTCAAAACGATCCTCAAGTTTCTTCAGAGAACAAGGGACTATAAGCCCGTGTACGGAGATAAGGATTTGATCTTTATGGGATACACAGACTTTGACTTTCAGACTGATCAGGATTCTCGAAAATTCACATCAGGGTTAGTGTTCACTCTAAATGAAGGAGCTATAATGTGGCGAAGCATCAAACAAGGATGCATCGCAAACTCCACTATGGAAGCCGAATACGTAGATACTTGTGAAGCTGCTAAAGATGTTGTTTGGCTTAAGAAGCTCCTTATTGATTTGGAAGTTATTCCAAATATGTCTTTGCCCATTACACTTTATTGTGATAACAGTAGTGCTGTGGCAAATTCTAAGGAACCTAGGAGTCATCGAAGAGGCAAGCACATAGAATGGGAATATCATTTGATCCGGGGCATTGTGCATCGAGGTGATGCGATTGTCACAACGATCAAGTCAGAGCACAACATTGTTGATCCGTTTACAAAGGCTCTCACGACTAAAGTGTTCGAGGGTCATCTAGAAATTATGGGTCTACGGGATATGCGACACATTGTCTAAGGCAAGTGAAAGATGTCACTCGGGTATAGTGTATGCCCTAGTTTATTGTATTGTACATTAATCTCCCTAAGCTTTAGGACAAGTGGGAGATTGTTGGGAATGATGTCCTAAATCTCCTTGTAATCTTGTAGTTTGTAAACTCTATATAAACATATTGTTAATAAAATAAGTGTTATTTTATAAGCATATACTCAATCCAATAAACTAAGATCTGAGGTTATTTTATGTAATTTAAACAAGTATGTAGAGACATACAGGTGGATCTTGTTTAAATGATAACCTAAATGGTCTGTAGTAGATGGATAAGGTTGGGTACCTTATCCTAGTGACACTATGGATACGACCTACTTTGTAGGTATTACAAATGTTGTAAAGTGCTACAAATGATCTGATCTTGATCATTCATGTGGAGACATACAAGCGGGGGTATCCTATACAAAGAGTTTGTATAAGATCAGACCACGAAATGATTAATCTCTTTATATAACATCGCTAATAATAGAGACTTACATTTCACTAAGATGACCATAGGTGACAGGACCTAAATCCTGAGTGAGTTGTGAACTCCTGCTTATGAAGGCGGTCTTTTAATTTGTGTAGGTGAGAGTGGCCAGATTTCCAACTCAACAAGCCTACCATTTTGGGGATTCGTTTGATTGGAGAGCCGGGAACTCAGCTACACAAGACAGAATTCACTCATTCCCCGATGTAGGGGTAAGTAGATAAATTTCTCCCTTAAGGGCTGATTTTGGGTCTTAAACATAGTGATCACACCCTCTCTTGGCCTGAGAGGACTTGGTCATAGTGGGACTATAACTTATTGTTCATTAAAGGAATCATTGGTACTTAAGGAGTTAGATGTAACTATTGGGGCAAAACAGTATTTTGGCCTAATTGTACTTACGAGCAATTTGTGAAGGATCATTGCACTGTTGATTAGTTATCTCCAATGGACATAGAAATTTATCTGTAGTGCGAAAAGTGCAATTGTCGATCTTTAGTGGAGTGCCCAACAGTTAACGAATGGTGGATAATATAATTAGAGAATTTAATTAATTATTCATGTACCATTGCAACTTCAAGCTACAGGTCCATAAGGTCCCATTGGTAGCTTAAAAGAATTTTGTTGAGAATCAATGTTTGTGTTCATTTGATTTGTTCAAATTAATAAGAGATAATTTAATTATATATGATATAATTAAATTAATTCAATTATATATGATATAATTGATATAATGTATTTGATACATTATTTGGAGGAATATATATTTGAATGAGATTCAAATAGTTATTAATTTAATATAAATATGATTTATATTAAATGCCATAAAATAGAGAAGAAGAATTATAGTTTATATTGTATGTGATGTAATATTAAAACTATAGGTTATAAATATAATATGATAAGTTGGTTATCATATTTATTTGTATTATTTATTATTTTGAATAATAATCCTTTTTTCTCAAAAACTACCTTGGTGGGTAGTTATGCAATTTCATGGCAATTGAAATAAAATGAAAAATTGGTTTTTCTTTTCTTCCAAGAGAGTCGAATGCAAGAATAAACTATGCGATAGTCTACACGACAAACATAGAGCATACACGATAAGCTCTTTGTCTATGCGATAACCTAAATGATTGAAACAGTTCCTATGCGATAGTGATTCTTCTTCAATCGTCTTCCTCCTCCGAACTCCTCTTAACCAAAATAGTCAGAGCCCACAATTCCTGGGTTCTCACCCCGAGCATACCAAGGAATCCAAGTGGTAATGTTCTCTTCCCATTTGGTTCATGATTTACTTGAAGAAGGTATTCAAGATCTTGTTGCTTTTTGTTCGAGGAGTTCGTGACCGTTCAAGGGATACGAGAAGAAGTGTTCTTCAAAGGTGATTTCCCTTGAACTATGTATCTTATTTGAAAAGCATGTTGTAATTTACTTAGTTTGCATAACCTATCTGCGTTTACTGTAAATTTATGTTTCAATCGAAATGAAATTTGGACGATCCACTTCTGCTCTAGGATCTCCTTCGAGATTTCCTTCATCTCGTCCATGAGAAGAACAAGGAAGACCCTGTGTTCATATCCGGTTGCAGTGTTCATGAGATCGGGAGAAGACGATGCAAATTGGAGGAACGTGAAGAATTGTTCTTCAAAGGACGTGATATCTTATCTCTTTTCTCCATTTTCACAGTAGTAGCATGCTTGATTTAATAATATTTATCAATTATTTCTGTCACTCTGAATTTTATATGTTCTATAAAACGAACTCTAGAGACCAATACATCCAATTGCTTCTACTGGGGGAAATTCCAATCCCTTCAGTATGAAATAATGTGTGATGTCTAGGAAATCAATGCTATCACACGACAAAACCTTTCGACAAAATTCTTGGGCTTCTTATTCTCTTGTCCACCTTAGTAGGGTGTCACGGGGCGGAATCCTACCATCGAATTGAGCAACCTTTTACCTCGTGCGTTGCCAAGTCTCACTTTACCAACCTACATGAACTTGCCCAAAACACCCACAGAACACTTGAATCCTGGATGGAAATCCCAAAAGGCATTTTTAAACTCACACCATCACTACATGACTTGGCTAGAGAAAGGGTACGAGAGATATAAGTAGAATTAGTGGAAATGTAACACTTTATTACCGAAGTAACATCAAAACCATGCTTACAAGAGTCGAGATAGGAAATCTCCTCATGTAGAAGATCTTCCTTTGCAAAAGGTGACTCAATGAATGTATATATCATTAAATGCCTTGGACAACCCCCAAGGTTATCCTTTTATAGGCGTGGGAGGAGTGATAATAGGAGGAAAATGTGGAAGTGGCCCTAGTGGGTAAAACCGTCCACTACCCATGTAATTAGGGCCACTCTCCCATATCCACAATTATCTCTTACATTTTAGGAGGACATGGCCATTTCCTCCTATTTTTTAGCATTCACTCTCTCCTATTTACTATTTTTAGGGCAACCTTCTTACAAACTAGGAAATAACCACCCATGATGCCCATGATCATGGATGTCCACCATTCTTGTCTATATATATGCTTGCTAGCTCCTCTTGGACAAGCACATTTAATAATAATCCTTTATTATTATCAAGTTCCTCTCAAAATGCTTGCCCCATGTCGGCAGCAAGGCTAATTGGCCAAGAGTTTACTGGACCATGCTTCCCTTTTTCCCGGACCAAGCTTGCCTCACCTTGAGTACACGCTTGACTGTTTGTGTTAAGATGGCACTAAGACTGTGTCTCCCGAACATCGCGTGTATGCTGCCTTATCGCCTTCTGTTTGGCATGTGCCTGTGACACCTATGCATTCATCTGGCCCTGCAAACGCCACAGTGCCCTTGCCTGTAGAATGCACCATCACCATTGGGGGTTATGCATGCACACATGCTTCCTACTGTCGTGCAATGCGTGTGCACGCCCAAGCATCTGTTCGTGTCGCATGCCCTGCTAACCTCAGTCACACCCCACACTTTTATGTGCACCTTCTATGCACCAAGCGCCCGTGCCATCCTTTTGGTCATGAGGCATGGGCTGCCTGCCCACGTCGTTCCCCTTGTCACTCAAACCTTTTGTTAGCTTTCCGTGCACGTCTGGTCGCATGCCTCGGCACTTTGGGCATGTGTCATGGCTAACCTCTTATCAGCCCTAAGCATGTTGTCCACCCGCTCGACATAACCCATTCGCCAGCTACATGCTTTGAGATTTAGAGATCTGACAAACCTCCCCAGGTTGAGCTCATCGACATCCTCGTTAGGTTTTCACATCCAATGGTTTAACTACTGACTCTCATTGGATCGGCTTCACATACCAACTTTTTGGGTGCTGCCTGGAATCCCTTCTAAGGCACTCTCTAGTCGACCGGTTGTCCATTCAATCACATTTCAATTGCTCATGCATATTGATTTGCGTCGTCTTCCTGTGTCTTGTACCCCGCTGCATATCATGTGCCTGCCCTCGACTGGGCCATGCACGGCATGCACCTATCGATCTCTCGTGCGCACCTCGGTGGGAACTTGCAGGTCCTCGTGCGTTAGTCTCATACACGCCTGCCTATGTCGCCTACCCTACTCTTCACTCGTATGTTGCCCATGCACACACCCTGACACCGTTGCTTGCAAGGCTTCTCCAACTATGCCAGTGTTCAAGAACCAAGGTCCTGACAAACCTCCCCTCACTTGAGCTCACCAACATCATTGTTGGTTGTGTCCTCTCTGAGTAACTTCCCACTCGCCCTTTAAACGATAGGTTGCCTTGCCTATCCATTTGTCAATTTTGAAGGGTCCTCTATACAATTGCACCAAGCCTCGTTGTGCTTCCTTTCCTTTTCCATATCTAAGAGGAAAGACTCATTAGTGCAAGTACTTCAAAATCTGAAGGTCTCCTACCTCCGCCCGAGTTATGAACTTGCCTAACTCTTATTCCTATTGTCTCTGGAATAACTTTTATTCCTATAGTCATTAAGTTATCGTTTTCGGTTAAGATCTTTACTAACAACTTAGTAATTCTTGTATGTGTGACCGGCAATTTTCAGATCTTATAGGACGGTATGAACTTGCCTCCAAAATTGAAGACAATATCCAAGACAGAACTATAAAACCCTATTCATTTTACTGAAGCATGAGTTGTTCCAAATCCTATGTTACAACCCTCCGAGGGGATAGTCGTCGCTAAACGACTAGCAAAGGGCCGCCTAAAGCAAACTAGCAGGCGCAACATAGGAATCTCACGGTTCAGACTAATGGAGGAGACCGTAGGATATATTGACACATATCATTCACCCATTTACTATGAACTACTTCCTCCATTTACCTTGATATTGACTCATACAAAACACTTTTCGAATGGAGGTCACTCCCAAGGTGACACGAAACGTCATATGAATCTCACGATATAAACTACGTGGCAGTTGAAATCTATATATCATATAATAAACTTATGTTTGTACAACTTCCTCTTATTCACTAAAATCTAGATTTAAGCTAAAAAATACTCTCCGAATGGAGGTCACTCCCAGGGTGACACGAAGTACCGCTTAAATCTGGATTGTGAACTCTTAGAGATGTGAGAGCTAAAAATAACGTATCGTATATGGTATTAATCTCCCACTGAAATTCTCTAATAACTCTATCTTATAGAATTTATTAAACTACCACTGAAGTGTTATATTGGGTAGATTTATACTTAGGTTCTTTTCGGCTAATAAAACAACCCTAAGTCTATGTGGTTTATCCAAGTATAACTCTTATAATTGGATTTTAACCTACGATGTCTAGGTGATAAGCCATTTTATTACCTCACATCGCTCACGTATACTTATAAAACTAGTTACCAATGCTCAATAATTCGGTCATAATCCCCAGGTAGGAGGTGTTCCGTAAACCGTCAACTTAAGTACCCCTAGCCTTAGATAGGATTATATACCGGTTGAGTTTGTAACCTAGGTTTTATTAGTTTTAACTATTTAAAATAGGTGGTTAACCTACGTGAGCATGCAGTTGTTGTTTATGTATTTTAAATGTCTAACCCAATTTTATAACAACTTATAAAACTTTAGACATGCTAAACATCCATAACATAAATAAGGCATTCAATATTTAATACAAGAAACCCTAACACACATACTATATATTATAACAATTTATAACATACTTTCAATGCATATAACATGCTTCCTATGGTGGGATTTTAAATTTAAATGGCATACTATATGCACATACAAGATATATTTAATTATAACATACATCAAATGCATAAATAATTAAACACAGACTGATATGGTTTTAGTATTGGCATAAACAAGCAAACAGAAGCCTAACTATTACAATCAGCTTCAATACCGTCATTGAACCGCTTGAACCACTCCAAACCGAACCCAAGCATCTTGAACCAGACTGGATGAGTCTGAACCAGACCAACCAAAAACACTTGGAGGCTGAACCAGATTGTACCTTGAGAAAACCGATCGAACCGGCTACTCTTGGTCTAACCTTAAAGTCTTGCTAAGGTCGATCATGTAGTGTGGAAGGGAATCGTCTAGCTTCATCGCCTTGTGTTGTGAAAGGGTACATGATCGCTTAGTGTTTGGCACAACTAAACGATCGCTTAGTGTCTGCCGAAGCTAAATGATCGCTTAGCTCTATCATATAGAACTACACGATCACTTATCTCCATCGCTTTGCTCTATCGTATAGAACTAAACGATCGCTTAACACCATCACCTAGCGCTTCATGCCATCGTTTAGTAGCCACCGTAGCTAAACGATCGCTTAGCTCTATCGTATAGAACACCATCGCGTCGCTTAGCTCTTTGTCTACACGGTCGCTTAGCTTCGCTTCTACGTGATCGCTCAGTGTTATCACGTAGCACTTCATCGAATCGCTTAACACGCATCATAGCTAAACGATCATGTAGTACCATCGTATCATAAATTCAGCGTATCATTTAGTTCCCATGCCAAAGCTAAACGATTGCTTATTGCTATCGTATAGCAAATTGAACGCATTGTTTAGCTCCCGCAGGTACACAATCATTTAGCATTCAACATCACAACGTCCAGCGCCCATTGCTATACAATCTTCTAGCTTTTCTTCACATCGTGTAGTATTTAGAGCTAGACGATCGCTTAGTAACTGAACCTTAACAACGATTTTGAGCAGAAGCTGAAAAAACTGGAACAACAGTTTGGCCTTCTTCACTTATTTCTTCAATTACATCTTAATTTCAACTCTAATGACTTCAAATAAATTACGGACTCTTGCTAACACTAAAATCTCATCAAATAAGAGTCAATTACAAATTTAAATGAGAAATTCAAGATAATTAAAATGCCAAAACTCATAAAACCATATCAGTGCATCAGTTTCATATTTCTCATATAAAACACCCACCAAACTAAAATTAAACCGAATTGAATGCTTATATGATGCTATGATACCAATTGTAGGATTGCATTAGCAACAGCGAAAGCACAATGATCATTTAAGCACTCTAATTCACTAATTTCGGCAAAATATAAAGCATGCTTTTCCAAAAAACAAGTGAGTTTCAAGACATACCTCTTGTAGAACTTCTTCAAAGCTCCTTCTCCAGATGCTATCTTCTCTGAGTTGTAGACCACCTCAAGATCTTCCCCACTATTCTCTTGGTGCTCTAGATTGAGTGTGGGACTAAAAACATGCTTGAATCAAAGGATGAAGAAGAAAAGCTCACAGCAGCAATCTTGGTGAATAACTCTTTCTTCAACCGATTTTTCACTAAAATTCTCTATAGATTGCATGCCTGAATTTCACTCCAATCTCTTCAT
This sequence comes from Benincasa hispida, assembly GCF_009727055.1. Taxonomy (NCBI): domain Eukaryota; kingdom Viridiplantae; phylum Streptophyta; class Magnoliopsida; order Cucurbitales; family Cucurbitaceae; genus Benincasa; species Benincasa hispida. Next base: position 14,572,768 of record NC_052360.1, read on the forward strand.
TATATTATATATCAACATGCAAAGGAGAGAGTTGCATGAGTTCCAGATCATGCTTGGAGAAGACAAGGCAAAGATGATGCTATTTGTGTAAGCAACTTAGGTGATGGATAATGGAAAACCGATTTTTTCCATTTTGTGTTTTTGTTTTTCTATTTTCCAATTTTATCTCAAAAATAAAAACTTGATTTTAAAACCCATTTTGATTTAAAAACTGAAAAAAAAAATTAATTTCATAAATTAATTTTTAAATAAAACTTAATTAATTTAATATCAAATATTAAATTAATTTTAACACATCCGTCTTTATATATTTAAATCATATTTAAATATAAATTCTCCTATTCCATTTAATTTTCAAATCAAACAAGTAATTATATTCCATATAATTACTAATTCTCTTAATTCTAATTTGAACGATTCAAATTAACTTATCACGTTATTCTAGAGCGAGTCCGTTATGAGCTAGTAGGGGGACCTCGCGGACCTACAGATCATAGACACCAACGATCCGAGATTAATTGGCTAAACTCATTAGACCAGATTAATCCTCATTCGTTAACTAATGGGTCACTTCACTAAAGCCTTTAGCTGCACTCCCCTCATCCTGTCTCTTATACACATCTAGATGTGTATAAGAGACAGAGTCTCTACTGATCCTCTAATGAACAACTAGTTTGTGATCCAATCACCAAACCAAACACTCTCAACCCAGTGAGAGAGTAGGGCCCCTTGTTCAAGACCTGGATTCAGTACTTGAGAGAACAACCTTTCTCCTATCCCTAAATCGGGTAGGCGTGAACTTCGTCTTGCACCCTATGTCCCCAAATATCTATTAGGACTTACTCTTGAAATGGGAGTCTTATTAAGCCGGTGCTGTTGAGCCAACCCTCACTTATGCAAATCTAAGGACAATCCCCAATAAACAGGAGTTGATAGTTAGCTCAGGATTAAGGTCGAGTTACCTAGGTCATCTAGGTGAAATAGTCAGTCTTATACAGTAAACAGCGTTATAAAGTAAGAGTGACTTATTTCTTGGTCCTGATCTTATGGAAACTCATTGCATAGGACGCCTCCACTCCTCAAGTTATATCATGTACGAATTAGGATCACATCGTATGTAGCACTTTATAACTCTTTATAACAACTACAGAGTAGGCCGCATCCAATGGTGCTACCAGAATAAGGTACCCAACCTTATTCATGTACCATAGATCATTTTGGCTATTTACTCGAACCTGGTCCACTCTTATGTCTCCACATAAAGTTCAAGTACTCATATAACAGTCATGGGTCTTAGTTTATTGGATTTAGGCTTTCATACAATTTATGAAATCAATAATAAGTATATTGATTATAGAAAATGTTTATCATTTTACAAATTGCGAGTTTTAGGACATAAAACCCAACAGGTAGCCTGATTCTTGGCTCTCACTCGATCTCGTGGTCCGTGGTTCACCGGGGTGGAAGAGTCTTTAGTAGTTTTGGAGACATCACCAAGGATCTTTGCCATTGTGTTTGGCACTTTCTTATGCTCATCTGGCTTGTATCTTGGGGTTGTCATATGAGTAAGCATCTCTTGTTGTAACTTGACATGGGTTGGGCAGGCACCACCTTGTGTCTAATTGAACCAGCCACCTCGACCATCACTATCATCATGAAGCTTAGGGTCATCTCCATTGAGACCAGCACCCCATTTTAACAATGTATAGGGGACATCTTCGCCTTGAATAAGAACTCTGGTCCTAGTGTTGCATTGAAGCCATCTTAAGTATTGTCGTGTATGCCATCTGCACACACATGGTGTATCCCTTCGTGCGCCACTCCTCGGTGTCGGTTCGCATCAGCAACTTGTGTATTGTATGCTTACACTCTTATGTTATTGGATGTTTACAACACTTGGCCCGAAGTATACTCGACTTCCTTATGCATGTCTTGCAAATTTGTATTTTCTTGAAGTCTCATGTAATCGTCTCTTCTTGTGTGAATGAAGTTCTCGTTTTTTTAGTGTAGGTAGAGTAGAAAACTGATACTAACTTGTCACTACTAGTCAAGGTAGTAGAGACAAAGAAGTTTCTACTAAATACCTGTTGGGTTGTATGTCCTAAAACTCGCAGTTTATAATGATTAACACATTCTATTATCAATAAAGATGTTATTAAAGTTTATTCAATAAAATTGTTATTGGATATGTGAATTATACTTATAAAGTATAAATCCAATAAACTAAAGATCCATGGCTATTATATGAATATATGAATTTTATATGAAGACATAAGAGTAGATGAAGTTAAGTAAATAGCCAAAACGGTCTATAGTATATGAATAAGGCTGGGTACCTTATTCTAGTAACACTATCGGATGCGGCCCACTCTGTAGTTGTTACAATATGTTGTAAAGTGCTACAAACGAAGTGATCCTGATTCGTTCATGTATTAACATGAGGAATGGGGGTATCTTATGTAATGAGTTTGCATAATATCAGACCAAGAATTAAGTCACTCTTACTTTATAATGTTGTTTACTATTTAAGACTGACTATTTTAAAGCGATGACCTAGGTAAGTTGACCTTAATCCTGAGCTAACTATGAACTCCTATTTATTTGGGATTATCCTTAGATTTGCATGGGTGAGAGTTGACTTAACAATGCTGGCTCAATAAATCTCTCATTTCAAGGGTAGAACCGGGTAAATAGTTGGGGACATAGGGTGCAAGACAGAATTCACTTCTACTCACTTTTAGGGATAGTAGAAAGGTTGTTCTCTTAAGTGCTTACTCCAGGTCTTGAACAAGGGGGCCCACCCTCTCATTGGCCTGAGAGGGACTCGGTCTAGTGATTGGATCACAAACCAATTGTTCATTAGAGGATCAATGGTACTTAAAGAGCAAGATGTAATCTCGGAAGTAGAACAACTTTTATCCCAACCGTCATTACGAACAACCTGTGAAGGGTTAACTTACTAATCATGGTTATATCGAGTAGACATAATATATCTATAGTGAGGCCAGTGCAACTACTGGGCTTTAGTGGAGTGACCCGGTAGTTAACGAATGGTAGTTAATTAGGTTAAAGAGTTTAGCCAGTTAATCTCAGATCATTGGAGCCCATGATCTGAAGGTCCATGAGGTCCTCCTACTAGCTCGTAACAAACTAAACCTTAAAACAGTGTGACGAACGAATTTGAAGTGTTCAAATTCAGTTTTTTTTAGCAAAGCATTAAATATATATGATATATTTAGCCTAATATTTAATTATGAATTAAACATAAAGAGAGAGAAAATAAGAGATATTTAAATAAGATTTAAATATCAAGATTATAAATAGAAATTAATATAAATTGGGATTAGTGTTGGATTTAATATTAAATTAAATTAATCATTTATTTAATATTATTTTAATTTTTAAAGTTAATTATTAGAATTAATTTTGAAATTAAATGAAATTGGTCAAAATTGCATTAAAAGTCAAATTGTTTACTATGTTAAAAATGCACTGGAAGTCAAATTTATTGACTTTAGACTTTGAGAGTCAAACTTTGACCAAGTTAGTGGAAAGATCCAACATTTGTGAGTGGGAAATGCCAACTTTTGCATAGCTAAGTGTTGTCTTCATTTGAAGACACTTGTCCTACTAAATCCCACTTTGAGTTAGTGGATTTTTTAGTATCAAATTCTTATTAAACTCAAAGTTGCATGTTTGCATGTAGTGGTCTTCAAAAGGGAGTGTCTAATGTTTTTTAAGAACTCTTGGCCATAATGGTGGATGAGATTATGTGATAATCTCATTACAATTTTCTCTCAAAGTTTTAGCTTTTTCCTCTCCAAATTAGTCACTCACAGGTTCCCACCATCCCATTCTAAGGTTGGAGAATAGTCGGGAAGACTCTCGTGGTGGTCTATGAACCATTCATGAAGAGATTGGAGCTGATTTGGAGAAGATTCAAGGACTACAAAGGTTGTATTCTCTTTCCCTTTTTTCTTGTTTTATTGCATGCATGCTTATCTTTGTAATTAATCTAATTAGAGTACTTTAGATCCGTTTTTCTTCTGCTGCGCATGTATTCATTCCATCAATTGGTATCATACTTAAAGTACTCAATTTTTGGTTAATTTATGCATATGGTGGGTATTAATTCATGTGATGAATGCTTGAGTTCTAAAATGGATAATTTCAGTTTTGGCATCCGTTTTTCCTCTTGGGTTGTAATAATTATTGTAATTGCCTGGTGTTTATGGGCTTTAATGTGTGGTAAAGGGTCTGTAAATTTTCTAGAGTCATTATAGTTGAAATTAAGCTGTATTTACTCGGTTCTGGGAAAGAGGACAACTTCATTTTTTGGTGAAAAATAAACTTGCAGACCCGAGAGTGCCTCCCAGACCCGTGTCCGACCCAGTTCTTCCTCGTTCCTCATGTGCACTTGCTTCATTGTTTGATCCGACCCATCCGTGCACCCAAGTCGACCTGGTTTGTCCTTGTTTCCTCGTTCCTCGTGCATGCCTACTTTCGCGTCCGACCCAGCTCGACCCACTCACCTGACCCAAATTCCCGCCCGCACACCTCCAACCGTTGACCAACTCCAGCGTGTTGACTCAATCAGTCCAGATGGTCTGGACCAGTCCAGTTGACTTGGTCGAGCCGGTTTGACCAGTTCAACCTGGTTTTTTGGAGTTCCTGAGCCAATTCGAGTGGTTTTTGGCCGGTTTGGGTTGGTTCAAAGAGTTTGAAGTCGGTTTAAGGGAGCTGCTTGCTGTTTATTGTAATAAGTGTAGCTTTTAGCTAGCTGAGGATGCCAAAACTAGTTTATTTTAGTGTGTTTATTTAATTATGCATAGTAAATGTATGAATTAAATAATTTATCTATTGTGTGCATATTGTATGCTATGTAGATTTAAAATCCCACCATAGGATAAGCATGTAGCATGCATTGCAAGTATATTTTAAGTGTTATAATGTATAGTGTACATGTGTAGGATTCCATGTTTTGATATAAGTTGTTATATTAAATGCATGGAATGAATGTTTATATAATTGTTATATAAAAGTATGTTATGGATGCAAAGTACGTCTATTGTTTTATAAAGTTGGATTAGACATTAAAATCCATAACAAAGATAAAAGCATGCTCACATAGGTTAACCACCTATTTTAATAGTTAAAATAGGTCGACATCTTATAAAATACGATTACAAACTCAATCGATAGATAATCCCATCTAAGGCTGGGGGTACTTAAGTTGACGGTCTACGGAAAACCTCCGACCTGGGGATTATGGCCGAATTATTGAGCGTTGTTAATCGGTTTTATGAGCACATGTAAGCAATGTGAGGTGTTAAAATTGGTTTTTCACCTAGAAATCATAGGTTAAATCCAATTATAAACATTATACTTGGATAAACCACATAGACTTAGGTTGTTTAGTTAGCCGGAACATTCTTAAGTAAAGTTTTACCCAAAAATAAGTAAAATACTTCACTGGGAGTTTAATAACGTATATAATATGTTGTTAGAATACTTTAGTGGGAGATTAATAACATATACGATATGTTGTTTTTGGCTCTCGCGTCCCTAAGAGTTCACATCGAGATTCATGCTTCGCTTCGGTCGATTATACCTCAATTACCCTACTCGAAAAGTATTTGCATGAATCAAGATCAACCCCTCTTAGAATTCTACATCGAGTACCTAATCAACATCTTGTCAATGTACGATGCATGAGATAAGGCCAACCTTTTATTCTTATGATCCCTTATGATTTGGATCCCTAGAACAAACTACGCCTCTCCCAAATCTTTCATTTCGAATTGGGCGGCTAGCCAAATTTTAATGTTAGTTAGAAAACCTACATCATTCCAAATGAGTAGGATATCATCCATATACAGCATAAAGAAAAAGAATTATTTATCATATAATTAATATATGATAAATATATATGATAACCAACTTATCATATTATATTTATAATCTATAGTTTTAATATTTCAACATATGAAACATATAAACCATAGTTCTTTTTCTATGTTATGGTATTTAATATAAATCATATTTATATTAATTCCTCCAATTAATGTATGTAATACATCATATCAATTATATCACATATAATTGAATTAATTTAATTATATCACATCTAATTAAACTTCCTCTTGTTAATTTGAACATTTCAAACTAACCCAAAATATGATTCTCAACTTGAACCCATTGAGCTACCAAGGAGACCTTATGGACCTATAGCTTGAAGCTCCAACGGTACGTGAATAACTGACTAAACTCTTTAATCACGAGATCCACCATCTGTTAGCTGTTGGTCACTCCACTAAAGATCGACAATTGTACTCTTCGCACTACAAATATATTTTTGTGTCCATTGGATACAACCAATCAATAGTGCGATGACCCTTCACAAATCGCTCGTAAGTACAACTGGATCGATTTACCGTTTTGTCCCTGTAGTTACATCTAACTCCTTAAGTACCATTGATTCCTCTAATGAACAATAAGTCATAGTCGTACTATGACTGAGTCCTATAGTCCTAAGAGAGGGTGTGGCCACTATGTTCAAGACCCGGAATCAACCCTTAAGGGAGCAATTAGAGTGAATTATGTCTTGTGTAGTTGAGTTCTCAGCTCCCCAATCAGATGAATCCCTAAAATAGTAGGCTTGTTGGGTTGGAAATCTGGCCACTCTCACCCATACAAATCAAAGGACCGCCCTCATGAGCAAGAATTCCCAACTCACTCGAGATTCGTGTCATGTCATCTATGGTCATCTTAATGAAATGTAAGTCTCAATTATCAACGACGTTATATAAAAAGACTAATCATCTCGTAGTCCGATCTTATACAAACTCTTTGTATTCGATACTCCGCTCACATGTCTCCGCATGAATGGTCAGGATCATACCATTTGTAGCACTTTACAACACTTGTAACATCTACAAAGCAAGTCGTATCTGTAGTGTCACCAGGATAAGGTATCCATCCTTTATCCTTATACTACGGACCATTTAGTTTATTACTTAAGGCATGATTCACTTGTATGTCTCACATACATGCTTAAGTTACATCAAATAACCACGGATCTTAGTTTATTGGATTGAGTAAATGATTATAAAATAACACTTATTTTATTAATAACAATATGTTCACAAAGTGTTTACAAACTATGAGACTACCAGGAGAATTAGGAAACCAATCCCAACACTTGTATCTTCAAAGGACTTCAATCTTCTTATGCTTGTATCTTCAAAGGACTTTAGTCCTCAGAATGCTTATATCTTTAAAGGATTTCAATCTTCAAGCGTGGTCAGCTTCAGGAGTCAAGGAGTCTTCTGATTGTAGAGAATTCCCTCTAAGCTCTCTAAAGCATAGAATTGTTGACCCTTCTAAATTAGGAGAGCTTCTCTATTTATAGAGTTCACAGATGGGCTTGGGCTTGGCCCTTGGGTTTGAGGAGATTGAATCGTCAGCTTGTAGGTTGTGAAGATACGGTTAGTTTGTTGAAATATTCTAATCTTCAAAGCTTCAAATAGTTCAAATCTTTAGTTCTTTAAAATTTGGGAACTTCAGTCTTTAAAGCTTGAGAAGCTTTGGTCTTCATCACTTGAGAGCTTGAGTCTTGGATCTTGGGAGCTTAAATCTTTAGAGCCTTAATATGTCTTCTGATCTTCAGAGCTTTAATATATCTTCTCATCTTCAGAGCTTTAGTGTCTTCTAATCTTCAGAGCTTTGATCTGTTTTCTAATCTTTAGAGCTTTAGTGACTTTTGATCTTCAGAACTTTGATATGTCTTCTATTCTTCAAAGCTTTAGTGTCTTCTGATCTTCAAAGCTTTGGAGGAGTTATGTTCTTCAGATCCTTGGAGCTTCAGACTTTAGATCTTCAGAGAGATTTTTCCTTCAATTCCTTTTATCTTCTCCCAAATGAAGAGATAATGCCTTTATTTATAGAGGTTTCTCATGGGCCTTACATTGGCTTGGGCCTAATTACTTTATTGGGCCCAAATTGGGTTTGGCCTAAAGTTGGGCTTAGGCCATTTGTTGTTGGGCTTGAGCTTAATCTTTAATTTAGCGCAAAATTTTACCATGGGTTTGAATTGAGTTAGGCCCGAGCGACTTTAATTACTCAGCCCAGTCCAACTTATAATTTTTCAATAGGCTCATGCTTTCATTGATAATGTAGCAACTGATGATTCGCCGAAATTTCTCACTCAATGGTCACATTTTCGATTACTCCATATATCACATTTTAATTGAGTTAATTTGATTAATTTTGTTGTCATGTCACCATTTCAAATATTTTTCTATTAAGTTTATTTTGGTTATATCTTCTTCGTTACAACTCTAATTTGAGTGATTTCAAATTGCATTGAGATCGTTATGTTGAGTTCTACGCAGTAAATACTTCACAATACCAAATTGTTAATAAGTAAAAATTTGTTTGTTATCATTTGTTGGGGTTGATGCCCTAAATCTCGTAGGGTTTTGTAGTTTGTAAACACTTGTATGAACAAACATTTTTGTAATATATAATATATGATATTTTATTCACTTCAGTCTATAAAATATGAGATATTTTAGTTGCATTAACCACAAACCAATAAACTAGGATCCATGGTTATAACTGTAACTTAAACATGTATGTGGAGACATACAAGTAGATCGTGTTTTAAGTGATAACCTAAATGGTCTGTAATATATGGATAACGAGGGATACCTTATCCTTGTGGCACTACGAGTGTGACTCGCTTTGTAGGTGTTACAAATGTTATAAAGTGCTACAAATGATCTGATCCTGATCATTCGTGTATTAGACATACGAGCAGGGATATTCTATATGAAGAAGTTTGTATAAGACCGGATAACTAAATTTTTAGTCTCGTTATATAACGTCATTCATAATTGAGATTTTCATTTCACTAAGATGCCCATAGGTAATATGACCTTAATCCTGAGTGAGTTGTGAACTCCTGCCTATGAAGCCGGTTCTTTGATTTGCATGGGTAAGAGTGGTCAGATCGCCGACTCAACAAACCTACCATTTGGGGATTCGCCTGATTGGGGAATTGGGAACTCAGCTACACAAGATGGAATTCATTCCTTCCCCGATGTAGGGGTAAGTAGATAAATTGCTCCTTTAAATGTTGATTCCAAAGCTTGAACAAATGTGGCGCCACACCTTCTCTTGGCCTGAGAGGGGTTCAGTCATAGTGGGATATTGATCTATTGTTCATTATAGGTATCAGTGGTACTTAAGGAGTTAAATGTAACTACAGGGGCAAAACTGTAATTTTTTCCTACTATACTTACGAACAATTTGTGAAGGATCATCGTACTATTGATTTGTTATCTAATGGACACAAAAATATATCTGTAGTGCGAAGAGTGCAGCTGTTGGTCTTTAGTGGAGTGTCCGGCAGTTAACGGATGGTAGATAATATGATTAAAGAGTTTAGTCAGTCATCACGTACCGTTGGAGCTTCAAGCTACAAGTCCATAAGGTTCCCTTAGTAGCTCAATGGATTCAAGTTGAAAATCAGTTTTTGGGTTAGTTTGAAATGTTCAAATTAACAAGAGGGAATTTGATTATATATGATATAATTAAATTAATTTAATTATATATGATATAATTGATATGATGTATTTGATACATTATTATTAGATTAGAGGAACTAGTATTTGAATATGATTCAAATATAAATTCTATGTATAAGATTCATAGTTGTTAAATTTAATATAAATATGATTTATATTAAATGCCATAAAAAGAGAAAAAGAACTATGGTTTATGTGATGTATATGATGCAATATTAAAACTATAGGTTATAAATATAATATGATAAGTTAGTTATTGTATTTATTTATAATTTATTAATTATTTGATAATTAAATTTCTTTTTCTCTATAACCACCTTTAGTGAGTGGTTATACGGTTTTATGGCAAAGATGAATAAAGATGAAAAATTGGTTTTCTAATTATTCAATGAAACGACTGCTAATATTCACTATCGAGTAACTACACGATAGCGTCGAGTTTACTATACGATAGTACTCTTAACTAAACGATCGTGCGTCGAGTCTATGCGATAGACTTCCATCTTCTAGATGATATTGCTACCCTTTACTCAATCGTATACCTTCTTCCCTCTAACCAAAATAAGCTAGAGCCCACCATTCCTAAATTCTCACACTGAGAATACCAAGGTAATCTAGTGGTTGTGTCCGGATTTGATCGAGTTTTACTCATTACTAGTGTTCGAGGGAGTTCAAGTTGCTCATTGCATTTGAGTTTAATCGAGGGATACATTTGAAGAAAGGTACTTCAAAGGTATTGTCTTTCTAACCTTTATATTTATTTCAAGAAGCATGTTGTAATTTATGATTTAATGCATAATTTGTTTAGTATGACTATGAATGTATGTGTTCTGTCACAATGGAGTTTGGGTGATCTGCTTCCGCTCATAGGTTCTCTATATTTAGAGTTTCTTCATCATCAACTTATTAATTAATTAATTAATTTGAGACTGATGGCCAAAAAGCTAATAGCATTGATCTTCTAATGAATAATATGCTTATGATCCAATCATTAGGGTTCATTATCGGCCTATCACATCGATTTTAGGCTAAAATCGACATCGACCACCAATTTATCGATTATGATTGGTCGGTGACTTTTAGCTTTGAGAGTGTTTAAGGAATCGACCGACCACTTACATGAATAGTCAATCGATTTTGGTCGGATTTGGGAAAAACTTTGTTGGTGTAGTGTTGGTTTGGAGGAGACATGAGATTTGGAGAGAGAACTAAAAAAATAAAGTATAGAAGGAAGAGGGAAGAAAAAATTACCAAAATTGAAAAGAAAAAAAAATTATGGCTGTTGCATTGATGCTACAAAGGTAGTGTTGATCGATGAGATTCCAGCAAGAAAAATATTAGGAAGATACTCAAACGAGAAGAAAATTAGAAAGAATATTGATTCTTGGAAAAGGATGAAGAAGAAGATTAAAAGAAGATGAAATGTGTGTGCCTGTGCATAAGTGTCAACTCACTGACGATCGATGGTCAGTTTTTTAATATAAAAAATTCACCACCAACCATTAAAGCCATGAAACTGATCGACCAAAGTCGATTTTGTTGATTTTATCACACCCCTTCCCAGATTACCCTCTTAATCTGGAAGAGGATATGACCATGGTAGTTACTAGCCCTACTGCCAGCATTCACCACCTTAGCCTTCCAATCTAAATACCAACCTGTTAAAACATTAATAATGTACCTATACAGCATGCCTCATTAAGGTTCTACATAAGATTATATAATCATATGCATATAGCCATGACATAACATCTACGGGAAAAATATTCACAGATGGCCCCAAACTTCTCTAACAAAACCCTAGTCCCTCTCAAAACATGTGTACATAAACAGAACATCAACCTAAGTCTTCTTAATAAGTTGGGCCTTCAGTGGCAAGCAACAGCAGGATCAACCTTGAGGAATCTGACTGCTACCTAAAAAGGAAAACACAGAAAATCTGTGAGCTAGTAGCCCAGTGAGTGACTATAGAATCATGTTACACCATGCATTATATCCCTATAACCATGTAAATATACCGATGAGCATCTCAAGCAACTTTCTCTAAATATAAGCATTAAGAACCATTCTTAGACATCATTAAACATCATTATTCCTTAGTTGAGAACGAGCCTACATCGTTCTAATTCCCAACATCTATTACCGGCCAAGAGACCCATACTTCGGCCTCCCTTTGGTAGTATATGGCCTAGGAGACTCATACTTCGGACTCTCATTTAGAACTACCTACGTGTATGTGGAGTTTTCTAAGTACTGTCAACACCTTAGGTACTATTACCCAGATACCTTCTCCATGTCCTTCAGTATCGGGTTATTTCGTTACATCAAATTAAGTTTCATTGCTTGTCAATCACACAAGGACTCATTCTATCATAGCTTTCCTCTAGAAAGCATATTTCAACATTCGAAACTTAACTTTTGTAATGCTTTCACAACATACCTTGACCTGCGTTAAAACATTTACAAGCCAGGGAAGATTCGTTAAGCTATTTATTAATCATTTGTTGCTCGAGGAAGTATAAATTCATCATCAACATCACTGTAACTTACTTGGCCTTATATGCATAAGTATTAAAAGCATTAAGTTCATTTAATCACTCATAGCTCGTCGGGGCTCTTAACGGTTTATACGCCTCTCCTAGCTCTTCTTGGCCTGAAAGGACAAAATTCCCGGTTAAATTCCTTAGAATTCTTAGCAAAATACCTCAAATAGTTCGTTTACTAATGGAACTTTCCTCAATAAAACAATATTGCTAGCAAGATAACCATTATGAGTGGATTCATCCTCATGAGTGAGATCCTCATGAGCGAGATCACGCATTTCTTTAAAAAAACTTCAACCTAGCGATACTCACCATACCAACGAGATTCAGCTCAAATTTCTAGCGATATTTCCTTCTTGAGCGAGATCTTTAGCACAAAATTAGCGAGATTGTCATCCTGAGCGAGATCCTCATCCTTCTTATCTCGCTTTCGCTCTCCACGGTGAGCTGTTTGTTTATTCTTCCCAAGCAGCTGTCTACTTATGCATAGATTTCCTGCTTCAACTTCAAAAATTCATAACTCAAAATCCAGAACTCTTTTCACGAAACTTCCTTCTACAAACTTGTTTAGAATTGAGTAACTTTCTTACTAAAAATTTTAGACAAATTTTTTTTATAGTTTGGCCTAGAGCTTCCACTCTTCACCTCGGGCCCTGATTAATCTGAGATTCTGCCTCTTCTGTAAATTCTTCACTTTTTATTCTTCTTCTCCTGAAATATTTCTCCGGCAAGACAACCTCAAAAATTAGATTCTTCCAGCTTTCAAATGGCATCAATTTCACTAAATTTGCTTATGCCAATTTCCGAAACCAAGCTTTTGAAGTTCCACTTCCCTTTAATCTTCCTGCCGCCTCCCGAGCTCTAAGATTAAACTGCCACGTCACCCCACACTTAGTGCCTTCAGCCAAAACCAATTAGTGAGCCTCCTCTTTTATCGTTTTTTTCCTTCCCTTCCTCCATATTTCCTATAAATAAACATGGATTTCCACTTATTAAATATTTAATATAACATTCCTTTGGCTAAACATGCTTATCTAGGAAACCTAAAGTTCGGGGTTTACAATCGCCTTCCCCTTATAAGAAATTTCGTCCTCGAAATTTACCTGATACATCATTTGAAAAGTTGAGGATATCTCTTCCTCATTTGCTCTTCAGGTTCTCAGGTTGCTTCCTTAATTCCATGATCATGCCATAGCACCTTCACTAAAGAAATCGTTTTATTTCTAAGTGTTTGGTCTTTCCTGTCTAAAATCTCGATGGCCTCTTCCTCGTAAGATAAATATTCTTTGAGTTGTACCGGTTGTGCTGCTAGTATGTGCATAGGATCAGACACATACTTCCTTAACATTGACACATGAAATACGTCGTGAATACGAGTTAGCTCTATCGGCAACAACAATCTATATGCTACTAGACCAACTCGTTCCACAATTTCATATGGTTCGATGTATCGCGGACTTAACTTCCCTTTTCTCCCGAACCGAAGAATTCCTTTCCATGGGGACAGTCGAAGAAATACCCGATCTCTGACTTCAAATTCTAGTTCTTTTCTTCGCTTATCAGCATAGTTCTTCTATCTAACGCAGGCCGCCTTAAGATTATCACTGATAAGCTTCACATTCTCTGTTGTTTGTTGAATTAATTTTGGACCCAATAATTGTCGTTCTCCGACTTCGTTCCAGCATACTGGGGTTCTGCAAGGTTGACCGTATAACGCTCCATAAGGAGCCATTCCGATACTAGAATGGTAGCTATTGTTATATGCAAATTCAATCAACGAAAATTGTGTATCCAACTCCTTTGAATTGTAATACACAAGCTCTCAACATATCTTCTAGTATCTGTATAGTTCTTTCCGACTGTCCATCTGTTTATGGATGAAAAGCCGTACTGAAATGAAATTTAGTGCTCATAGCCTTCTGTAAACTAGGTAAGAATTTTGAAGTAAGCCTCGAGTCTCTTTCTGACACTATCGACACTAGGCCTCCATATTGACTGATTATCTTATCCATATAAATCTTAGCTAGACGGTCTAGTGTAAAAGTAACTTTTACTGGTATAAACTTGGCCGTCTTGGTTAGTCTATCGACTATTACCCAAATCCCATCATATCCTGAGGGCATCCTAGGCAATCCAAATAGGAAGTCCATTGTCACATGCTTCTACTTCCACTCAGGCACTGGGAGTGGGATTGAGTAATTCTTGTCGGTCTTTGTCTCTCAAGTTTCACTTATTGACAGATTATACATCAGTCCACAGTATTTGCTATTTCTTCTTCATCCCAAACCACTTAGTAAGATCTCTTCAAAGTTCTATACATTTTGTGTTCCTCGATCATAACATAAGTGGAACAGTATGCTTTCTTCCATAATGCTTGCTTAAGTTATATGCTTTACTAGGCACACACATTCTTCCCTCCTTCTCTAGTACGTTATCTTCTCCAGTTGAAATTCAATTCTATTTCCTTACTTACATCATCAGTAATCTTCTGAAGGTCAGGGTCTTTCAACTGTTCCTGCTTAAGGTCTTCTACTAGGGTAGGCCTTACCTGGAATGTAGTCTATCAACTCCTCCTGACCGTCCACTGATAAGGCGGTTCTAGAATTCCTCGAACTCCTGCACTAGCATTTCTCTCATTGAACCAATAATGGCCTTGGGTCCCAAGGATTTCCTACTTAGTGCATCCACTACAACATTAGCCTTACCAGGTGGTACTCGAGTGAGGTCGGAACAATCAGTATTCTTGATCAAATTCAATCCATCTTCTTTGTCTTTAAGATTCACTCTTTTCTTATATCAAAGTATATTTTGAAAAAGCTTTTGTGACTAATTGAATATCTCTGCAACGGCTCTCTAAATAGGTAGATGTCTCCTCAACTTCAGAGCTAAAACAACTGCTGCAGCTCTAGATCATGCTAGGATATGACTGCTCGTTGCGTTCTAAGTTGAACGAGAGGCACATGCAATCACCCTTACCCATCCTGCATCGAACACACATCCCTATCCTTGTCAGGACAGCCGTCCACAATAAATCTCAAATTCCTTACCTGGAACAGGCAAGGTAAGCACTGGTGTTGATACTAGTCTCTGTTTCAGCTCCTGAAAACTATGCTCACACTCTGATGACCATTCAAACCTCACGCCTTTCTTGGTCAGGTTCGTCAATGGAAGGGCTATCTTAGAGAAACCCTCCACAAACATCCGGTAATAACCTGCCAAACCTAGGAAACTGTGTATCTCTAAAATAGTCATGGGTCGTTTCCAATTAACTATTGCTTCCATCTTTTGGGCATCCACACTGATACCATCTGCTGAAATAACATGCCCGAGAAATACAACTCGGTCTAACCAAAAATCACATTTACTGAACTTAGCATACAACTGCCTATCTCATAGCGTCTTCAATACTATCCTCAGGTGGGCCATATGATCTTCCCTACTACCAGAATATACCAATATATCATCAAGGAATACTATCACGAACTGGTCCAAGTAGGGATGAAATATCTTGTTCATAAGATCTATGAATACCGCAGGGGCATTTGCCAGTCCAAATGGCATTACTAGAAATTCATAATGTCAATATCTTGTTTTAAATGTGGTTTTAGGAATGTTAGCTTCCTTCACCTTCAATTGATGATAGCCTGATCTCAAGTCTATCTTTAAAAACACCGTGGCTCCTCTTAGCTGATCAAACAAATCGTCAATGCATGGTAACGGATATTTATTCTTAATCGTTACCTTATTCAGCTGCCTATAGTAGATACACAACCTAAGTGTACCGTCTTTCTTCCTTACAAATAACACTGGAGCTCCCCAAGGTGATACACTAGGTCGAATGTATCCCTTGTCAATTAACTCCTGCATCTGAACCTTTAATTCTTTTAACTCAGTTGGCGCCATTCTATACGGTGCCTGCAATATAGGAGTTGTCCCTAGAGTTAAGTCAACTCCATCTCTCTGTCGGGTGGAAATCCCGATAATTCCTCAGGAACTACATTCTGAAACTCATTTACCACGGGGACATCTTTAGGGTTCAGTTATTTCCCTTGAGCAACCACTATGTGAGCCAAATAGGCTTTAGATCCCTTGCTCAGCAGCTTCCTGGCTTTCACTGCTGATATTAGGTTCCCTACAGTTAATCTTTTGATTCCTGCTAGCATTGCATCCTGGCCATTTTATTTTTTTAGCACTACCTCTTTCTTGTGACAGTCCACTGAAGCACAATACTTACTTAGAAAATCCATCCCTAGGATAGCATCAAACTCTAACAGTTCCAAGGGAAATAAATCAACATAAAAGTCCTGACCATTGATCAACATCTCACAATGATTATAACATTTATCTACTATTATCACATCTCTCAAAGGGGTAAAGATATATAGCTTTTCAGGCATAGGCTCAACCAACCTATCTATACTAGATGCATACATGTTAGATATAAATGAACGTGTGGCACCAGGGTCAAATAAAACATATGCAGACTGTCCACATAATATGACATTACCGGTCACAACATCTTGAGACTCTGCTGCCTCCTGATGTGTCACGGCATACACTCGCCCCTATTGCTGGGGGTCGACCTAGCACCACTTGATCCTTCGCCTCGATTTCCAGTACCCTTTGGTTGGTTAACTGTCTGGGAGGTTGTCTGTTGTGCTGTTGGGGCTTCCCTGTTCACCTGGGGACAGTTCATCTTGAAATGCCCTACTTGTTCGCATTGGAAACATATGCCTCTGCCACTATAGCATACTCCAAGATGCCACTTGCCATAACTAGGGCACTTCGGTTTCCTGTCTATGCTGGCTATCGACTCACCAGCTCGTGGCATCTCTGGTCGGCTAGCTGCACTGGTCGAGGGTCTCGATTTCCTTTTCCTGGATTCCTGCCAACTTGTACCCCTGAATTGGCTTTCACTAGTCTGAGTTATAACTGAAGGTCGGGATCCCCTATCTTTAGGCCCTACTATTACCTCACTACCCCTTGGCAACTACTCATCATCTACCAAACTTTGCTCGACTTGTGTCTCCGTTTCTACTAACCGGTTAAAGTCTAGCCAATTAGCCGTAGATGTCACCAGAGTTCTAATTTCTTTCCTCAACCTTGTTCAAACTTTCTGCATCTTTCTCTTTCTTCAGCAATAATCGCCAGAGCATACTGAGATAACTCTATAATTTCTGCTCATATTCTGTCACTAACATCGTTCCCTGCGTTAGTCTGAGGAATTCATCCCTTTTCGCATCGCGGAACGAGTTGGGGTAATACTTCTCTTCAAAGGCCTTCCTAAACTCAGGCCATAACATCGCACATGTACTGACTCGTCTAGCGAATATTACTTTCCACCATTTCTCTGCTTCTTTCTGTAGTAGAAAGGTGGCTAGCCCTACTTTCCTATCCTCTGGACAACCCATAACATCGAAACATTTTTCAACTACATCCAACCATAACTCGGCTTCAATTGGGTTTGCTGTACCTTCGAATGTCACAGCCCCTAGGGCTTTAAACCTCTCAATACCATATTTCTTCTCTAGGTCAGCTCGTATTGAGCCTACACTGGCTGCTAACCTCTGCACTATCCTGTTAAAAACTACATCATCTAGCTGAGAATCTGCCCTACCTGAGGAGTACCAGACTCTCCCTCCGACGTCGTTTTTTGACTCACTGGATCGTTCACCTTCTTTTTCCCATCCGGTGGGTTCTTTCTAACCTCCGGGCCTCTATTAGTAGGGTCAGTATTCCAGACTCCTGTCTACTTACTCTGTCTGCCACTTTACCTCAGCATTTAACCTATTACAATGTACACATGTTAGGAACTCACACTTTAGGGACTTAGACTTATGCATGAACCTTCTCTCTTATTCCCAGAATCTTATGCTCTGATACCAACTTATCACACCGCCTCCTAGATTACCCTCTTAATCTGGAAGAGGATATGACCGTGGTAGTTACTAGCCCTACTGCCAGCATTCACCACCTTAGCCTTCTAATCTAAATACCAACCTCTTAAAAAATTAATAGTGTACGCATACAGCATGCCTCCTTAAGGTTCTACATAAGATTATATAAACATATGTATACAACCATGACATAACATCTATGGGAAAAATATTCACAGATGGCCCCAAACTTCTCTAACAAAACCTTAGTCCCTTTTAAAACATGTGTACATAAACAAATCATCAACCTAAGTCTTCTTAATAAGCCAGGCCTTTCAGTGGCAAGCAGCAGCAGGATCAACCTTGAGAAATCTTACCGTTACCTGAAAAGGAAAACACAGAAAATCTATGAGCTAGTAGCTAGAATCATGTTACACCATGCATTATATCACTATAACCATGTAAATATACCGATGAGAATCTCAAGCAACTTTCTCTAAATATTAGCATTAAGAACCATTCTTAGACATCATTAAACATCATTATTCCTTAGTTGAGAACGAGCCTACATCCCTCTAACTTCCAACATCTATTACCGGCCAAGAGACTCATACTTCGGCCTCCCTTTGGTGGTATATGGCCTAGGAGACTCATACTTCGGCCTCTCATTTAGAACTACCTACGTGCACGTGGAGTTTTCTAAGTATTGTCAACCCCTTAGGTACTATTACCCAGATACCTTCTCCATGTCCTTCAGTATTGAGTTATTTTGTAACATCAAATTAAGTTTCATTGCTTGTCAATCACACAAGGACTCATTCTATCATAGCTTTCCTCTAGAAAGCATATTTCAACATTAGAAACTTAACTTTTGTAATGCTTTCACAACATACCTTGATCTGCGTTAAAACATTTACAAGCTGGGGAAGATTCGTTAAGCTATTCATTAATCATTTGTTGCTCGAGGAAGTATAAATTCATCATCAACATCACTGTAACTTACTTGGCCTTATATGCATAAGTATTGAAAGCATTAAGTTCATTTAGTCACTCACAGCTCGTCGGGGCTCTTAACGGTTTATGCGCCTCTCTTAGCTCTTTTTGGCCTGAAAGGACATAATTCCCAGTTAAATTCCTTAGAATTCTTAGCAAAATACCTCAAATAGTTCATTTACTAATGGAACTTTCCTCAACAAAATAATATTGCTAGCGAGATAATCATTATGAGTGAATTCATCCTCATAAGCGAGATCCTCATGAGCAAGATCCTCATGAGCGAGATCAAGCATTTCTTTAACAAAACTTCAACCTAGCGATACTCACCATACCAACGAGATTCAGCCCAAATTTCTAGCGAGATTTCCTTCTTGAGCGAGATCTTAGCACAAAATTAACGAGATTATCATCCTGAGCGAGATTCTTATCCTTCTTATCTTGCTCTCGCTCTCCACGGTGAGCTGTTTGCTTGTTCTTCCCAAGCAGTTGTCTGCTTATGCACAGATTTCCTACTTCAACTTCAAAAATTCATAACTCGAAATCCAGAACTCTTTTCAAGAAACTTCCTTCTATAAACTTGTTTAGAATTGAGTTAATTTCTTACCTCAAAATTTCAGCCAAAAATTTCTTATAATTTGGCCTAGAGCTTCCAATATTCACCTCGAGCCCTGATTAATCTGAGATTCTGCCTCTTCTGTAAATTCTTCACTTTTTGTTGTTCTCCTGCAATCTTTCTCCGGCAAGACAACCTCGAAAACTAGATTCTCCCATCTTTCAAATGGCACTGATTTCACTAAATTTGCTTATGCCAATTGTCGAAACCAAGCTTTTGAAATTCCACTTCCTTTTAATCTTCCTGCCACCTCCTGAGCTCTAAGATTAAACTACCACGTCACCCCACACTTATTGCCTCCAGCCAAAACCAATTATTGAGCCTCCTCCTTTATTTTGTTTTTCCTTCCCTTCCTCCATATTTCCTATAAATAAACATGGATTTCCACTTATTAAATATTTAATATAACATTTTTTTGGCTAAACATGCTTATCTAGGAAACATAGAGTTCGGGGTTTACAGATTTTTGTAGGTCGGCTCAATTTTTTAATTTGATTTGCTCACCCTCAGCAATCATAAACCAAGTCTTTTTTAGGCCATTGAAAAGGTGTGGCACATTCTTTAAGTCCTCAATCAGCATTTAAGAGAGTTATTCATTTACTTATTCTATGTGGGAAAGAGTGATATTCATCTACTTACCCTATTTGGGAAAGAGTGAATTTCATTCTCTAAAATCACATTCTTAACTCCTTATTTGGCCGATTTCCTAAAATGGTAGTCTTATTGAATCAACTACTTAATCCCTTCTCACCCATGCAAATCAAAGGACGAGTCTTCACGAGCAAGAGTTCATAATGTAAAATATTAATCTTTTCAATTATCAAATTTGTAAAGAAAGACTAAATATTTCGTGATTTAATCTTATACAAACTATTTTCAATGGTAGGCTTATTGAATCAACTACTTAAGCTCTTCTCACCCATGCAAATCAAAGGACGAGTCTTCACGAGTAGGAGTTCATAATGTAAAATATTAATCTTTTCAATTAACAAATTTGTAAAGAGAGACTATATTTCGTGGTTTAATCTTATACAAAGTCTTTGTATAAGATACCTCACTTATATGTCTCCACATAAACGATTTAGATCAAATCATTTTTAACAATTTTAAAATGGGTTGTATCTATTATGTCACCATGATAAGGCACATAATCTTATCCATATACTATAGATCATTTAGATTATTTCTTGAGTATAATCCACTTATATGTCAATCATATACTGTTCAAGATTACATATAATAGCATTGGAATATTGCCTTGAAAATAACCTTGAAATTTTATTGTTATGGGTAATTTAATATTTCATATAAAATAATTAGATTAAATAGTTATTAAATTAAAAATTAATTATGAGGTTTTATGGCACAAGTTCCTGCATTTAGAGCTTCAAAAGTGACAACCATATGCTTCTTTCCTAAAATATATCAACATTTTGTTGATGTTCCAATAACATTCACCACATTTGCAACTAAAAGAAAAAGACCATTAATCTCTACCTGATTTTTTTTTTTTTTCCAAATCTTCCAGAGTTAATTGAAGCCGATGAGAATAACTATGAACATATAATGCACATTCATTTTCGTTCGAGAAATCTACTGACATATTGTTTGCCCCATCATAACCTTGTCCTCATAAATTGATAATGTGTCATACCCCTTTGTCTCGAAGCAAATGGCTTGGTCGAGTTGACCAAGGCAAGTGGGCAAATGTCATACTCAAAGCTGACAAAAGGTTAACAACAAAGGTGCTCATGGTGTAAAAATACTCATCGATAATGATTAATTCATATATAGAAAAGAATCCCTCAATAGCTTCTTTACACGATAAAGAACTTCTACAAATAACATGTGCAATACTTATCAATTGTTCGATCAAACATCTTTTATCCACATATTTTGACACATTTGTCATATGCTCCTTACAAGATATTTTACAGTTTAACAATCAAAATTGAAAATAACTTATCATCAATACCTCTTATGATTGCATTGACAATTTTTCCTGCAATATAATTCACAATATCTTTTTGGATATGCAGTTAGTTTCTAACTTTTCAAGAGTATTTCTCAAGTTATTATAGTTGCATAGCTATTGTAAGAGTTAAGAAATTTACATTTTTTTAATCTCCATTCATCGTGCCCATAACATAGAGACCTTGTTATTATCACAATCAAATACAACCAATAGTTGCACTTAGTCAAGTTCGACATACAGTTCTTGCTTGGTGAGAAATCTTTTTTGAAAAAATATTAGCAATATGTTATCTTTGCTTCCAAAAAACTTCACATTTACCCCATGCTTAGTTATATTCACTATTTGATCCTCCAATATGAGTTTGCAATTTCTCTCTTTTTTTTCTCAGTTAGAAAATTCTTCACTAACAAAATGGTCATGTCTTGAAACTTTTGGTTTAAATAAATAACAATATAAAGTCAATTCACCATCTTTTTGAAATGCTATATTCTAGCAAATTAAAATATTTAGTAAATCATATTAGATTATAAATAACACAAATTCCACTAACGAAAAACGTATAACTATGAGGATGACAGGTTCCCTTTTATAGATATGCTTTGTGAACTTGGTCTCAAATATTACAATTGAAATTAATAACATTGTTCAAGTAATAAATCAAAAAGAAATTGACTGCATAACAACAATACCAAATAGAAGTATCATATGTTAGACAATGAAATTTAGTCGAGCAAAAATCATTTTTCAATTTGCATACTCGTGAGATTCTTCAAATTATTTCAAAAAAGAAACTTATGCTTGATTGATTTGGAAGTAACCAATTGGCCACTACATGTGGTAGAGTCTAATTCGCTAGAGATCATAAATCTTGTTAGTTAGGTGGATCTCTATCTGTGAATCAGATTTTTATCGGGGATAATATTTTTGTTGGGAAGGTTGTTAATGCCTTGCGTTTTTGTCATGTTCTTGGAGAGAACAAAGTTGTTCATCCCCTAATGACTTTCCCATCCATTTATGGATATCGTTTAATTTAGAAAAGTGTTTATCCAGGTAATATTATACCGTCTCCATCATTCTTGATGGAGAATCTAGGGAAATTTGTACGGATGAATAAAAAATTGGGCCAAAAATGTCATATGACCCAGTTTTCGAATAAAATGCCGAATGACCTTTTGTTGACGTCAAATTCGGGTGAAATTATCAAGTTATACTCGCGCGCACACGGAAAAGCATCTCACTCTGGCTCTCACTCTCCCTCTCCCACTCATTGATGATCCATTTGTGAATATTCATAGAATAATGGGTCTTCTTCTTCTCCCTTCTCGCCCGTCTTGCTCACGTTGATCGCTCTCGCTGGTCTCGTTTTTGTCGCCTTCGCTCTTGTTTATCGGAATTGGTCACGTCAGAGTTGCTCATGTGAATTCATTGTGTCGAAGAAGAAGAAGATGCATCTAAGAAGAAGTCAAAGAAGAAGAAAATGCAGCGGAAGAATAAAAGAGAGGGAGAAAGGAAGAGGAAAAAGGAAAAAGAAAAAAACTCGACAGCGTGGAGGAAAAGAAAGAAAAAAAAAAGCAAGAACACAAGGACAATATTGTAATTTTGTGTGACCATGACATCAGCAAATGATTATTTGCCATTTTTTTAAAATTTGGGTCATTTGCTATTTTTTTTAAAATTTGGGTCATTTGCCATTTTGGACCTCTAGAATAGGTTTTTTGGTACAATTTTCCCGAGAATCTAGGTTGTAATTTCTTTTTTCTTTGCTATATATACTCAAAAATAAAGACATATTTGATACAGATATAAAAGTTGTAATTTAATACATAGAAAATCAAATTTGCATTTTTAGAATTATTAGACGATCCCTTTTCAAAATTTGTTTTTATAAATGTCCAAATTTTTTAATATTTCATATATATAAGATTTAATGAAACTTTCTGACAATAATATCCTTATGATGGCAACTGGAGAGAGAAAATGCGTTGGAAAAAATTTTCATACTTATTAAACATCCTTTGAGAGAGAAAATTTATTAATAGTATTAATTAATTGGGATTTTGTTTCATTTTCAATTGAAAGGAGAAAATATTTTTTTTTTTCATTTTACGCATTTCATGCAAACAACTAGTTTTACTAGCATATTCATATTATTTTTAAATGTACCTTTGAACATTGTACTAGATGTCTCCATATACAATCATGACAACTTGTTTAGCAGATTCATGATTTTATTTTTTAAATATACCTTAAAATATTGTATTATATGTTTGCAAATATTCTAACCCATATATGAAATATAAATGTGGTTGTACCATTCGAAAGTTTTGATACTGAATTTTCAATATAAATCACAATTTATATCATAAGTTTCATATCACAATATATATCATAAATATCTACTACAGTATACACAATCCCATATGAACTTTTCAACATAAACTATAGGGTTTAAATAAAAAAGGCTCCTTGATTTGGATGAGTAAAATCTCGCAATCTTCATCTTTGTCATCATCAACCGTCCATCATTCATGCCCATCTTCCGTCGTTCGACTATCCGCCTCGTGTCCACCGTCATCCGAGTCGCGCACTGTCCAAGTTTGTCGTTCGCTGTCCGCTCCCAGTCCACCGCTCGTCGTCTGCTCCAAGTTCGTCATTCATCATCTAGTGTGGTCATGATGATCCGCTTGCCAGCAAAAAATCAAATGTGAGAAAGAAGGTTTGGCCAAAAAGATCTAAGAGAGGGGGTTTTGAGAGCGAAATTAAAGATGGAAGGTCTGAGAGAGAGGGTCGATTAGAGAGGATATGAGAGAGAAGGTTGTTGAACATGGAAAGTCTGGTAGTTTTTTCTTAAAATATTTTGGTTTAATTGAAAAGATTTGAAAAATTCTTAGAAAACACGTGCGACTTTTGACTTTCCTATTTTAAAAAATTGTGTAATTAATGGATGGTTAGGACCTACATAGTAATTGGACTCTAATTTTCTCCTTTTTTTTTTTTGTAATTTAAAAAATAATAGACATTCTTGTAAATAATGAAAAACTTGGACATGAATGAAACATAGGGTTAGCACCTTATGAGTTTATCCTTTTTTTATTAAAATAAAAAACCAAATTAGTAGTTGAGCCAGACATTTCCTTAATATTGGGCCTCAAATTTTCGAATGGTTGGATCTGTCAGCCCATCGTACTGGCCCACGGGCCTTATATTTGCACGAATCCTTACTGAGAGGCCGCGACACACCAGATCCCAGTGTTCTCTCTTTTCTCTCCAATTAAAGAAGATAATCCTTCGTCAGGCCAATCCCTTTTTAGTGGCCCCAATCCAGTCCTGACGGTCCAGTTTTCAAATAGGAATTGGAATGTGATAAGAAAGACCGTGAATTTCAATATAAATATAAATAGAGAATGGAAGTTCTGTAAAAGGTAAGTTAACCTCCTCCATCTCTAGCATGCTTTACCTCTTTTACCAAATAATGACTTAAATATCGGAATGTTGTAACAAATATCACACCAGTGTGTTATCTTTTGATTACTTTGTGGGTAACCTCTTCTCCAAATTATAAATTTACTGTTGGCAACATGTGAAAGTTAGACGAGTTTGTTTGGCCAGATTTTGTCATCAACAATGTCAGAGAGGTCAAAAGTTAGAAAAAGTAAAGATGTTAGAAACAGATACATATAAGAGAGGAAAAAATTGTAAATAAGAAAAAAAAAATAGTAATGAGGATAATATTAGGGAGGCTATTTATAAGAGTAGATGGAATATCTTTTTGATGAGAAAAATAGATTTTGTTATGAGATCTTATCTTTACAGGCATAAAAACAGAAGAAAAACCCCACAAAAAATTGGGGGCAAAAGGAACTAAAAAGGCAATATTTGAAGCAAGAAATTTTGGGTGTGGAAATGTTTTCACAATTTTTATTCATTATGTAGAGCTGTACAGGATATCACTTGCCAGAATCCTTGAACTGGAAGAACAACAAGCAGCAAAAGGAAGAGGCAGAGAGAACAGAGGAGGAGGACGATGATGGCGGCGGCAGTAGCAATGAAGTGAAAATCTAAGAGTTAAGTGTAACAGATGAAGAACAATCAGGTCTCTCACACAAACCAGCTACCACCCAAATGTGTTCTCTCCACTGTAAGTAACATACAGAAATCCATCTTCATCCTTCTTCTCTTCATATATTGCAGACATGATTGCTCCTTACGAAGGAAAGAAATAAGTGAATTAATTGTTCAGGCAAGTTGGATACAACAAGTTATAGTTCTTGATTCTTGAACATCAAACTTGTGTTTCAAGTTATGGTTTTAAACACCGATATACTATTCAAATTTTTAAACATGCTTCTTTTGTTAAATTCTCCGTTATCTTTAATGGTGGTGTTAAATGTAGGTGATATGTGAACCAATCATGGCAAAACTAAAGGTAAAATGTAACCCTGAGGCACTTACAATAGATCATAATCACAAGACTTATTCCAAGAAGTAGACAATCGTTACCGAAATCTGTTAAATGAACTTGTCTATGAGATGTACTTTAATTTTCAGAAGTGGTCCTAGACATGTCCTAGGATTTAAAATAGGGGAAAAGAATATACCTGTAGGAGGGAGGACATTGTCCACAAAGATAAAGATCGCTTTCTCTGGGCTCAATTTAATCCTTTTACGGATGACATAAACAAACTGTCCCACAGTAAGGTCTGCTGGAACTAGGTATCTGCAGTCGATATGTCAAAATCTTAGGTATAGAAAGAGAAAGAAGTGAAGGCATTATGAACTGTCAATAGGTCATTCTCCCCTTATGGTTTTGAAATGAATCATATGCATAAAGCAAAGTGACAACAAAACTATGAGAAAGAACATAAACATAATTTTAAAAGTTAAAGGCTCCCTTGGGTAACCATTTGGTTTTTGGTTTTTAGTTTTTGTTTTTGAAAATTAAACCTATTTCATTCATATTTCTTCCCACGATTTTCATTTTTCTTAACTATAATGGTTGAATTCTTAGCCAAATTCTAAAACAAAAACTTTTTGAAAGCAACTTTTTTTAGTTCTCAAAATTTGGCTTGGTTTTTTAAACCATTGGTGAAAAGTAGATAACAAAAGAAGAAAATTGGTGGTGAAGATAGTGTCCATAAGCTTAATATTAAAAAAAAAAAACAAAAAAACAAAATGATTACCGAATGGGGTCTAAATAAAGGCCATTTTCAAAGAGATGAAGAAGAGCTTTTAGCAAGGCTGCAATGTATGTGTGTGCGCATGCGCATGTGCATGTGCTCGTGTATTCAGCTCATCAAGCATCAATCAGAAGACAAAAAGAGAAAAATCTCATAAAATGCAATCAGTTACTGAACATAAATTCTAACACACAATCAAGAAATTTCAAGTTTATCAGCTACCAGTAGCAATATAATACTTCCTTTGTCAAAAAAGAGTTGAACACAGAATACTTTTCCAAAAGATATCCTTTCAAAATCAACTCCAACTTTAATGTAATATAAAAGAAAAAATAAATACAACAGACCGAGCACGAAATGAATGTTGGTGATTCTTACTTTTTCTTATCAATGCTAGGGATGTCACTTCTCTCTGCCTTCTCCACAATAACCTTGAAACAATAAGAGCAGAATTATATAACCAAGCAGTAACTGACGGAATGTTGAAACACATGCGCAAACAAAAGTACAACAGATGAACAGTCTTCATTTTGGGACATTTTATCTTAAAACACACTTCTTCTTATCATTATAAACAACCCACTGCTAAATCAGTAACAATATAATCATCACTGTCTGTTGTCAAGAAAGAAATCAAAGACAAGATTATCAACAACTGATCGTTTCTTGTCAATTTAAGCATGGTTCAACAGATTAAGATATATATCCTTGACCAATAAGTTAGAGGTTCGAATTCCCCACCCCATGTGTCCTTAAACTAAAAATTAATAATAACTGATTGCTTGACCAACCAAATGACAGACAAAAAAGGGATACTGAAAATGGATGATAGGGAAATTCAGAACAAATTTGACTCATTACTTAGTCATAGGAGGTTAAAAAGAACATCAAAGCTTTGGCAAAACAATATCTGACTATCAAGTTGATGATTACCAAAAGCCAATCAAATCACGATAACGAAATAAATTCATTTATTACCGGAATCCTATCAGGATATTTCTCCCTAATCCTCGCAGCCTCTGCTTTTCTTTTCTCTAGTAAAACAAACATGGAAAACTTATCAGTTTTAATCTTACAAAATGGATTTAATACAATACGAAGGGGATAAAGAAAAGCATTTCAAAACATAGAGTAGAAGACTACCAAGATCATGCTCTTGCTTGAAGTAGCTCTTAGCCATCAGTCTTGAAACTACAATCCACGAACGTCAAACTCCTGAAATTTCAATTTTAAAAATATAAACGCAACTCCAGAATCGTAGAAAGTTGGGGGAAACTGGCAAAGCGTGAAATATGAACATTACAATCAAAACCCAACAATAAAAACCTAAAAATCGCCATAATTAACGGTATAAACATAATCGTGAACAACAGAATAGCACACTTATCAATTAAAACCACCTAGAATTTCACCAGTCCGGTAAACTCGACAACCCCAACAAACTCTTACAACTTTCCCAATCAACGATCAACAAGAAAAAGAAAACTAAGTAAAATGAAATTAAACTTATGGAATCAATCAGCGAATTAAGGAAAAAGAAACACAGTAGATTCACAGTAGATGATTGAACTGAGAGAAGAACTAACAAATAAAATCAGGGATCATGGAGGGAAAAGGAACAAACCTAGAAGAGAGTTCAGTAAAATTAATCGAGGTGGGAATCCAGCTGAGAGTAAAAAACGGACCCAATTGTGCGATTAACTAAAAAGGCCGAGAAATTTTGCAAGAATCGAGCTTGATTGAATTACAGATAAAAGAGAGAGAGGCCTTTAAGGTGGCGTTGGTTCGGTGTTCAATAATTTTTCTTATTTTAAAATCATTTATCTGATTGTGATATTCAACTATTATTAATAAAATTTGTTAAATTAATGAGCGAATAAAAAGGGTACAAGTATTATTAAACAAATTAATGAGCAAAAAAAAAGTTACAAATATTATTAAACAACCACAGCTCTCTCGTAAGTTCTTCACTCTTTTGGGAGTTTTATGATTATTATTATTAGGGTAAAAATATTGTTTTAGTTTTATTTTATGGAGGTTAAATAATAATAATAATAATTTATATGAAATAAACACACCATGTGGATATGTTTTCAAATCTTTTGTTGATGACATAATCCAAATAAGAAGACTCACTTGACCTTCAATACAAAAAAAAATAAAATACTGACATATTCAACAAAGGATCAAACTAGAAGTGGAGAGAAAACTTACCTTAGATATTGCCTATGACCTCTTATTTATTATGGGATGGACTTAGAATTTCGAAAGCAAGTGGGATTAGGGAATGTAATTTTGGGCCAACCAATGGTTGGAAAACGGCTAGCCTCGACCTGCGTGGGCAAGTTAGGCCTTTTGGCCCAACACCTCTCCTTTCAGTTTTAATATTGTCCTTAAGGTTGTCTCCCTAAACTCATGATTCTTGTTCCAAAAGTGACTCATAAAATTTTTAATGAAAACGTTAATTGATAGTAACTTTTTTTAAAGAAAAAATAAATAAATAACAATGAAATAGTTGCATAGACTAAATTTAAGATTTGATAAGAGTACAAATATTAAAATTAGATTTTTTTTAAAAAAAAAAATAGACGTTTGATAATATAGGACTAAAATTGGACTAACTGAAAAGTATTGGAACAAAAATGATATTCTAATATTATTATTATTATTATTAGGTTAAAATACTATTTTAGTTCTCATATTTTGGAGTTCAATTTTAGTCTTGATATTTTTAAATGTCAAATTTTAATCAGTATACTATCAAATCATAAATTTAGTCATTTCAAGTTAATTTTTTTATCGATATTAGTTCAATAATAATAATTTTTAAGCAAGAAAATACAATATGTACAAATATTTTCACAATTTATAGTGTAAATGCTAATAGATAATAATAAAAATTAAAAAAAAATCAATAAACTAGCGATACTAAATTTAAGTTTAATTGAAAGTATATGGATTAAAATTGGAGATTTAAAAGTTTAGAGACTAAAATCGGATTATAGGAACAAAAATAATATTGTAACCTTATTGTTTTATTATTTGGAGGGAAAAATCAACTTATATACCTAAATTTAGAAATTACATACCTAAAATTTCAAACTAATAATTGTATTTAATTAAATCATCCATTCAAAAAATATATCAATAGAAAGTGACCATTTTGATCTCTATTGTAAAATTTTGACACAAATTTTTATACATAATGAAAACTCTTTAATATAAATTTACGGTTACATTTTAAGAAATTCAATTAATGAAGTGTCAGAAATTTCATTAAATCTTAGTAGTATGTTTAATGACAGAGACTAAATCATTTATAAAGCATAGAAATTAATTACTAAATTATTATTTATTAAGGTTTAAAGAGTTCTATCAACCAATTGAAAGTAGAGACCAGATTAAATTAGATGTTTGGAGAATGGAACCAAAAACAATATTTAAACTAAGTTTTTATAGATTCAACGTTGCAATATCGTCATTTAAACTTTTTAAGATTTTTTTTTTTTAAAAAAAAAAAGAAGTCAACATTAATTAGAATAATAAGAGGTTGAAGAAATTTTATTTTATTCTTTAAATTCATACGTACATGCATCATACATGATGCAAAAACAGATATCAAATACTAAATCATTCACATCCTTAAAAAAATAATGATAATAGAATTAACGACTAAAACAACAATTAGTTGAACTAAATATGTTACAAATATTATAGTTTTTTTTTTTTTTTGTGGATATAAACAAAAATTATAGATTATCATTCATGAAAAGGTTACATTAGGAAAAAAGTAGTTACATGGAAAGATGATGTTAAATTTTTATTTCTTTGTCGCTTTCCTCTTTTTCAAAAATAGATTTGGAACATAATCCATAAACTCTCTTTTTGTCAAAAGGAACAAAGAAACCACTTTTTAATTTCTAAAAAAATATAATCAGTACATTTTTATGAGATTTTAAAATGATTAAAATTATGGTTATCATATCTAAAATCATTTCAGTACTTTTAATAATTTAAAATTAAAATTGATGGTACGGAAATCGTATTTAAAATGTATAAAAAATTGATTTTAAATAATATGATAAAAATAATTTTAACTATTTTAATATCACTCTCAATTACACCGATGTTTACGAAGGTCGAATTTGGCTACCTAAATATTCCTTTCTTATGTTTCAAATATATAGTACACATGAACACACAAAATCATTTAAAGGTCTCAATCCTTCTAATGTAAACATGATTCAACCGGCATAATTTACAATCTAAAAGTTTGTGGTTCAAACTCCTCTGTGGGCTTTATTGTATTTGGCTAATACTTTATTGTTGCTTTAATACTTGTCATTGTAATTCACAACCTAAAACTATTGTTACTTTCAAGCATGCTTTGTTCTCACTCATATGCTTATCAGGACAACTTTCAAGTGATTACCCAATATAGAATTGCTCTAAGCTTTGGAATTCATATAATTGAGCCATTAAAAGAAAGGTGCACTCTGTTAGTATATGTAATAGCTTTTAATTTTTTTCAATATTGCTTACTCATACTCAGAATCTCTTTCATTCAGATGTGATCTCAGTTCATTTATATATCCCTCCTAAATTTGGGTGTTACATGATTCAAATTGAATTAATTGAGCAATTGAATTATATTCAAATTGACACAAATCATTATAATTTCTAACTAAAAATAAGATGCATATTAACCATTATTAATTTTAAAATTATACCAAACATTCTTTTGTTTGTTTCAATTAAGCCCCAACTTTAAGTCTTTTTCTTACAAAAAAAACTATATTATAATTATAAATATTATAATATGTGTTAGATAGAGGCCCAATCTCAATGTCAAAAGCCAAATATCCTCCTTTCATTTCCATATGTGTTGGTCATATGTCATACAACAACCTATACTTGTGCCCGAATGTGTCACATCCTACTTGCCAAAATCCCTATAAATAAGTGGCAATTTGTGGATTTTTAAAACCACATACATTGAGCAAAATCAATGAATTTTGGAGAAAGTGGAGAATCTTGAGAAATTTTCATATTTTACATTTTGTTATTTATTTATTTTATATATTATATTATATTATTTTAATATAACAATTTATTGGTATCTGTGTTCTCGTTGTGCTCCTCAAGTTTACAACACGTTATGAGCACGAACTTCTATTGTTTCCCCTGCTAAAGAAATATCCTAAAGGTAGGTCGATTTTTTCTCTTTATTATAATTAATATATTAAATGCTATTTTGCATATTTAGTATATATTAAATCTCTAATATAAATACAATGTTTTGTGATAGTGTTGTCATGATAAACTTTGCGAAATTAAAATTCGCAACCCTTGATATTAATGACAATAATTATTTTTCATGGGTGCTTGATGTTGAAACCCACTAGATGCTATGAACCTTAGAGAAACAATTAAAGAAGGAAATTAAGGAAATCATAAACAGAGATCTCCATGAGCAACAAAAGTAGATCGTTCCAAATTCCATTCAGAATGAACACAACAATTACAGTCTAACTGGAAACAAACAAATTATGCATAAATAGAAATTACAACATGCTACAATAGAATACAAGGGATAAAGTATGCGTATCTTTGAAGAACTATTCTTCAAGTATCCCTCGACCAGTCTCCAATGCGTCCAACAATGCACTCGAACGCAACAAACACAACATGGCCTCCACGAACGTCTGAATGCTCCTCGAACCCAATCGAATCCAACTCGATTCACGAACGAAGTTAGAACACCATCGCAAGTGTTACCTTGGTATTCTCGGTGTGAGAATCCAAGAGTTGTGGACTCTGTATGATCTTGGCTTGAGGAAGATAGGAGGTATACGATCGAGTAAATGGGAGATAAGAAGAGTGTCTATCGCATAGACGATGTACTCGATTGTTTAGAAAATAGAAGCCTATCGTATAGATTTTACTACTCAATTGTGTAGCAACGTAGCAACGATCAAATGAGTAACTATCGTATAGTCAACTTTTAGCGATCGTTAAGACTCTCAACGGCTATTGTTTAGTAAAAACTCTTTTTATTTGATAGCCTTTCCGGTGAGAATTTTCCGAATGAATCAACTTCTAAATTTGGAAAACAATTTTTCT
The DNA here is from genome assembly GCF_009727055.1 of Benincasa hispida. NCBI lineage: Eukaryota > Viridiplantae > Streptophyta > Magnoliopsida > Cucurbitales > Cucurbitaceae > Benincasa > Benincasa hispida. Next base: position 14,605,661 of record NC_052360.1, read on the forward strand.
TTTATCTCACAGATACCATAAAACTTCCAATAACCTCCTACTCAAATCGGTTATTAGAGAAAAAGAATTAATTATCATATAATTAATATATTATAAATAAATATGATAACCAAATTATCATATTATATTTATAACCTATAGTTTTAATATTTCATCATATGAAACATATAAACCATAGTTCTTTTTCTATTTTATGGTATATATCAATTATATCACATCTAATTGAATTTCCTCTTGTTAATTTGAACACTTCAAACTAACCCAAAATCTAATTCTCGACTTGAACCCATTGAGCTACCAAGGGGACCTCATGGACCTGTAGTTTAAAGCTCCAACGGTACGTGAATAACTGGCTAAACTCTTTAATCACGAGATTCACCATCCATTAACTGTTGGTCACTCCATTAAAGACCTACAGCTGCACTCTTCACACTACAGATATATTTATGTGTCTATATGACCAATCAATAGTGCAATAACCCTTCACAAATTGCTCGTAAGTACAGTTGGGTCAATTTACCGTTTTACCCCTATAATTACATCTAACTCCTTAAGTACCACTGATTCCTCTAATGAATAATAAGTCATAGTCCTACTATGACTGAGTCTTCTCTTCCAAAAAGTGGGTGTGGCCACTATGTTCACGACCCAGAATCAGCCCTTAAGGGATCAATTTATCTACTTACCTCTGCTTCGAGGAAGAAGTGAATTTCGTCTTGTGTAATTGAGTTCCTAGCTCCCCAATCAGACGAATCCCCAAAAAGGTAAGCCTGTTGAGTTGGCAATCTGACCATTCTCACTCATACTAATCAAAGGACCGCCTTCATAGGCAGGAGTTTCCAATTCACTCAGGATTAAGGTCATGTCACCTATGGTCATTTTAGTGAAATGTAAGTCTCAATTACCAATGGCGTTATATAAAGAGTCTAATCATCTCGTGGTTCGATCTTATACAAACTCTTTGTATAGGACACCCCTGCTCGCACTCCACATGAATGCTCAGTATCAGACCATTTGTAGCACTTTACAACATTTGTAAATATCTACAAAGCAGGTCGTATTCGTAGTATCACTAGGATAAGGTATCCCTCATTTATCCTTATACTACAGACTATTTAGGTTATTACTTAATGTTGATCCACTTGTATGTCTCACATACATGCTTAATTTACATGAAATAACCACGGATCTTAGTTTATTGGATATGAGTAAATGCAAATAAAATAACATTTATTTTATTAATAACAATATGTACAAAATATTTACAAATTACGAGACTACTGAGAGAATTAGGACACCAATCCCAACAATCTTCCATTTGTTCTAATGCCTCGGGGGACTAATGTACAATACATAAAACAGTACAATATACAATAAACTAGGGCATACTCTATACCCCAGTATCATCTCCCACTTGTCCTAGACAAGGTGCCGCATGTCCCGTAGACCCGAACTCTTCAGATGACCCTCAAACACTTTAGCCATGAGAGCCTTTGTAAACGAATCAGCAACGTTGTGCTCCGACGCGATCTTCATGACTATCACATCACCGTGATGCACAATCTCCCTGATCAAATGATACATCCGTTCAATATGCTTGCCTCTTCGGTGACTCCGAGGTTCCTTAGAATTTGCCACAACTTCATTGTTATCACAATATAGAGTGATCGGCAAAGACATATTTGGAACAACTTCCAAATCTATAAGGAACTTTCTATGCCAAACAGCCTCTTTAGCAACTTCACAAGCGACTACGTATTCGGCTTCCATAGTGGAGTTTACGATACATCCTTGCTTGATATTTTGCCAAACTACAGCCCTTCCATTCATAGTGGACACTGACCCTGATGTCGATTTCGGAGAATCTCTATCAGTCTGAAAATCAGAGTCTGTGTATCCTGTAAGGAACAAATCCTTATCTCCATACACGAGCATATAGTCTCTCGTTCTCCAAAGATACTTGAGTATCATTTTGACTGTCGTCCAGTGATCTAATCCTAGATTGGACTGATATCGATTGACAATCCCTACTGCATAGCAAATGTCAGGTCTTGTATATAACATTGCATACATAAGACTTCCAACAGTCGAAGCATAGAGAATCTGTCTCATTTTCTCAACCTCTTGAGGTGTCTTAGGACAAGGTTCTTTAGACAAAATAATTCCATGCCTGAAGGGTAATAAACACCTCTTGGAATTCTGCATCGAGTACCTGATCAACATCTTGTCAATATACGATGTCTAAGAAACGGCCAACCTCTTGTTCTTATGATCTCGTATGATCTGGATCCCTAGAACATACTGCACCTCTCCTAAATCGTTCATTTGGAATTGGAAGGCTGGCCACGTTTTAATGCCAGAAAACCTACATCATTCCCAATGAGTAGGATATCATCCACATACAACACCAGGAAAGCTACTGAGCTATTGATGATTTTCTTGTAAACACAAGGCTCATCAACATTCTGATCAAAGCCAAAAGATTCGATCGCACTATAAAATCTAATGTTCCATGATCTAGATACCTGTTTCAACCTATAAATAGACCTATTAAGTTTGCAAACCTTTTGCTCTTGATCTGGAATAATGAATCCCTCTGGTTGAGCCATGTAAATAGTCTCCTCAAGATTACCATTCAGAAAGGCAGTCTTGACGTCCATTTTCCATATCTTATAATCATAAAATGTGGCTATGGATAGGAGAATCCTGATAGACTTCAACATGCCAACAGATGAAAAAGTTTCCTCATAGTCCACTCCCCCAACCTGGGTATAACCCTTTGCCACAAGTCTAGCCTTAAAGGCCTGCACCTTTCCATCTACACCTCGTTTTCTCTTGTAGATTCATTTACATCCTATAGGTTTTACCCCATCAGGCTGATCCACAAGTTCCCAGACAGAATTGAAGTACATAGACTCCATTTCCTGATTCATGGCTTTAATCCACTCATCTTTTTCAATATTGCTTGCTTACAACACAATGGATCCCATCATTAGACATGATGTTTTGGGCTTCAGTCAAACCCATGTAGCGTTTAGGTGGGTTCACAACCCTCCCACTATGTCGAGGCAGTCTTAACTCTTGAGATGGTTGACTAGATGAACCGACATCAACAACTCTTATTGATCCATCAATCTATTAAACAACTCTTGTGGAACTCTCAGTAGTCTCATGTAAAACAAGCTTACTTCGTGGCTTATGATCCCTTATGTGGTCTTCTTCCAAGAAGATAGCATTTGTCGACACAAACACCTTATTCCCACTCGGATCATAAAAGTATCCACCTCTTGTTTCCTTGTGGTAGCCTACAAAAAGAAAAACTTTCGAACGCGGTTCCAACTTTTTAGGGTTAGCCACAAGCACGTGAGCTAGACTTCCCCAAATCCTGAAGTGATGTAAACTACCTTTATTGTCTCTCCACAGCTTAAAAGGTGTTCAGAAACACTTTTCAAGGGAACGTTGTTCAAAGTATAACATGCAGTCTCCACTGCAAATCCCCAAAACGAGTCTGGAAGATGAGTATAACTCATCATAGAGCGAACCATGTCCAATAGGATTCTGTTTCTCCTTTCTGATACACCATTCTGCTGAGGTGTACCTGGGGCTGAGAGTTGGAACGTGATTCCATGTTCTATCATATAGTTCTGGAATTCGAGGTCCATATACTCTCCACCACGATCAGATCATAGCTTCTTATCTAATAAGTTTTCAACTTCAGCCTTATACTCCTTTAACTTTTCAAGAGCGTCAGACTCATGTTGCATTAGGTATAGATACCCGTATCTTGAATAATCATCTATGATAGAGATGAAATATTCATACCCACCTCGAGCTTTAAACCCTTATCGAACCACAGAGGTCTGAATATATAAGCTCTAAGGTTTCCTTGGCTCTATAACCTTTTCCAGTCAAAGGTCGTTTGGTCATCTTGCCTTCAAGGCATGATTCACATACCGAAGGAGTTTTCTTCTAAACCTGTTAGAAGTCCACATTTCACCAACTTCTCAATCCTATTAAAGTTGATGTGACCTAACCTTAGATGCCAAAGATGGGCGTTTTCCTTAAGAGAAACGTTTGGTCTTTTTGCTGTTGTCGCTGTTTTGAACATTTCAGTATTAGGCAAGGCTTTTATGATTAATGGCCTGAGTACATACAAGTTATTTTCCATTGAACCAAAACCAATCTCCATACCATTCTTGAAAATAAACACTTTACTCTCAGAAAAGGAGATGGTATAACCTTGTTCAATCAGACAAGAAACCCTGATTAAGTTCCTCTTGATATGATCAACTACAAAAACATTATCCAGTAACAGATAACGTTTCTTGTCCAAAAATAACTTCCGCCTGCCTACAGCAACAACTGAAATAACCTCACCAGTACTGACTCGAAGAGTCAACTCTTCTTCTTCCAACGTTTTCCAGGAACTAAATCCTTGGTAGGAAGAACTTATGTAATTAGTAGTACCTACATCAAGTATCCATGTAAAATCATCATTTTCTACCAAACACGTCTCCAAGACAAATAAATCACATGCATTACGTGCAATAACCATGGTCAAAAAGTGAAAACTGACATTCAAAAAATTCTTGCATCGTGTCTATGATCTCACGTGCAATGACTATGTTCTCAACCTTTTTGGCCAATGCATCAGGTATGCTAGCTAAAATGTGAAGTCGGGCCATCGAATTAGTCTTCATCCACACCTTATATGCATTATGAACATTTCGCGGTGCATCAAGGGTCGAGACTTGAGGACACTCCTCAACCATGAAAAACTCGAGATCTCCATGAGCAACGGAAGTGGATCGTGAAAGATCTCTTATACCGTAAAGTTCTATGAGCGTGTTCGGATCGCTCTGATCTCACAGTGACCGAAATACAAATATATACATTCAACACGTATAGTTATGCAAACAAATCTAATTAACGACATGCTATGAACAACAAATTAACAAAGGGACAGAGTTCTATACCAGTTGAAGACAATCTTCAATCTTCAGAACTCCAACGCAGCGAAACCCTCCAAGTGATCTACCAACGCCTGACGAAAACGTCGACTGCAGCAGCACGAACAACGCGAACTCACGACCGCTACAGGGATGACACCACCACTAAAGAGCCCCGGGTATTCTCGGAGTGAAAACCCAAAGGGTTGGCTTTGGTGAATTTGGTAGAGGAAGGAGGAAACACCAATTATATAATCGATAACCTGTCTCTTATACACATCTAGATGTGTATAAGAGACAGAAATCAAAGGGTGAACGCAGCGTCACCGCAAGGCTTTGCGGTGATTTGTGCTCGCAAACATTCGCCCAAGAAGGATCGCCGCAACTTGGTCAGCCCAACATGGTGAGCGCATCTGGGTCTGTCTCTTATACACATCTAGATGTGTATAAGAGACAGCTACAGGGATGACACCACCACTAAAGAGCCCCGGGTATTCTCGGAGTGAAAACCCAAAGGGTTGGCTTTGGTGAATTTGGTAGAGGAAGGAGGAAACACCAATTATATAATCTATAAGCTGTCTCTTATACACATCTAGATGTGTATAAGAGACAGCCTTAAGTACCACTGATTCCTCTAATGAACAATACAACATAGTCCAACTATGTGTGAACACCTCTCGGGCCAAGAGAAGGTGTGTGGCGCCACATTGTTCAAGCCCCGGAATCAGCCCTTAAGGAAGCTATCTATCTACTTATCCTGCCTCGGGGAAGGAGTGAATTCCATCTTGTGTAGCTAAGTTCCCAACTCCCAAATCAGACGAATCCTCACAATGGTAGGTTTGAATTGACAACCTGGCCACACGCACCCATACAAATCAAAGGACCACCCTCAATGGCAGGAGTTCCCAACTCACTTAGGATTGTGGTCATGTTACCTATGGTCATCCTAGTGAAGTGAAGTCTCTGGCATGAAGGGTGTTATATAACGAGACGTTAACACTTCGTGGTCAGACTTTATACAAACTCTGTATATAAGACGCCCCGCTTGCTGATTACGAGCAGAAATGCACGTTATCATAGTGCTAAGTTCTTAAATAATGTTGGATTGCATTGATGAAATATGTTAATTTGCATCCATTAAGCATCAATTTCTTAATATTTCAGTCGCATGCGTCCAACACATTAGAACAGTTGATCTTTGTATTTTTGTGCAGAATATGCATTAACACAATGCAAAGATTGTGATCATAAGAAATCAGTGGTCGAGCACAAATTCACCACAAGGCTTTGCGTTGATTGTGCTCGCAAACATTCGCCCAAGAAGGATCGCCGCAACTTGGTCAGCCCAACATGGTGAGCGCATCTGGGTGAAAGGATAATTAAGAGCGATGGGACAAAAAGCTGATGACAGTCGAATCCAAATTAAGTTAACAGCCGATAACAGTCACAAAGTACATTTAGCTTTATCGGTGACAATTATCCGACACATCAGTCAAGAATTAGAGTTGTCCCATCTATACAACCAGGAGAGAGAAGCCGCCTTTCACCATGGATGCTCTATAAATACCAAGGGCATTCTTCAGAGAAGAGGTTAACTAGTTGATCAGTTCGCACGTCTTTGTTCTTAGTTTTCTTTCATTTTAAGGCAGATGCGGGGGAGAAAGTTGTGTCGGTAGATCGTTCCGGTAAGT
>NC_052360.1:14612500-14614249 GCF_009727055.1 Benincasa hispida
TCATTTATAAGAATGGAATTTCTTTCTCTATATTTGTTCACTCTCTGTTATTCACACATGAGTAGCTAAATTAGTTGAATGGGTTGAGAAGCATTTAGCTAGCACAACTAGGGAATCTTCATTCTTTGCGATTATCTTGTTTATGTATGCTTCATTCGTCTATTAGAGATACTCTGGAGGGTAGTCTAAGGACATGATCTAGACTTGGGAAGAGCAGGTTAGAATCTAGACTCGAAAGAGCCAGATTAGAACACATAAATGAGAGATAGGCGCTTAGGAATGAACACTATTTGTTATCAACGCATCGCATGCATCCTAGAGATAGGATATGATTGTATGCGGTCCACCTTGCTTTCATGCATTTTGTATCATCGTATAAGACAAGAGTAGAGACTTAGGGATAAGCTCTATGGACACTTTTGCATTCAACACATGTGTCTTAGACGTAGGAGCATCGCATTTACATTGGAAAATGACTTGCTGTGCATGGTTGTAACATGATCGCATAGTCTGACACATTCCCAAGTAACGCTAGCTAAAGATCTTCTCAACCCGTTCATCACATACTCATTACATCTATCAACGCAACTGTCTTTTATCAAATCGTCGCCTTTATTTATTTATTTTTTCATCAACGCAACAACAACCTAACACTTATTTATTTACTTGGTTACCGCAAAGTTTTCATCAAAATTACCAACGCAATCTATTTTCACAAGTCCCTGTGTTCGATCCTAGACTTACCAGGAAACTCAGAGGAATTTACACTTGGATTCCGCTGGGGAAACTTGAATGCACAACGCAATTCCATCAACGCATATCATCCACATTTCCACTTCATAAAAACCAAGCATCAAGTTTTTGGCGCGTTGCCGGGGACTTCGGCAAGATAGTTTGCTAACGGTAATTTTTTGATCTCTTTGCAGAACTCTCAATCTTTGGAAAATTACGACCCAGAGATTGAGAGGTCTTTTAGACGAAGATTAAGAGACCGCTAACAACAACAAGAAGGAACAACAAGAATGGCAGAATAACCGACAGAAAGGGTCGTGAATGCAAACAATATGATGGCCAACCCCATCCTTCTAGTGAATTACCGCAATAGATCCATCAGGGACTATGCATCACCTAACCCCTACGATATCTCTCCAGTAATCATGAGGTCGACACTAGATGGATCGAGGTTTGAAATGAAGCTAGTAATGTTGCAGATGATCAGGCTGCTGGGCAGTTTGGAGGAAGGCGTGGCGAAGACCCACACGCCCACCTCCGGAGCTTCATAGAAATCTGCAACACTTTGTGTTCTCGAATATCTCAACCGAGGAAGTTCGACTAACTCTGTTTCCCTTTTCTTTGTGTGATCAGGCGAGAAAATGGGCATATTCTCTCGAATCGGGAGAGATAACTTCGTGGGAACATGTGGTGGAAAAATTTATGAAGAAGTATTTCCCACCAACTGAGAACGCTAGGAGAAGGAAGTTAATAACAATTTTGAACAAGAAGATGAAGTTAATAACAATTTTGAACAAGAAGATGACGAATTGCTCAGCGATGCTTGGGGGAGGTTTAAGCGGCTGGTAAGAGACTGTCCACACAATGGCTTACCAGATTGCCTGCAAATGGAAATTTTCTACCAAGGATTGAATCCCTCTTCGTAGACCGCTGCCAATGCGGCAGCCGCTGGTGGTCTGCTCGACAAAACATATGAGGAGGTAAAGAGTATACTTGATCGCATTTCCAAAAATCATG
>NC_052360.1:14615079-14617405 GCF_009727055.1 Benincasa hispida
ATAACCGAAGACCCGTTGACCTATAGATTGGAGAATCCTAGAAATACAAGTTATTTATGCTGCCTTATTCAGATATTGCGGCCAAAAGAGAGAAAATATGCGTTGATTGTATGAAAATTAGCTAAGAAATATAATAATTATAAATTGTCGTCAATACACCCACTAACACCATTGAGATGGTAGAAAAGAATATTTCAAGTCTGTTTTGCAGGAAATCAAGTCACCGTATGCATTCAAGGCTCAAGAGAAAAAGATTAATGCATCTAAGTTGCATTGCGCCCATCATTCAGGAATGAATAAACGATCAACGCAATGATGGCGTATGCGACAATCGATCCAGAGCTGAACTTCAACCGCATGCGGTAATAAAAACAACACCACATGCGAGCACATGATCGAAAGATGCAAATGAGCAACGCAATCGTGGAGGATTTTGACACGTGTACAACTAACCGTTGTGCATTTTCAACGGACTGATTGCATAACAGAAGGAATATTTATTCCACCATTTTTGGAATTTCCATAACAATAAAGTGGGGACCACACAAGTTAGAGAGTCAAAGCTTTCATCTATAAATACCCTCAAAGAATTCACTGGAAATTATACTCGATACGGGGGACAATTGATACGAGGCTGTTGAAAGAGAGGCTGATCTGAATGCTGATCGGAGAAGATCCGGGAAGAAAAGAGACAAGGCCGAGAGGTGAGTCTCAGGGTGAATCATTCCAAATCCCCACTGTGAAACTCTGCACCTAGATCAACTCTACCGGTTGAGCAAGCCTGAGAGGGAAGCTCATCCTTCCGTTCACTCCATCTACGCCAGCAAGCAATCTCTCTATCCAGAACGGTGACAAGACATTGGCACTATTCTGTATTTGTTTCTAACTCTTATTCATCCATTGTATTTCATCTTCTTAGTCTAAATCATTCACAACCATGTATCATATGCTTGATTTTATAATTAATTGTCACGATCATTCTCATTTCTACATTTCTGTCTATTTCCGTTCCTCCATTAATCGCTTTCTCCACAATGTATTCTTAATCCCTTGGTGATTAATATGAATTAAACAAGTAACTTAATCTGTGCTAAAGAAATAAAGATGTTTAGCTAAAGCATGCTAGACGGCATCTTCACCTGTGAGAGCAGAAGTGAAGAAGTGAAGATGCCATTCTGATCTGTCGAGAGAAGGTTAGAAGAATGCATTAACTAAAGCGAGAAGTACTTCCAGAGATGGAAGCAACCTTGCGTTCACTACGTTCGTCCCTATTTTGCCACATAGATGTGGGAATACGGCCGATCACCGAGAGTTGTACGCCAAGGGAAAGCGGAACCGCACTTATATCTTTAACGCAATTAAGGAACTTGCGCTGTTTATATTAATTATCCTTTCTCTTGTAGTTTCGCACATAAGCCTTGCCACCACATAACACGATCTTTGTATATTCTTCACAGTCAGTCTCAACCTCGGTATTTTGTATCATGTAACTTGTATCTTGTATCATCATAGCTTAGGTTTATTTTATCACACTTCACTTTCATCGCAATTTACTTTATTATCGCATTTTTATCGCTTATCTTTACTTTACTGCACAATTTACTTTACCGCATTTTTAAATACCTGTACACACAACCTTTTTATAAATTGAAAAACCCCTGGTCGCATATATCACAAGTATAATGCAATTAACCTAAAACAATCCCTGTGTTCGACCTCGGATCACACCGAGAAACTTGCAGTGAAATTATACTTGGTTTCAACGCAAGGAAACTTTTGACAATGCATAGTATACTACAAGATTCTCATGAATAACGCATATCTAGAAGTAGTATCGCATAAATTAAGTGTGTCTAAATAAGCATAACATAGCATCCACATTCCATTCCCATTCCAAGTCATTGAGTTTATGGTAACATGAGCTTGTATGATCCATCATTCATCACAATCCATATGCCTATTTTGAATCACCGCATCTTAAGCGTCGTATGGCATCATCATTTTTATGCTCAACAAGTTTATGGCACCATTGCCAGGGAACTGGTAATGGGGACATGGACTTGAACCTTGCTTGAATCATCGCATTCTTATGCCTAACAAGTTTATGGCACCGTTGCCAGGGATTGGTTAACGGTTATTGTTTGAATGTGTTTATGGTATTTTACAGGACAGATTTCTTTGTACTGGCTGTTCAACACGGAGAGCACTCTGACGGCTTATGAACTCTGGTACCGAACCAGAATTCATAGCTGACCCAGAGATCGAGCGTATCTTTCGTGCACGAGAATGCTAGAATTGAGAAAGGCGAAAGAAAGCAGCTGATATG
>NC_052360.1:14619529-14711515 GCF_009727055.1 Benincasa hispida
CTTCACCCTCAACCCCTTTCACTGACCAAATCTCCATGCGAGAGGCAGCATTCCTTGTTGCCAATCGCCGTCTTGCTGCCCAACCACACGCTGTTCCCAGAATCACCGGTAGATCTCGGAGAAACCCTTTAGCTGTCAGACCACTTCAGTTCAAAAGGGGGTAAAGCACTGAAAGCACCCCGCTCCCAACTCTAATAGTCTCCACTGAAAGCGAGAAGAAGAGACGAGATGACAATGAGGTATTTGAAAAAATTATGAGTAACTTGGAGGAAAGAGGAGGTCTGCCCGAGGCAGGGATTGTAAACTAACCACTATCTATGGAGGAGGTGACGGTGGCAGTGATTGAGCAAGTGGTGGTGGTAGAGGAAGTGGCAGTGACGGAGAAAGTGGGGGAAGAGAAGACAAGAAGAAGCACTATGGCTTTAGAGACTCCTGAGGAAACTACGCAAGTAGAATCCTATGACAGACCTATCAGAGTCGCATTAGAAGAAGTCACGACAGAGAAGCAACAAGAGGTGGAAGAGGAGAAAAAAAAGAAAAAAAAAAAGAAGAAGGAAAAGAAGGTTGGAGAAGGTGAGTCATCCTATCATCGCAAAGAGAAGAAGAATAAAGAAAATAATGAGGATGAAGAAGATGAGGAGGCCAAACTAAGAAAGTAGAAAAAGAAGAAAGAAAGGAAAAAATGCAGGCGTGAGAAAAGGCGCCTGAAGAAGGAAGAAGAAAAGAAGAAGAGGGCTGCAAGCCCAGAGATGGATGGAGAATCCACCTCCGTGAGGGAGGACAAGTGGGAACCAGCGTAACTTAGGGAATCGATGCAACCTGAAACAATGCATTGGTTACGACCGACGAAGGCGAGAAAAGAGATGTTACCCCCTTAATGCAGCGTCGCAAGGGTCTACCGTTGACCCTTCAATTTTGATCATCGCATTAGAAGAAAAGAAAAGGAGGAGAAAGGAATAGGAAGAGAGACAAGAGAAAATGGAGCGGGCGAAACTCATCATTGCAGAAGGTGATAGAAGAAGAAGACTGCATGATGAGAAGGTTCGCCACAATAATGAAATCTTGAGGCTTGAAGAAATAAGGCGAATTGAAGAGGAACAATGCCTTTTGTTGGCCTCTGAGAAGTTTATGGAGGAGTTTGAAAGAGAAGTGAGAGAAGAGGAAGAATAAGAAAAGAAAAAGAAGGCAAAAGAAGAAAAGAAAATGAGAGAAGAGAAGGAAAGGAAGCGCGAAGCCAACATGCAACGTTTAATTAAGAAGAAGGGCAAGGAACTTGCCGAGCGAGAGAAGGAGGAACAAGGCAAGGAACGGGAAAGAAGAAAAAGGCAACAATTCTGCCTTACGTTGGCTAAGGGAAAGGGCAAAGCGGTCGCAGAAAGCAGAAAGCCCACGTTAGCAAAGGTGCATCCATCAAGAAAGAAAGAAAACGATGATTTGTTGATGGAGATGGGCTTTTTCCCTGTGCCAACGCCACTACCAGATGTAATCACGAGCGTGATCATGGAGCATGGTTAGGACACATTTTGCCAGTGCCCAGCCATTGTTGTTTCAAAGGTAGTGCGCGACTTCTACCATGGACGGCTACATGACACCAAGGATGTGGTGACCATAAAAGGGCGAGTGGTGTCTTTCAGTGCAAGGAACATCAATGAACTATACCAAATGAAGGATAACCCGGATGCACCGGGCAACAAAATCATTGATGATCTCACGGAAGAACAGTTGGAAGATGCGCTACGAGTATTAACGTAACCAGGCACTAAGTGGTCGGTTTCTTTAAAAGGCATCAAGACCCTGGCATCCAAGACTTTGCTTTCGGAGGCAAGGCTTTGTGTTTATTTGGTTAAAAAGCAGTTGATCCCAACTTCCCATGACAAGCAATTTCAAAGGATCGAGTTATGGCCGCATATTGCATTGCGCACAACATTCCAATCGATGTAGGCCGGTTGATCGCAAGTCAAATTCGAGGCTTTGTGGGGCATATTAGAGGACAATACTTCTNCCAATCGATGTAGGCCGGTTGATCGCAAGTCAAATTCGAGGCTTTGTGGGGCATATTAGAGGACAATACTTCTTTCCATGGACTATATCAAGTTTGTGCCTATCAATAGGTGTAGGCACCGAGGAAGAGCCCACGCAAGAAGTCCATGACCTCATCAATATCAAAATCTTGAGGTTGCTCCTCAAAGACTCCCCACATTGCCTAGAGTTACCTTTAAAGAGGCCCGCAATCGATCTCAATGCACCACAAGAACCTAGGCCAAAGAGACAAAGCAGAGATGATAAGGGAAAAGAAAAGGTCCAGAAATACATAAACTTGTAATGCTTTTGGGTGGAGGATATGAATTGCTCACTATGATGCGATACTACGTCTAATCATGCGTTAATTATGGATGTTCTTATAGTATGCCATGCGTTGTCACAAGTTTCCTTACAATGGAACCAAGTGTAATTCCACCGCAAGTTTCTCGATGTGATCCGAGGTTGAACATGGGGACTGGTTTAGGTTATTGCAGTACGTTCATGATACATGCGACCAGGTTTTCAATCTTTAAAAGTGTGTTTGTACAAGTATAAAAATTGCAATAAAATAAAGGAAAACAGTAAAGATGCGATAAAAACATAAAAAGACAGTAAACCTAATCTTGATGATACAAGATACAGACTACATGTACAAGATGCTGGGAGTAAGGTTGGTTGTGAAAGTTATGCAAAGACATGGGATGCGGTGATAAGTCTTATGAACAAAATAGAAAGAGAAAGACAAATAATATAAACAGTGCAAGTTCTTAATTGGATTGAAGGTACAAATACTGTTCTGCTCTTCTCTTGGCATACACCTCTCAGTGATCGGCCGCGCTCCCACATGTTTGTGGTGAAACAGAGACTAACGTAATGAACTCAAGGTTGCTTCCATGTCTGGAAGTACTACTCACTTTAGTTAACGCATTCTCCTGACCTTCTCTCGATAAATCAGAATGACACCTTCACTTCTACTCTCACAGATGAAGATGATGTCTAGCATGCTTTAGCTAAACGTGTTTTATATCTTTAATACAGATTAAGTTCTTAGTGTTTCATATTGCTCATCAAAGGATTACAAAGATATCCTGGAGAATGTGATTGGTGGGTGAACAGAAATAGATAGAAAATGGTAATTGGAATTTATCGAAACATTTAATATTTCTACTAAGCTTTCGATACATGGTGTGTGAACGAAGAGATAAAGAAAACATGGATTACACAATGAAGGAGAGAGATATAACAGATACAAATAGTGCCAATGTCTTGACACAGATTCGATGGAGATCTACTTACCGGATAGGATGGATTTGATGGTAGGAAGAGCTTCCCTCACAGGCTTGCTCTACCGGTAGCAGGGATCTTTGCACAGAGCTTCTATTCGGGTGTTTGGCAGGTTGGATATGAGATTCACCTCTCAGCCTTATCTCGTCTTCTTCTCAGATTTCTTCTCTTAAGTACTCAGCTCAACCTTCTCTCTACAATCTAGCAGCACTTAGCCCCGTATCAAGTAGTATATTATTCTTTGAAATCAATGGGGTATTTATAGGTGCAAATCTTTGACTCCGGCCTTATGGTCCCCACTTGTGGTTATGGTAATTTTGAAGATGGAGGGATATTATTCCTTCTGTTATGCAATCAGATCGTCAATTATGCACAACCGTTAGTAGTACACGTGTCTCAATCCTCCGCTCTTGCGTTGCTCAGCTACATCTTTCGATCATAGGTTCACATGCGGTGTTTGTTTTTATTATCGCATGCGGTTGAAACACAGATCTCGGATTGACTGTCGCATTGCACTGTCATTGCAATATTCGTCTCTTTATTGTTGATTGACGGGTGCAATGTGACATAGATGCGTTGATTAGTCTCTCGTGAGCCTTGAGCTCAAGCGGTGACTTGGTCTCCTGCAAAACAGAGTAAAGTTGGCTTGTCTTCCTTCTTTTTGGTGTTAGTGGGTGCAATCGCAAACATTTATAATTATTGCAATATTAGCTAATTTTCATACAATTGGTGCATAATTACTAACTTTTGGCCGCAATATCTAGATAAGATAGTATAAATAACTTGTATTCTTACAAGTTATCAAATTACCATCACAAGAAACAGAACCTTTGGACCCTTTACCCTTAGTAATCCGCCCTCTGAGCCCTCCAAGCCCTCCCGCACAACCTTCTTCTTCTTCCCTTCCTGAGCACTTTACCAACCTTCTTCTTGCCCCAAATTCTCCAACCGCATATCCAGCAACCCCATCCTCACCTTCAGCATCATCATCGCAACCTTCCATTCCACCGCCGCATATTGATGACCCACATGATTTGGGTGAAGGCACCTCTGCCCAACCTCAAAATGTTGCTGGCGGGACATCGCAGGCACCACCCACTGTCACCTCTTTAATTGCTGAGTTAGCAGAAATGCGGTCCCTCTTTTCCCAAAAACAACAACTCTTCGCTCAGTAACAAGCATTCTTCAACCAGAGATTTGATGTGGTAATGGAGCAAGTCGACGATATACAGCGCAGTGCTGCTACATCAAGGGAGGCGTTGATCAATATTCAACATAACATTTATAAGTTCCATCGGCACCAAAGATAGATTGTGGAGCGCAACCATGAGTACATTAATTTTCTCACCGCATATCTTCATGGTCCCATGGTGCCTCCGCATCTCAGGCAACACTTAAATTTTGAAGAAGCTCCTTTAGTACCACCTCAAAACCCTCCTCCAGACCCTTCTGCTCCTCAACAATAATCTTTACATTTTTATGCGGCCATTCTATATTTTTATTCAATTCATTATTTTTCTGAGTTTACAAAATTCTTTGATTCTGTGTATAAGGCAACAATTTTTCTATTGCGTTAATTTTTAATTATTTGTATAATTAGTGAATATTCAATACAATTGAGTAAATATTCTCTCTATTTGCCAGTGCCTTTTTCTTTATCATCCTTTGTCAATATTTGCGATGTTCTTAATCTTTCTTTTTGCGTTATTCATTGCGCTGCCATGATGTATAATATGTTCATACTTAGAAGCATTTCCCATACTTTGTAAATACTAACTAACACTTAGTTAATTCATAGCTTAGTAATACTTTACCTTTTGCCCTTCAAAATTCTGCTCAAGCCTTCTTTTTGAAATTTTTTTCTAAGTGTTTGTCTATTCTGTCCAAACAATGCAATGAGGACCTTGCACATCTCTAAATTTGGGGGTGGGGAAGGTCTGAGCAGATGAGATCAAGATTAGGCAGTCATTAAGAAAATGCATTCATTTTCTATAAAAAAAAATCAATAAATTTTCATACAAAACTCCAATGTCAGCGCAAGGGAAAACTTCAAAAACATTTCCAACTTGATATAAGTAAGTTGTGAAAGGAACCTACTCGTAGTTGGATGTTCACATGACACCCGTGGGAGCAAGCCAAAATGAAGGTGGGTTTCCAAGAACAACGCAATATGAAAAGAGAAAAATGCAAAAGAAAATAAAAGAATGCAAGAGACAACTCCTCTGAAATTCATGAGTTAAAGTTGAAATTGGCACACAACCGTGGTTGGATGTTCACATGACTCCCATGGGAATAAGCGAAAATGAAGAGTGTAACCATGACCAACAGTCTCTAATAAATGACACAAAGTTTGACCACTGCATACGGACGCATCAAGTTGTTTTGATAAAGAAGATGTAAACATTCTTTTTGAAACTAGAAAAGCATATTTTAGCAAAAATTTGTTGTATAGAAGAATAAAGTAGGGCTTTGATACAACTTAGCAAGGATAGAAGGAAATTGCGTTGTCAAGTAATGTGCCTAAGTGGAGCATTCGGAGCAACCAATCGACGCAAAAATATAAGATAGGAAATGAGCTTTATTGCCTTAGTCGAAGATATGTTTGAAGATAAGCATATATCTAAATTTGGGGGTGTGATAACTTGTAGAAATATAAGTTATTTATGCTGCCTTATTTAGATATTGCGGCCAAAAGAGAGAAAATATGCGTCGATTGTATGAAAATTAACTAAGAAATACAATAATTATAAATTGTCTTCAATACACCCACTAACACCATTGAGATGGTAGAAAAGAATATTTCAAGTCTGTTTTGCAGGAAATCCAGTCACCGTATGCGTTCAAGGCTCAAGAGAAAAAGATTAATGCATTTAAGTTACATTGCGCCCATCATTCAGGAATGAATAGACGATCAACGCAATGACGATGCATGCGACAATCGATCCAGAGCTGAACTTCTACCGCATGCAGTAATAAAAACAACACCGCATGTGAGCACACGATCGAAAGATGCAAATGAGCAACGCAATCGTGGAGGATTTTGACATGTGTACAACTAACCATTATGCATTTTCAATGGACTGATTGCATAACAGAAGGAATATTTATTCCACCATTTTCGGAATTTCCATAACAATAAAGTGGGGACCACATAAGTCAAAGAGTCAAAGCTTTCATCTATAAATACCCCCAAAGAATTCACTAGAAAATATACTCGATATGGGGGACAATTGATACAAGGCTATTGAGAGAGAGGCTGATCTGAGTGCTAATCAAAGAAGATCCGAGAAGAAAAGAGACAAGGCCGAGAGGTGAGTCTCAGGCCAAATCATTCCAAATCCCCGTCGTGAAGCTCTGTACCTAGATCAACTCTACCGGTTGAGCAAGCCTGAGAGAGAAGCTCATCATTCCATTCACTTCATCTACGTCGACAAGCAATCTCTCCATTCAGAATAGTGTCAAGACATTGGCACTCTTCTGCATCTGTTTCTAACTCTTATTCATCCATTGTATTTCATCTTCTTAGTCTAAATCATTCACAACTATGTATCAGATGCTTGATTTTATAATTAATTGTCATGATCATTCTCATTTCCACATTTCTGTCTATTTTTGTTCCTCCATTAATCGCTTTCTCCACGATGTATTCTTAATCCCTTGGTGATTCATATGAATTAAACAAGTAACTTAATTTGTGCTAAAGAAATAAAGATGTTAGCTAAAGCATGCTAGACGACATCTTCACCTATGAGAGCAGAAGTGAAGAAGTGAAGATGCCATTCTGATCTGTCGAGAGAAGGTTAGAAGAATGCGTTAACTAAAGCGAGAAGTACTTCCAGAGATGGAAGCAACCTTGCGTTCACTACATTTGTCCCTATTTCGCCACAGAGATGTGGGAATGCGGCCAATCATTAAGAGGTGTACGCCAAGGGAAAGCGGAACCGTACTTATATCTTTAACGTAATTAAGGAACTTGCACTGTTTATATTAATTATCCTTTCTCTTGCTGTTTCGCACATAAGCCTTGCCACCACATAACACGATCTTTGTATATTCTTCACAGTCAGTCTCAATCTCGGTATTCATGTAACTTGTATCTTGTATCATCATAGCTTAGGTTTATTTTATCACACTTTACTTTCATCGTAATTTACTTTATTATCGCATTTTTATCGCTTATCTTTACTTTATTGTACAATTTACTTTATTGCATTTTTAAATACCTATACACACAACCTTTTTATAAATTAAAAAACCCCCGGTCGCATATATCACAAATATAACGCAATTAACCTAAAACAATCCATGTGTTCGACCTCAGATCACATCGAGAAACTTGCGGTGAAATTATACTTGGTTTCAACGCAAGGAAACTTGTGACAACGTATAGTATACTACAAGATTCTCACGAATAACGCATATCTAGAAGTAGTATCGCATAAATTAAGTGTGTCTGAATAAGCATAACACAGCATCCACATTCCATTCCCATTCCAAGTCATTGAGTTTATGGTAACATGAGCATGTATGATCCATCATTCATCATAATCCATATGCCTATTTAGAATCACCACATCTTAAGCGTTGTATGGCATCATCATTTTTATGCTCAACAAGTTTATGGTGCCGTTGTCAGGGAACTAGTAACGGGGACATGGACTTGAACCTTGCTTGCATCATCACATTCTTATGCCTAACAAAGCCCGAGAAAATAGACCCTGAAGTTGCGTCCACCCTTAAGCCTCTAGATCTTAAGACCATTGACTCTGCAAAGATTGAAAGAGGAACAAAATGAGGAAGAAAATATTGCAATAGGTGTTGTAGCGCAAAATTCTATGATCCCACATAAAATGGGCGACCCCAGGAATCTTCACGATCCCATGCTCTATCGGAGGGACCTTCAGTGGCCAAGCACTATGCGATCTTGGGGTAAGTATAAACATAATGTCGTTATCAATCTCCAAACAATTGAATGTCGGCACGCTTACGCCCACAAAGGAAACTCTCCTACTCGCGAATAGATCTCGAATACACCCTGAAGGAGAGTTGAAAAATGCTAATTCATCCTGCCGACAGACTTCCTCATTTTGGATTATAAAGCGGATGAAGATGCACCCATCATATTGGGACGACCATTCCTTTCAACCGGATCGCGCTCAAATTGAATGTGCGCAAGGGGAAATTGTAATGAGCATTCATGGGAGAAACTCCGGATTAAGGCCAGTAAGATCCTAGAGGACAAAGAAAAGAGAGAAAAGCCACCATGGACGTGAACAAACTAGCCGAAAAGATAAGTGTCCCTGAGTTATTATATGATCCAACCTCATAGGGATGCAATCCTTTTGAATATCCTTTTCCCGCATAAATACTTCATGAACTTTTATCTTACTTGCTATTATCGCAATTGCTTTGCTTACTATTTATCTACACTATTATCTAAAAAAAAAAAAAAAACTAAATCATTTGACCCTCTCTTTGTTTTCTTGCAAACGATCGCAGGGGCACTGGATTGCAAAGATGTTACTGTGAAGAAGCCTCTTATTTACTCCATCACCGCAATCCTAAGAAGTAAAAAAGATCGCCCGCAAAGATGGATGCGGTCAATACAATGTGGGCGATAGCGCAAAATTGGGGGGTGTTTCTTCCTTACTTTATTCAAATTTTGCGTATTATCACATTGCAATTTTAGTTTCAAGTTTTCATCATGCCATCCTCTTTGATCACCGCAACAGTTGACAATAGATAAATTTTAGTTGAGTTACTTGCCAACTTACTTGCTTCTTTTGTCATAGTATGATTCATCAATATTAAAAAATTGCTTCTGATTTTCTTTCGTTTATACTAGAGTTAACTTAATTCTTAATGATAGTCTCACATCATAAATTATTTCTAGAAGAGTAGGGTTTGCTAGCTTTCTTTTCAAACTCTCTTTACAATGCATTATAATGACCATCGCTGACTTATTTTTTAATCTTTTTGCAATGAGGGACATTGCCGCATTTTAAAATTTGAGGGTGAGGTATTATTTCCGGACCTTGCTATTTTCTACAAAAAAAAAAAAAAAAACTCACTGTTCAACGCAATGGGAAACCCATGTTGATAAGAGTTAAGTTGTGAAAGGCACTTACCCGTAGTTGGATGTCCGCATGACACACGTGAGAGCAAGCCAAAACGAAAGTAAGTTGTCAGGATCAACACATAAATAAATGATCGCAACTCCATTGCCAAATATACATGAGTTTAGTCTGAGAAAGAACACATTGCTCGTAGTTGATGTCCGCATGACACACGTGTGGGCAAGCCAAAACGAAGGCAAGACACTCGGATCAGCGCACGGTCAGAAAAAAATAGCAATGAAGAAAATTTTTTATGCAAAGATAAATCATTGACACCCCGGTAAAAAAATTTTCTTTTCAAAATAAATCATGCGATGTTCCGGAATTTAGTAAAGTTCTTTTGAAAGGTAAGCTTGCAGTCCCTAGGTCTTAAAAATATTTTAAGAAGAGACTTGAATAAGACTTGAGTAAATTCTGGTATATAGGATTTGAATGAAGTATCCTTGAGAAGTCTAGGAAAAGAACTTTGCGGTTGACTTGCTAAAGGAATCTTTAGCTTATGCTTGAGGACAAGCATTGTTTAAATTTGGGGTTGTGATAACAGGCAGAAATGCACGTTATCATTGTGCTAAGTTCTTAAACAATGTTGGATTGCGTTGATGAAATATGTTAATTTGCGTCCATTAAGCATTAGTTTCTTAATATTGCGGTCGCATGCGTCCAACGCATTAGAATAGTTGATCTTTGTATTTATGTGCAGAATATGCGTTAACTGTAACGCAAAATTTGATGATTCTATTTTAGGCATACGCACTACGATATATGATGCATGATACAAGTTCATGTCCCCGACAACGGCGCCATAAACTTGTAACGCAGTATTTGATAGGTATGATTGATGATGTTCTATGCTCGAAATGATGTGATACTACTACTAGATATGTATTAATGATGGGTGTTCACGTAGTATGCCATGCGTTGTCACAAGTATCCTTACGATAGAACCAAGTGTAATTCCATCGCAAGTTTCTCGGTGTGATTCGAGGTCGAACACGGGGACTGATTTAGGTTATTATGGTATGTTCATGATATATGCGACCAGGTTTTCAATCTTTAAAAATGTGTTTGTACAGGTATATAAATTTTGATAAATCAAAGTAAAGCAGCTAAAGATGCGATAATAAAATTAAATTACAATAACTTAAGCTAGATGATACAAAGTATACAAGCTTTATGTACAAGATATTGGGGTTTCAAGGCTGGCTGTGAAAGATTGGGGCAAAGACGTGTGGACATATGCGACCCAAGGGGCCCCAGTCTTATGAACATAATAGAAAGAGAAGACAAAATAATATAAACACACGCAAGTTCTCAATTGGTTGAAGCTACAAATGTTGTTCCCGCTCTTTCTCTTGGCGCTAACCTTTCAGTGAGTCGGCCGCACTCCCACATGTCTGTGGTGAAACAGAGACTTAATGTATGAACGCAAGGTTGCTTCCATGCTGTGAAGTACTACTCACTTTAGTTAATGGCATTCTTTCTGACCTTCTCTCGATAGATAGGAATGGCATTTTCACTACTGCTTTCACAGGTTAAAGATGTCATCTAGCATGCCTTAGCTAAATGAATTTTATATCTTTAACACAGATTAAGTACTTAGTTAATTCATATTTGCTTATCAGAAGAATTAAGAAGACTTCATTGAAGAAAGTGATTGACGGCGTCTGATAATGTGAACGAAAATAGACAGAAAATGATAAATGAAGCTATCAAAACATTTAATTCTCTATTAAGCATTTGATACATGGTGTGTGAATGAAAAGAGAATGAGAAAAGTGAATACAACGATGAAAGAGATAGAACAGATACAACAAGTGCCAATGTCTTGGCATGATTCGATGGAATCTTGCTTGCCGGATAGGATGGATTTGATGTTAGAAGAAGGCTTCACCTCTCAGGCTTGCTCCATCGGTAGCAGGAATCTTTTTGCACAGAGCTTTCAATCAAGTGTTTGGCCGTTATGATTATGGAGAATTCACCTCTCGCCTTATCTCGTCTTCTTCCTGGTTTCTTCACTTAAGCACTCAACTCAGCTTTTTTCTCTCAACAGTTTTGCAAGCATTTACCCCGTATCCGTAGCATACTTTTCTCTGAAATTCAATGGGTATTTATATAGGTGCAATCTTTGACTCCAGCTCTTGTGGTCCCCACTTGATTGTCATGGTAATTCCGAAGATGGAGGGTATTATTTCCTTCCTGTTATGCAATCAGAACGTCAATTCTGCACACACTGTTAGTTGTACACATGCTCAATCCTCCGCTTTTCCGGTTGCTCAGCTGCATCTTTCGATCATGGATTGTCATCGGGTGTTTTTATTACCGAATTGCAGTTGCACCAGCTTCTGATCGACTGATCGCATTGGCGCCGTCTTGTGGTAATCTGATTCTCCTCATTCTGTTGATTGACTGGGCGCAATGTGACAGAGATTGCATTGATCCAGTTTCTCGTGAGCCTTGAGCGATAAGCGATGACTTTGGTCTCCTAATCATAAACAGAGTAATAATTTTGGCTTCCTTCTTCCATTCTTCTATGGTGTTTAGTTGGGTGTATATTGCAAACATTTATATTATTGTGATTACTGAAGCTTAATTTTCATACAATGGCTGCATATTTTACTAAACATTTTTGGCCGTAATAATCTAGTAAGAGTTGGCATAAATAATAACTTGATATGCCTACAAGTTATCATTAACTGAGCAATGCGAAGATTTGTTGCTCGTGCTCGCAATATCTAGATAAGAAGTGGCATAAGGTGGCCATAAATTAAATTTGATTGTCTACAACTGTCACCGCAAGGGCTTTGCGTTGATCAGTAATCTCATGCAAAAATTTGCCCAAGAAGGATCGCCGTAACTTGGATCAGGGCAAACATGGTGGGCTCGATCCAGGTGAAAAGGATAAATTTAAGAAAGCAGATTGATGACAGAAAAGTTATGTGACCAGTCGAATCCTTATGAGTTGACAGCCGACAACGTCAACAAAGTACAATTTATGCTTTATCAGTGACAATTAATCCGTGCATCCTAGTCAAGAATTAATATTATTAATGCCATCTATTACAACCAGGAGAGAGAAGCCACTATTTCACCATGGATATGCTTATAAATACCAAAGGACAATTCAGAGAAGGGGTTAACCAAGTTGATCAGTTTCGCATTGTTTTGTTCTTAGATTTTCTTTCATTTTAGGCAGAACACGAAAGAGAAAGTTGTGTCGATAAATCATTCGGTAAGCTTGGGAGAGGCCAGAAGTCCAAGGACAGAGGAAGGGCCGATGGCCTGCAGAAGTGGGTCATCTTTAAAAATCAGAATAGAGATTTCAGTGTAAAAAGTCTCGTCAGCAAGGAATTGCTAACCACTTGGTCTTCTCTTTACTATACTCCATTGACATATTGTAATTTCAACTCTATTTATAAGAATGGAATTTCTTCTCTATATCTCATTCACTCTTTAGTTATTTTTTCACGCATGAGTTAACTAAACTTAGTCTGATGGTTGAGAGCTAGCACAACTAGGGATCTTCATTCTTTGCGATTAATCTTGTTTATGTATGCTTCATTCGTCCATTAAGAGATACTCGGGAAGGGTAGTCCTAAGGACAGGATCTAGACTTGGGAAAGTCAGTTAGAATCTAGACTCGGTAAGAGCCACATTAGGAATGATAAACGAGAGATAGGCGCTTAGGAATGAGCACTATTTGTTATCAACGCATCACAGGCATCCTAAGAATATAGGATATGATTGTATGCGGTTCACCATTGCTTTTCATGCATTTTTGCATCATCGCATTTAGGACAAGAGTAGAGACTTAGGGATAAGCTCTTATCTGGACACTCTTTGCATTTTAACACATGTGTCCTAGATTAGGAGCATCGCATTGGAAAATGACTTTGCTGTGCATGGTTGTAACATAATCGCATAGCCTGACACATTCCAAGTAACGCTAGCTAAATCTTTTTCAACTCGTATCATGCATTATTCATTTACATCTATCAACGCAATTGTCTTTTTCTCAAATCCACCGCCTTTATTTATTTCTTTTTTCATCAACGCAGCAAAACCACAACTATTTTATTTACTTGGTTACTGCAAAGTTTTCATCAAAATTACCAACGCAATCTATTTTCACAAGTCCCTGTGTTCGACCCTGGACTTACTACGAAAATTTACACTTTGGATTCCAACTGGGGAAACTTGAGTGCAAAACGTAATTCCATCAACGCATATCATCCACATTTCCACTTCATAAAACCAAGCATCACTCGTTATGTCCCAACACGAAATGATCAGGATCAAACCATCTTTGATAAGTCACAAACACATGTGACCAATTCCACAAAGTTGGACCGCATCCGTAGGGTTACCAGGATAAGGTTTCCCTCCTATATTCCATATACTTACAGGACCATTTTGGTTATCACTCAAGACATAATTCCACTTGTATGTCACTACATACATGCTTGAGTTCACATACAGATAACCAGAGCTTTTATGTTTATTGGTTTGTGGTAAAGCAAATAAAATAATTAACCGAGCAAAATGCAAGATGTGAAGTAAATATTATATATTAACAACACAGGTGTTCGTACATACTGTTTACAAACTACAGGACACGAGACTTAGGCATCAACCCCAACAATCTCCCACTTGTCCTAAGGCGAAGTAGGGTGTACAATAATAGTACAAAACAATAAACTAGGGCATAAAAGCCCAGTACAAGAAAATCTCCCACTTGCCCTAGTTCAACCGCGGGCGATCCTATAGACCCATGCTCCATAGGTGAACTTTAAACACTGTAGCCGTGAGAGCCTTCGTAAATGGGTCAAGACCATTGTGCTCCGAAGTGATCTGCGTGATGATCACGTCCCCTCGATGCACTATCTCGCGGATCAGATGATGCTTTCGCTCTATGTGTTTGTTGCGCCTGTGACTCCTTGGCTTCTTGGAGTTCGCCACAGCCCCACTATTATCACAATAGAGGGTAATGAGCCTAGACATATCTGGAACAACTTCCAGGTCTGTCAAGAACTTCCTGAGCCAGACGACCTCCTTAACAGCTTTGCAAGCTGCTACGTACTCCGCCTCCATAGTGGAGTCGGCGATGCACTCCTGCTTAGTACTTTGCCACACTACAGCTTCTCCGTTAAGAGTAAAGATTGGCCTTATTGTGGACTTACGAGAGTCCTTATCAGTCTAAAATTCAGAATCTGTGTATTCTGTAAAGATCAAATCCCTCGAACCATACATGAGTATGTAGTCCCTCGTTCTCCGAAGATACTTGAGGATGTTCTTCACTGCGGTCTAATGACTCTGGCCTAGGTTAGACTGATACCTACTGACTATGCCCACAGCGTAGCAGATGTCTGGACGAGTACAGAGCATCACGTACATCAAACTGCCAACGACAGACGCATATAGAACCCGTCTCATCTCCTTAACCTCTTGAGGCGTCTTAGGACACATGTCCTTAGACAAAGTGTACTTGAGCATCGTCGATGTACGATGCTTGAGACAGTGCTAGCACTTTGTTCTTACTATCCCGAAAGATCTATATACCTAGAACAAACTGAGCCTCTCCTAAATCTTTCATTTGGAATTGGGTCGTTAGCCAGTTCTTAACTGCAGTTAGTAGACCTACATCATTCCCAATGAGTAGGATATCGTCTACGTACAACACTAAGAAGACTACTGAAGTGTTGATGATCTTCTTGTAGACACTAGGTTCATCAACGTCGCTATCCCAGTCAACATCCTCCATTTCTTTCTTATAAGACAACAGATCCTCAATGTCATCATCTGCTACCATAGCAAGAGATAGCGAACAGGTGGGTTCGCAACCCTCCCACTACGTCGAGGTTCCCTCAACTCCTGAGGTTTAACCGACCTACTGGATGAACTCCCATCAACAACCCTTGTTGATGTAGCAGACTCTTCAACAACTCTTGTTGAAGTTTCAGTAGTTTCATTGGAAAACTCATGCAACACGACTTTGCTTTTTAGACTATGCTCCCTTATATGATCCTCCTCTAGGAAAGTAGTGTTTTTTGAAACAAACACCCTATTTTCCATCGGATCATAAAAATAACCCCCTCGTTTACCTTTGGGATAGCCTACAAATAAGCATAACCTCGATCGTGGTTCCAACTTCTTGGGATTAGCCTCAAGCACATGTGTAGGGCAACCCCAACCCCAAATGCGAAAGTGACATAAACTAGCTTTACGCCCGTTCCACAACTCCAGAGGTGTTTTTACATCACTCTTGGAGGGAACACAGTTGAGTATGTATACAGCAGTCTCCACTGCAAAACCCCAAAACGAGTCCTGTAAGGAAACGTAACTCATCATCGAGCGAACCATGTCTAACAAGGTCTTATTTCTCCTCTCCACTACACCATTCTGCTGAGGTGTACCCGGAACTGAGAGTTGGAAAATGATTCCATGTTCTATCAAATAGTCCTGGAATTCCGAGTCCAAAAACTCTCCACCTCGATCTGATCGAAGTGTTTTAATCCGTCTATCCAATGCATTTTCAACTTCAGCCTTGAACTCTTTGAACTTTTCAAAGGATTCAGACTTTCGTTCCATAAGATAACCATACCCGTACCTAGAGTAATCATCAGTGAAACTGATAAAATACTCATAGCCACCTCGGGCTCGCACATTCATAGGACCACAAAGGTCAGAATGTACTAACTCAAGAGGCTTCTTAGCTCTATAACCTTTTCCAGTAAAAGGTCGTTTAGTCATCTTACCCTCAAGGCAAGATTCGCACACTGGTAAAGAATTTTCTTCTAACTCATTTAGATCCATTCTTCACTCATCTCTCAATCCTATTGAGATTGATGTGCCCTAAACGAAGATGCCAAAGTTGGGCATTTTTCTTTGGAGAAATTCGTCGATGTTTTGATTGAGTTACGGCAGTTCTGAACAATTAGGTATTATGGAGAGAATTAATGACTAACGGCCTTAGCACATATAAATTCGATTCCAGATTTTCTGTGCAAATAAAAACACCATCTTTATGAATAAACGCTTTATTCACATTAAAAGAGACAGTATATTTACATTGCAATAAACACTTTACAGAAATTAGGTTGCTTTTTAGTTCAGGAACAATATATACATTATTTAAAATAAGAAAAACCTATTCCGTAAAGCTAACTGGAGTCCTCCCACTGCCACAGCTGAGACGACGTGCCCGGTGCCTACTCGCATCGTCATCTCACCAGCCACCAGCTGTCGCCAAGATCTAATCCCCTGAAAAGAAGAACAAACATGATTAGTGGCGCCAGAATCAATTATCCAGGCAGAATCATCATTCTCCACTAAACAAGTTTCAAGCACAAGTAAATCACATTTACCTTTATCGGCCTTGGCCTTAGCCTTGGCTGCTTTCTCCTTTTTCAGATACCAAGGACACTTCCTCTTCCAGTGTCCATCTTGGTTGCAGTGGAAACACCTTCCTTTAGCAACTTGTGGATGCCTCCTTGGGGCGAAAGGCGGTGGGTTAGCAGGTGCCTTCCCTTACCATTCTTCTTCTTCTTCCCTTTTGTAGAGTTAGAACAAGAAGGTGCAGACTTCGTTCCTAAGGTCGAACCTCTATGAAACGTCCTGGAGGATGAAGCAACATTTGCCTCACCCTTCTGCCTCTCCTTACTTTTCAGTAAAGATTGGTATGTCTGCAACTCGTTGAGGAGAGTTGTAAGGTTATATTTCACTTTGTTAAGAATCACATTGCTAACAAAGTGCAAGAAGCTCTCTGGCAAAGAATGCAGGATTATGCTAACCAAGCTCTGATTCCAATTGAAAGATCTCTTATACCGTAGAGTTCCATGAGTACGTTCGGATCGCTCCGATCTCACAGTGACCAAAATACAAATATATACTTTCAACACAAACAGTTATGCAAACAAATCTTAATTAACGACATGCTACAATCAACAAATTAACAAAGGGACAGAGTTCCATACCAGTTGAAGACAATCTTCAATCTTCAGAATTCTAATGCAGTGGAACCCTCCAAATGATCTACCAACGCCCAACGGAAACGTCGACTACTGCAGCACGAGCAACGCAAACTCACGACCGCAACGAGGACGACACCACCACTAAAGAGCTTGGGTATTCTTGGAGTGAAAACCCAAAGGGTGGGCTTTGGTAAATTTAGTAGAGGAAGGAGGAACACGAATCGTGTAGGCGATAAGCAAGTGGGAGGGAGAAAGCTGCTATCGCATAGTATAAATGCTTATCGTCTAAGAGGAGCTACACGATCGTGTAGGATTTACTGAACGATCGTTTAGGAAAAGGTACACGATCGTTTAGTAAAATTGACACACTATACGATCGTTTAGAGAAACTATCCGATCGTGTAGGAAATAGCGTGCGATCGTTTAGGCGCTAGGTAGACGATCGTTTAGGCGGAGAGTGCTATTGTATAGACTCTCAAGCGACCGAATTCTCTTCGGGCGATCTGACGACGGACGATCAAAATGAAAACCTTTTTCATTTTAATTCATCAGTTACATTAACCGACGCTCCCTACTAACCCACATTCGAATGTGAAATTTCGCATAACTATCTTATAATTAACCAATTATTTAATTAATAAATATAATCATATTATATTTTTATCTTATAGTTTGATATCACATATCTACTATAGTATTTTATCCTCTACTTGATATAAATCATATTTATATCTAATTTCCTCCAAAATAATGTATCTCATACATTTGCCAATTATATCATATATAATTAACCAATCCAATTATATCATATATAATCGAACTTCCTCTTGTCAATTTAAACATTTCAAATTAACCCAAATACTGGTTCTCGACTTTATCCAAGCTACCCAAGGGACCTAATGGACCCGTGGCTCGAAGCTCCAACGGTACATGAATAGCTGACTAAACTCTTTAGCCACGAGATCCACCATCTGTTAACTGTCAGGCATTCCACTAAAGACCAACAACTGAACTCTTTTTATCATAGATATACTTCTGTGTCCATCAGATATAACCAATCATGAGTACGATGACCCTTCACAGATGCTTGTAAGTACAGTTGGGCCAAATTACCATTTTGCCCCTATAGTTACATCTCATTCCTTAAGTACAACTGATTACTCTAATGAGCAATACAACATAGTCCAACTATTTGTGAACATCTCTCGGGCCAAGAGAAGGTGTGTGGCCCCACATCGTTCAAGCCCCTGAAGGGTGCTATCTATCTACTTACCCCTGCCTCGAGGAATGAGTGAATTCCATCTTGTGTAGCTGAGTTCCTAGCTCTCAAATCAGACGAATCCCTATAATGGTAGGTTTTAATCGGCGACCTAGCCACTCGCACCCATACATATCAAAGAACCTCCCTCAATGGCAGGAGTTCCCAACTCATTTAGGATTGAGGTCATGTTACCTATGGTCATCCTAGTGAAGTGAACGGTGTTATATAACGAGACGTTAACACTTCATGGTCAGGTCTTATACAAACTCTTTGTATAGGACGCCCCCGCTTGCATGTCCTCAACACGAATGATTAAGATTAGACCATCTGTGACAAGTCACAACACTTGTGACCAATTCAACAAAGCGGGCCGCATCCGTAGCATTACCAGGATAAGGTTTCCCTCTTATATTCATATACTACAGACCATTTTGGTTATCACTCAAGACATGATCCACTTGTATGTCACCACATACATGCTTGAGTTACATATAGATAACCAGGGATTTTATGTTTATTGGTTTGTGGTAAAGCAAATAAAACAATTAACCGAGTAAAATACAAGATGTGAAGTAAATATCATATATTAACAACACAAGTGTTCATACATACTGTTTACAAACTATAGAACACGAGACTTTAGGGCATCAATCCCAACAGATCGTTCCAAATTCCATTCAGAATGAACATAACAATTACAGCCTAACTGGAAACAAACAGATTATGCATAAAGAGAAATTACAACATGCTACAACAGAATACAAGGGATCGAGTATGCATACCATTGAAGAACTATTCTTCAAGTATATTTCGACCAGTCTCCAATGCTCCAACAATGCACTCGAATGCAACAAACGCAACACGGCCTCCACGAACGTCTGAATGCTCCTCAAACCCAATCGAGTCCAACTCGATTCATGAAGGAAGTTAGAACACCACCACAAGTGTTGCCTTAGTATTCTCGGTGTGAGAATCCAGGAGTTATGGGCTTTGTATGATCTTAGCTTGAGGAAGATAAGAGGTAGATGATCGAGTAAGTGGGAGATAAAAAGAGTGTCTATCGCATAGACGATGTACTCGATCGTTTAGAAAATGGAAGCCTATCATATAGACTTTGTTACTCGATCGTATAGCAACGATCAACTATCGTATAGTCAATTTTTAGCGATCGTTTAGACTCTCAACGGCTATCGCTTAGTAAAAACTCTTTTTACTTGATAGCCTTTTCTGTGAGAATTTTTCGAATGAATCAACTTCTAAATTTGGAAAACAATTTTCCTTTTATCTCACAATTACCATAAAACTTCCAATAACCTTCCACTCAAATCAATGATTAGAGAAATAAAATTAGTTATCAGATAATTAATATATTATAAATAAATATGATACCCAACTTATCATATTATATTTATAACCTATAGTTTTAATATTTCATCATATGAAACATATAAACCATAGTTCTTTTTCTATTTTATAGTACTTAATATAAATCATATTTATATTAATTCCTCTAATTAATGTATCTAATACATCATATCAATTATATCACATATAATTGAATTTCCTCTTGTTAATTTGAACACTTCAAACTAACCCAAAATCTAATTCTCAACTTGAACTCATTGAGCTACCAAGGGGACCTCATGGACCTGTAGCTTGAAGCTTCAACCGTACATAAATAACTGACTAAACTCTTTAGTCACGAGATCCGCCATCCATTAACTGTTGGTCACTCCACTAAAGATCGATAGCTGTACTCTTCGCACTACAGATATATTTTTGTGTCCATATGACTAATCAACAGTACGATAACCCTTCACAAATCGCTCGTAAGTACAGTTGGGCCAATTTACCATTTTACCTCTATAGTTATATCTAACTCCTTAAGTACCACTGATTCCTTTAAAAAATAATAAGTCATTGTCCTACTATGAAAGAGTCCTCTCTTCCAAAGAGAGGGTGTGGCCACTATGTTCAAGACCTGGAATCAGCCCTTAAGGGAGCAATTTATCTACTTACCCCATCTTCGGGGATGAAGTGAATTCCGTCTTGTGTAACTGAATTTCCAGCTCGCCAATCAGATGAATCCCCAAAAAGGTAGGCTTGTTGAGTTGGCAATCTGGCCACTCTCACCCATACTAATCAAAGGACCATTCTCATAGGCAGGAGTTCCCAACTCACTAAGGATTAAGGTCATGTAATCTATGGTCATTTTAGTGAAATGTTAGTCTCAATTATCAACGGCATTATATAAAGATACTAATCATCTTGTGGTCCGGTCTTATACAAACTCTTTGTATAGGACACTCCTACTCGCATGTCTCCACATGAATGGTCAGGATCAGACCATTTGTAGCACATTACAACATTTGTAAATATCTACAAAGTGGGTTGTATCCGTATTGTCACAAGGATAAGGTATCCCTCCTTCATCCTTATACTACAAACAATTTAGGTTATTACTTAAGACATGATCCACTTGTATGTCTCACATACATGCTTAAGTTACATGAAATAACCATGGATCTTAGTTTATTGGATATGAGTAAATGCAAATAAAATAAAAAAAAATTTATTAATAACAATGTGTACAAAATGTTTACAAACTACGAGACCACCGAGAGAGTTAGGACACCAATCCAACAGGAAATACGACATCCAGTCAAGACAAAAAAAAAAGCTAAGATTTTCCCATCATCTCCATAGGGATTGAAAATGGAGTATCTTACAATAAAAGTGTTGGGTTTTATGCCCTAAAACTCGTAGATAGTGAATGTAATTAAATGACCGTCATTAATAGATAGTTAATAATGTTTTTCTCAATAAGTGTTATTGATGTTTTATTTAATTTTGTCTTATTAATCCTAAAATCCAATAAACGAACATCCTAGGCTGTCTTATGAGTCTTGAACTATATGTAGAGACATATAGGGATCAATGTTCAAGATACAGCCTAAAGGGTCTATAGTATAAGGGTAAAATTGGGTACCTTATCCTGGTAACACTATGGATACGACACACTTTTTATTTGATACAAACGCAGGTGATCCAACACGTTTGTGTAGGAGACATGGGAGTGGGGGGCAATGAGTTTGCATAAGACCGGACCACAAAATAGTAACCAATAGATGTAACTCTGTTGACTAGTTAGGTTTCTATTTCAATATGATGGCCTAGGCAACTTAGTCTTACTCCTGAGTATATTATGAACTTCTGTTCACGAGTGATTGTCCTTTGATTTGTATGGGTGAGAGTGATCAGTTCGTCGACTTAATATGTCTACCATTTTGGGGATAAGACCGAGTGGGTAAGTGGGAACATAATCATACAAGATGGATTTCCCTCCTTCCTAATTTCAGGGTAAGTAGATGAGTGTTCCCTTAATTGGTATCTCCGAGACTTGAATAAATGGCCCTACCCTCTCACTAGTCCGAGAAGATTTCTGTGTAATGGTTGGACCATAAATAGGTTGTTCACTAGAGAAGCACTGGTATTTAAGGATGTAGAGGTAACCTAGGGGTAAAACGGTAATTTGATCCAGCTGGTGTTACGAACACTCGTGAAGGACTAACTTGTTTTTATTGGTCTATATCCGTGGACACAGAAACATATCTGTAGTGAGAAGAGTGTAATTGTGGGTCTTTAGTAGAGTGTACCCACAGTTAACGAATATTGATTAATTTGGTTAATGAGTTTAGCCAATTAATTTCACATCATTGAAGCTTCTTATCTGCATGTCCATTAGGTCCCTTTCCTAGCTTGTAAAGGGTATTGAGGTAATTTTCAATTAAATTGAATTTGAAATGTTCAAATTTAGAATTAGGATTTTTTTAATGTATGTTAATACAATTTAATATAAAGTTTAATTTTAGACTTTATCATTAATTTTGGATATGATTCATAATGAATAAATGAGAGAACAAAATATCTGAAAGGAGTTCAAATATTATTTAATATGAGTAAGATTCATATTGAAAACTATAGATTAAGGTGAAATACATTTTGGTTCTGTATGTTATGGCTTTCTCTGTGCTTTAGGGTTTGAGCCAAATTGTATTATCAATTTGGCCATTTAATTTTTTTTTTTTTTTTTTTTTTTTTTGCATTGTTTTGGTGGAATTTATTGCATTATGGATGTTATGGTTTGCAATTGAATGTTTTTTGTAATATTTGCTTTAGATTTACAATGTTGATACGATCAATGTAAAGGTCCCTGTGTTTTTTGGGCATTATTGTTGTAAATCGTTCCCTGTAAGTCCGGGTCTAGAATTAGGGTTTGTGCCAATGGAGATCGACACCATTTTGGGCAAAAATCGCAATTTTGTCAACATTCTGCATCCCTGCACAATTTTGTAGATAATTAGGGTTAGCAAAGCGGGTACAGTTCGACTGTGGTTTAGTTGGTGGTCCGGTTCTGTTGGGTGGCTTGGTACATAGGTTGGTGATCCGGTTCAGTTGGTCTGGTCCGATCCTAGAGCGACAGAAGAAATTTTAGGATAAAATTAGATAAATTAATGTAATTTATTGCTTTATTTTATCCTAGGGCCTAAAAGTTGCAGGTTCATTTACTATTTAAATGTTTTGTAGATGTCATTTAAATAAATCCTACCTTAGGTTAAGCGTGTTCATGCATTTTTTGTATATTATAAGTGTTATAATATATGGAATTTTTTTTATATTTAATGTATTTGATATGTTAAATATATGAAATTGGAGAAGCATGTTGCATGATATTAATTAAAAAATATAATTAGTTATATTTATGAATGTATATGAATATGCTTGGTTATTTTTCATAATATTTTATAAGTGTTATATTTAATTGAAAATCAATATGCATTGAGCATGACATATCCATAACTTAATATAATGGTTATATTAAAGTCATGGAATGCATGTAATAATGGTTTAATTTTTTAACTAGAATATGAATGTTAATTAATTAAAATCATAATGAGCATGTTATAGGACTAATCATTGAAATTTATAATAGTTACAAAAATTAATAATTAGCAACCATTAACCTATAACAAAAAGTTGCATGCAAAAATAGGATCTTAGGAAAAATATATGAATTTTAAATTATTTAAAATTAATTAGACCTAAGATCACATTTCTAATTAGATTAGAATAATTACTTAGTTTCTTTTTAAATAGTTTTAAAATTGACTAAGTAGGACAAATAGGATTAAGGTTATGAGGGAACTCAACCGATATAGTTTTGTCTAGACTTAAGGTATTTAAGTTGACAGTTTACATAATACCTCCTAACTGAAAACTGGATCGAAACCTGATTGAATTAATCGAGGTCCTATTAGTATGCAATGTCACTAGGTAAATTAAATGGTTTAACACATCTGGAACTTTAGTATAAAGATCTTATTATAAGAGTTATAATAGGCATAGACTTCGATTCATTAGCCGGAATTTAGCTTTCACGTCCCTAAGAGCTCACACCGTGAGATCCATGCCCGACTTTTTGTCGCCCTAGGCGTGGCCTCCCTTTGGAAAGCATTTGCATGGGTTAATATCAAGGTGAATAGGAGAAATTTTCAGAGTAAGTGGGAGAAGGTCACGTGTCAATGTATCCTACGGTCTTCTTTATTAGGTTGCACCGTGAGATTCTTATGATCCATTTGCGTATCGTTCTAGAATGACCATCCCTTTGGAGGGCCTGATCATAGGTTTCAAAACAACATAAACTCCAAAAATGGATAGGATTTCTTAGGTTAATTTTCAATAGTTGTCTTTTCTAACGATAGCCTGTTGAAGTGTATCTCTAAAATTCGAAAATGAAAGGGTCACACTTACAGGATGAGTTAAACGAGTTAATGAATCATTAACCAAATTAGTGGTAGCTAAGAGCTATAGGAATAAAAGTTATTCTGGAATTAGTAATTAGCTGAGATAGTCTCAATTCAGGGGAGGGATAGTTGATCACCCTTTAGTGGCTGTTGTCCTAACCTCTGAAGTATCGTTGCAAAAATCAAATCAACAGTTTACTTAGGATTCTATGATTGTTTGTTATTTGTTGAACTGAATGGATATTTTTTATGATGGGTTAAGGCAAAGATAGCTAAAATGGTCATTTGTTTGTTTGTTTTTCAACATGTCTTCCTCAATTGTCGCCCTACTTAAAAATGAAAAACTAACTGGAGAGAATTACACAATGTGAAAATATAACTTGAATACGATTCTAGTTATAGATGATCTATGGTTTGTCTTAACTGAGGAGTGTCCTCAGGTCCCCGCTCGTAATGCACCCTTAAATATTAGGGATGCATATGATCGTTAGACAAAGGCCAATAAAAAGGCCCGAGTCTATATCTTGGCAAGTCTGTCTGACTTACTTAACAAGAAACATGAGGCCATGCTCACTGCTCGTGAGATCATAGAGTTCCTCTAGGGTATGTTTGGGAAACCGTCCATTCAGATCTGACACGAGGCCCTCAAATACGTTTATAATGCACGTATGAAGGAAGGTCAATCAGTTAGAGAACATGTTCTCGACCTGATGGTCCAGTACAATGTGGTTGAAATGAATGAGGTGATCATTGACGAGCAAAGTCGAGTGTTTTATTCTAAAATCTCTCCCAAAGAGTTTTTTCAATTCCACAGCAATGTGGTTATGAGTAAAATCCAGTACACCATAACGACTCTTCTAAATGAGTTGCAGACCTACTAGACTCTTATGAAAGGTAAGGGACCGGTAGAAGGAGAAGCAAATGTTGTCCATTCTAGAAAGTTCCATAAGGGTTCATCCTCAGGAACTAGGTTTGTACCCTCATCTTCTGGTTTTAAGAAGGTCCAGAAGAAGAAAGGAGGAAAGGGGAAGGCTCCCTCTGCTGGGAAGAGTAAGGGAAAGGTCAAGGCAGCTGACAAAGGCAAGTGCTTCCGCTACAATGTGGAAGGTCCTTGGAAGCAGAACTGTCCAAAGTACCTTATTGAGAAGAAGAAGGAAAAGGAAGGTAAATGTGATTTACTTGTTTTAGAAACATTTTTAATGGAAAATGACCACAATGCCTGGATATTTGATTCAGAAGCCATTGATCATGTTTGTTCTTCTTTCAGGGAACTAGTTCCTTCCAGCAACTTGCTGACGGTGAAATGACGCTCAAGGTTGGAAATGGAGACGTTATTTCGGCTCGTGCAATGGGAGCTGTTAGGTTGTTTTTTGGAAATAGATTTTTATTTTTAGAAAATTTGTATATAGTTCTTAAAATGAAGAGGAACTTAGTATCTATTTCCTGTTTAATTGAACATTTGTCTTCCATAAATTTTTCATATAATGAAGCGTTCATTTCAAAAAATGATGTACATATTTGTTCGGAAAAACTACAAAACAACTTATATGTGTTAAGACCAATCGAAACAAAAGCACTTTTAAATCATGAGATGTTTAAAACTGCTAATACTCAAACTAAAAGGCAAAGAATTTCTCCAAGTAACAATAATATTTATCTTTGGCACTTAAGGTTAGGTCAGATTAATCTCGATAGGATTAGGAGATTGGTAAAGAATGGACTTCTAAGTGAGTTAGAAGATAATTCATTACCTCTATGTGAATCATATCTTGAAGGTAAGATGACTAAAAGATCTTTTAGTGGAAAAGGTTATAGAGCCAAAGAGCCCTTAGAGATCATGCATTTGGATCTTTGTGGTCCAATGAATGTAAAAGCTCGAGGAGGGTACGGATACTTCATCTCTTTTATAGATGATTATTCGATGTATGGTTATTTATACCTAATGAAACATAAGTCTGAAGCCCTTGAAAAATTCAAAGAGTATAAGGCAGAAGTTGAAACTCTGTTAGGTAAAACTATTAAAATACTTCGATCTGATCAAGGTGGAGAGTACATGGATTTAAGATTCCAAGACTATATGATAGAACATGGAATCCAATCTCAACTCTCAGCCCTTGGTACACCTTAGCAAAATGGTGTATCAGAATGGAGAAATAGAACCTTGTCAGACGTGGTTTATTATATGATGAGTTATGCTCAATTGCCTAGCTTGTTTTGGCAGTATGCAGTAGAGGTTGCAATTCATATCTTGAACAACATTCTCTCGAAGAGTGTTTCTGAAACACATTTCGAGTTATAAAGGAGGCATAAACTAGTTTTCGCTACTTCAAAACCTGGAGTTGTTCAACACATGTGCTAGTGAGAAATCCTAAGAAATTAGAACCTCGTTCAAGATTATGCCAATTTTTTAGTTACCCTAAGAAAACAAGAGGTGGTCTATTCTTCGATCCACAAGAAAACAAAGTGTTTGAATCTACAAATGCTACATTCTTAGAAGAAGACCACATGAGAGATCATAAACCACGAAATAAATTAGTATTAAATGAAGCTACTGAAGAATCAACAAGAGTTGTTAAAAATGATGCAGGTCCTTCATCAAGAGTTAATGAAGGGACTAGCACTTCAGGTCAGTCTCGTCCTTCTCAACCGTTGAGAGTGCCTTGATGCAATGGGAGGATTGTAGCACAACCTGATCATTACTTGGGTTTAACTGTAACTCAGATCATCATACCAGATGATGGCATTGAGGATCCATTGTCTTATAGGCAGCAATGAATGACGTAGACAAGGACCAATGGTTCAAAGCCATGGACCTTGAAATGAAGTTAATGTACTTCAATTCAGTATAGGCTCTTGCAGATCCACCTAAAGGGGTTAAACCTATAGGGTGTAAATGGATCTACAAGAGAAAGAGAGATGTAGCTGGGAAGGTACATACCTTCAAAGCTAGACTCTAGCAAAGGGTTATACCCAAAGAGAAGGGGTTGACTATGAGAAAATTTTTTCTCCTATTGCTATACTTAAATCTATATGAATTCTCTTGGCTATATCCACATATTACGACTATGAAATATGGAAAATGAATGTCAATACAACCTTCTGAATGGCAATCTTGAAGAGTGTCTTCATGTCTCAGCCTGAAGTATTCATAGCCCAAGGTCATAAGTAATAAGTTTGCAAACTGAATCGATTAATTTATTGGTTGAAACAGGCATCCAGATCTTAAAAATTAGGTTTGATACTGCGATCAAAACTTTTGGCTTTGACTAAAGTGTTGACGAGCCTTGTGTTTACAAGAAGATCATCAACGATAAAGTAGCTTTCTTAATACTTTATGTGGAAAATATCCTACTTATTGGGAATGATGTAGGATACTTTACTGATGTTAAAAAGTGGCTAGAAACCCAATTCCAAATGAAAGATTTGGGAGAGACACGGTATGTTCTTGGGATCTTAAGAATAGAATGCTAGCTATGTCTCAAGCAACTTATATCAACAAGATATTGATTCGATATTCGATGCAAAACTCTAAGAAGGGTTTATTTCCTTTCAAGCATGGAGTTCATTTGTCAAAGGAATAGTGTCCTAAGACACCTCAAGAAGTTGAGGACATGAGATGCATTCCCTTAGCTATGGGCAGCTTAATGTATGCTATCCTCTGCACTAGGCCTGAAATTTGTTATGTAGTGGGAATAGTAGGTACAATCTAATCCAAGGTTAGACAATTAGACTACAGTTAAGAATATCCTTAAGTATCTTAGGAGAATGAAGGACTATATGCTAATGTATGAAGCTAAGGATTTGATCCTTATGGGATACACGAACTCTAATTTCCAAACTGACAAGGATTCTAGGAAGTCCACGTTAGGATCAATGTTCACCCTGAACGAGGGAGCTATAGTATGGCGTAGCATTAAGTAAGGATGCATTATAGACTCAACTATGGAGGTTAAGTATGTAGCTACTTGTGAAGCAGCAAAGGAGGCAGTTTGGCTAAGGAAGTTCCTAAGTAATTTGGAAGTTGTTCCAAAGTTGAACTTGCCGATCACCTTATACTGTGACAACAGTGGGGCTGTGGCCAAAGAACCTCGTAGCCACAAATGAGAAAAGCACATTGAAAGGAAGCATCACCTGATACAGGAGATTGTGCAACGAAGAGATGTGATCGTCACAAAGATCGCTTCAGAGCATAACATTGGTGATCCATTTACAAAGGCTCTCTTGATTAAAGTGTTCGAGAGTCATCTAGAGAATCTAGGTCTACGAGATGTACATTGTGTAATATAGGGCAAGTGCTAGATGTGTAATGGGCATGAGATGCCCTAGTTTATTGTATTTTGCTTTGTATTTGTAACATCCCCGTTTTTTCGTGATATCCCACTAACTAGAGTTTTAGTTCAAGTGGGAGTTTGTTGGGTTTTAAGCTCTAAAACTCGTAGATAGTGAATATAATTAAATGACCGTCATTAATAAATAGTTATTAATATTTTTCTCAACAAGTGTTATTGATGTTTTATTTAATTTGATCTTATTAACCCTAAAATCCAATAAACTAACATCCTAGCCCGTCTTATGGGTCTTGAACTGTATGTAGAGACATATATAAGGATCAATGTTCAAGATACAACTTAAAGGGTCTATAGTATAGTGGTAAGGTTGGGTACCTTATCCTAGTAACACTATAGAAGACATGCGAGTGGGGTATCCTGGGCAACGAGTTTGCACAAGATTGGACCGCGAAATAGTAACCACTAGATGTAACTTCGTTGACTCGTTAGATTTCTATTTCAATAGGATGACCTAGACAACTTAGTCTTACTCCTGAGTATATTATGAACTCCTGTTCACGAAGGATTGTCCTTTGATTTGTATGGGTGAGAGTGGCCAGTTCGTCGACACAATATACCTACCATTTTGGGGATAAGACCGAGTGGGTAGCTGGGAACATAATCATACAAGATGGATTTCACTCATTCCCGACTTCAGGGTAAGTAGATGAGTGTTCCTTAAGTGGTGTCTCTAGGACTTGAACAAATGGCCCTACCCTCTCACTAGCCCGAGAGGGTTTCTGTTTAATGGTTGGACCATAGACAGGTTATTCATTAGAGAAGCACTGATACTTAAGGATGTAAAGGTAATCTAGTGGGTAAAATGGTCATTTGACCAACTGATATTACGAACACTCGTAAAGGACTAACTTGTTGTTATTGGTCTATATTCGTAGACACAGAAACATATATGTAGTGAGAAGAGTGCAGTTGTGAGTCTTTAGTAGAGTGTACTCACAGTTAACGAATATTGGTTAATTTAGTTAATGAGTTCAGCCAATTTAATCTCACATCGTTGGAGCTTCTGATTTGTAGGTCCATTAGGTCCCCTTCCTAGCTTGTAAAGAGTATTGAGGTAATTTGTAATTAAATTGAATTTGAAATGTCAAATTCATAATTGTGATTTTTTAATGTATGTTGATACATTTTAATATAAAGTTGAATTTTAGACTTTATTATTAATTTTGGATATGATTCAAAATTAATAAATGAGAGAACGAAATATTTGAAAGGGGTTTAAATATTAATTTAATATAAATAAGATTCATATTGAAAACTATAGGTTAAAAGTAATATGCATTGGATGCTCATTAAAACTATAGGTTAAATGAGAGAAGTGTTTTTTAATATGATTCAAATGAGAAATTAAATTAAATATGTGATATTTAATTGGATAGTTAATTAATTATTTTATTTAATTAAATTTTGAATTTAATTAAACTGATTAAATCAAAACTATAGGTTAAAATTAATGCACATTATATGTGCATTAAAACTATAAGTTATGTGAGAGAGAACCATTTAAATTATGATTTAAATGGTTATTGGTTTTTATTTATATAGTTAAATTAAATAAATAGTTGTATTTAATTTTAACTAAATAAAATGTAACTCCCCACGTAAGAGAGTTACTTGAGACATGGGATGAATCCCACGTCTCCTCACTTCTCTCTCATTCTCTCTGTATGAAAAAAATAGATGTAGAAAAAAGAGCATTTTTTTTATATCTCTGTTTGTTGGTAGAAGCAAAAACTCTGTGTTTTTTCCCAAAACCCTCCTAATTTCTAAAGATAATCCCACAATTCTCAAATCTTCAATTTTCCTATAAAAATAGGGAAGACTCCAAGTGGTGGTGCTCATTCCCAATTCGTACACAAGAATTCCAACGAATTCCCAAAAGGTTTGCAAGGTTGGGTTTCT
This sequence comes from Benincasa hispida, assembly GCF_009727055.1. NCBI lineage: Eukaryota > Viridiplantae > Streptophyta > Magnoliopsida > Cucurbitales > Cucurbitaceae > Benincasa > Benincasa hispida. Next base: position 14,650,232 of record NC_052360.1, read on the forward strand.
TCTCTTTGTATGTTTTGTTTCTATAATTGTATGCTTAATCTATTTTGATCTATAGTTTTTATTCCAAAAAAAAAATTGTTTTGATTTTAAATGACCTTTTGAAATACGTTTTGGTTCTGTATGTTATGGCTTCCGTTGTGCCTTAGGGTTTTCATCCCTACAAAAAGATCCACATATCTTGTGGAAAAATTTGAGAGAGAGGTATGGTCATAAAAAAAAAATAGTTATTCTTCCTAAAACTTATTATGAGTGGATGAATTTGAGGCTACAGGGTTATAAATCAGTAAATATTTACATTCCGCATTATTTATAATCAGTTCAAAATTGTTGTTATGCGGAGAGAAAATTACTGATGCTAATATGTTAGAAAAGAAATTTTCGACATTTCATGTCTCGTATATGCTTCTGCAGCAGCAATATCGAGAGAAATGTTTTAAATAGCATTCTAAACTAATTTCATGTCTGCTCGTGGTTGAACAAAATAACAAGGTATTGATGAAAAATCATGAATCTCGACCAACCAGAACAAAACCATTCCCTAAAGTGAATACTGTGAGTTTTAATAATAATCGTGGTCGAGGTCGAGGTCATGACCACGTTAGAGGAAGAAACAATCTTTCTTTTCGTGGTGGACGTTATAATCATCCAAATTTCAAGAGAACCACACAAAATGATGATCATAAAGGAAAAGATCCACAAGATAAGAATTCAAAAGGTGATGAATAAAAATGCTTCCGATGTGGTATGACTAGACATTGGTCACATATTTTTCATACATCAAAACATTTAGTTAATCAGTATTAAGCTTTCCTGAAGGAAAAAGGGAAAAATGTATTGACACAGTTGATGGACATCAAATGTTTCTTTTGATTTTGAGAATATCTAGACTTAATGTTTTTTTTTTTTTATCTATCTTCATGTTTTTTTCCTTAATAAATGTTAACTTTGAAGAAGTTAGCTATTAACATGCGGAAGCAATGAAGGATCTTAAGTACTCTAATTAGGTTAATTTCAAAGGAATAAGCATGGATTTTAACATAGATTAAAAGGTTAGACTATACAACCTTTGTAGCATAAACTCTTCTTGATTTTTGATCAATTCTTCACACGAACGGTTCGTAGACCACCACGAGAGTCTTCTTGACTATTTTTCAGCCTCAGAATGGGATGGTGGGATCCGATGAGTGACCAATTTGGAGAGAAATTGTATAAGGGTTTGAAAGAAAATTAGGGTTAAGGTTCTTTAAAATCTCAAAAAATTACACTTTTACCAAGAGGATTAAACTTCATAGAATCATTTTATTTATAAGCAAAATCATGTAAAGTTGAGTTTACGAAAATTTGACACTCAAAATTCAACTAACTCTAAGTGGGATAAACACCTAGTAAGAATATTTTAATAAAATTCACAAAAATTGGATTTTCCCACTAAGTCAATCTTGAATTTTTCCACTAAGTTGGTCAAATAGTCAAACTTTGACTCTCAAAATCTATAGTCAATATTTTGACCTAGTAAAAAATTTTGACTTTCAATCCAATTTTGACCTAGTCAACGATTTTGACTTTCATTCTAATTATGACACAGTCAATAATTTTGACTTTCAATCCAATTTTGACCTTTTTAAATTAAATTAATTTAAACAAATAATTAAATAATTTAATTAATTAAAACCATACCAATCCCAATCAATCCTGATTGACCATTTTTTCAATCCCTATTTAGAAAATTTCGATATTCAAATCTTATTTAAATATCTTTTTCTTTCTCTATATGTTTAATTCATTATTAAACATTATGTTTAAATATACCGGATATATTTAACACTTTACTCCAAAAATCGAATTCGAAAACGTCGAACTCGTTCGTTATACTTGAGGAAAAGTAAAGAGAAGAGAAAATGGCACACACTTGTTACGTGAAAAATCCTAGTACATGGAGAAAAAACCACGGTGCAGAGAACTTTTATTATAATAATGTGATGCAGAATAATGCCCAGAGGCTACAGTTTAAATAGAAAAAGATGAAACCCTAGGGTACACATGAAAAGGCAAAAATGCCCCTAGGGCAAATATTCTATTTTCAACACTCTCCCTTAAGTTGGAGTATAGATATCAACGAGACACAACTTGCTAACACATGAGTCAAAGAGTTGTCGTGATAGCCCTTTTGTGGGTACATCTGCAATCTGCTGACTAGAAGGAACATAGGGAATACAGATATTTCCACTGTCAAGTCTTTATTTGATAAAATGCCTGTCAATCTCTACATGTTTCATTCTGTCATGCTGAATAGGGTTGTTTGCAATGCTTATAGCAGCCTTGTTATCACAATAGAGTTTCATTGGCGCATCATGACTTTGGTTAAGATCAATTAGGACCTTTTCCAGCCATATTTCTTCGCATATCCCAAGGCTCATGGCCCTGTATTCAGTTTTGGCACTACTTTTGGCAACCACCCCTTGTTTTTTACTCCTCCATGTAACAAGGTTACCCCAAACAAACGTACAATAGCCCGATATCGACTTTCTATCGACCACTGAGCCTGCCCAATCAGCATTTGTATAGGCCTCGATGCATCGTTTGTCCGACTTTCTGAACATTAATCCTCTACCCAGAGAAGCCTTTAAATATCTCAAATTTAATTCCACTGCCTTCATATGTTATTCGTAAGGAGACTACATAAATTGGCTAACCACACTTACTGCATATGCAATATCTGGTCTCATATGGGAAAGATAAATTAGCTTCCCGACCAAACGTCGACTCTCCTTGTTAACTGGTGCATTACTACTCAAATAACTAAGCTTAGTATTTGCTTCCATAGGAATGTCAACTGGTTTACATCCTGTCATACCTATCTCTTTAAGCAAATCTAGTGTATACTTTCGTTGAGAGATAGAGATGTTTTCCTTCGACCGGGCCACCTCCATTCCGAGAAAATTCCTTAACCTTCCAAGATCCTTGATCTCAAATTCTTCGGCCATCCTTTTCTTCAATTTGTCTATTTTTGAAGCATCATCCCCCGAGATTACAACGTCATCAACATACACAATTAGAACTACCATTTTCTTAGACACAAACTTCTTTATAAACAAGGCGTGGTCTGAATGTCCCTGACTGTACCCTTGCGATTTTACAAATGTAGTAAATCTGCTAAACCAGGCCCTCGGAGACTGTTTCAACCCATATAATGACTTCTTCAGTTTACAAACTTTGTGACTGAACTGTTTTTCAAACCCTGGAGGCAGACTCATGTAAACTTCTTCTTCTAATTCTCCATTAAGGAATAAATTCTTCACATCAAACTGGTGTAAAGGCCAATTCTTATTAACTGCAACTGAGAGGAGCACATGAGTTGCATTTAACTTTACTACTGAAGAGAAAGTCTCCGAGTAATCTATCCCAAAGATTTGAGTGAAACCTCGGCCACTAACCATGCCTTGTATCGGTCGATCGTACCATCAGGTCTATACTTAACAGAAAACACCCGTTTGCAACCAACTGTCTTGTGTCCCTCGGGAAGAGTTGCCTATTCCCATGTGTCGTTCTTTTCAAGAGATTTCATTTCTTCCATGACAGCGGCTCTTCACTCAGGAATTTTCATAGCTGCATATATGCTGCTTAGTATTGAAATAGTGTCGAGGCTAGTAGCTAACGCTTTGAACACTGAAGAAAAGTTACTATAAGACATATAACTCTACATTGGGTACTTGGTACAAGACCTCGTTTCTTTCCTCAAAGCAATAGGAATGTCAAGAGAGGCATCATGATCTTCCTGTTCTTCTGACTTCTCATCACACTTAGTATCTTGTTTTGTCTCATCTTGGTCTTTCTGATCTTCTGACTTCTCATTATACTCGGTATCCTACTTTTCCTCATCTGTACTTTCTTCAACATCTTCAGTTGGAACCTAGGGTTCATTACTGCCTTCACCCGTACCAGCCACATTTTCAGTACTGTCACTATTACTGTTAGTACTATCATGGTGATCAGTATCCACATTAGTCACACTCTCGGTATTGTCTCTACTTACACTACTTTCAACATAAGCATTATCACCACACATATTATCATTATTTGGAATAGAAAACTTCGTACCTGGAACTGTCACTTGTTCTTACTCATGTACTGGAGCCGAAAAAGTGATCGGTGACACTATTTCCTTTCTAAGATTCCTTCTATATTACGTGATCCATGGGACTTGCTCGGTAGGAAGAATAGAAGCATTGACACTTGTGTCGGGAATGGACTCAGGTAGGTCTGGCAGGCAAGGACTTAGACCCCAATTGGACTTTTCACTTATACTCTCCCCCAAAAAGGACTAAGGGGAAAAAATGGACGGTCTTCGAAAAAGGTGACATCCATGAAGACAAAGTACTTGCGGAAAGAAGGATGGTAACATTTGTACCTGCGTTGATGAAGGGGGTATCCCACAAAAACATACTTCTGAGCTCGAGGGGTAAATTTGGTTCGATTAGAACCATGGGTATGGACAAACACAACACACCTGAACACATGAAGTGGAACATCAAGGGTAAGGCAGTTATCAGGATATGACTCTTTGAAATAGTCAAACAGAGTTTGGAACTTTAAGACCCGATAAGGCATTCAGTTTATTAAGTGCGCTACTATCAAAACAACATCTCCCCAAAGATATGACTAAAGAGATGTGGATAGCATGAGTGACCGAGCAACCTTAATTAGGTGACGGTTTTTCTATTCAGCCATGCCATTCTGTTCAGCACACCAATATTGTTGAGCGCATGTTGGATAACTTGATTGTTTCAAAATCTTACTCAATTTGAATTGCGGCGCAATTTTCCTCCCACGTTGTGCTGATCCCAAAGTCTTCTTTCTCCGATTCTTCTAGGGGCTCGTGCCAATGTTCTTCCTGCAATTCCCCAACATATTAACAATTTTTCATATCACTCAGGTATTTCAACGCATTGAGGACGTTGAACTTAACTTACTGATTGTCGACCCTTATGGTAAATTCTTCTTTATGTACATCGATCAGTGCTCGCCCTGTTGCAAGAAATGGGTGACCCAAGATGATAGGTACCTCAATATCAACTTCATAATCTAATAAGATAAAGTCTGCAGGGAAAATGAACCTATCTACTTGCATAAGTACATCCTCTATTTTGCCCTCTAGATGCTTTATTGATCTATTGGCCAACTGCAATGTAATTGTGGTTGGTCTTGTGTTGCCGATATTTAACTTTTTGAAGATTGACAAGGGCATTAGGTTTATACTCGCTCCCAAATCACACAATGCATTTTCGACTTCTTTTGCCCCTATTGAGCTTGGCAATGTGAAACTTCCGGGATCTTTCATTTTAGTGGGGATGTTGTTCTGAAAAAGTGCACTAAACTCATATGTTAATGCGACCGTTTCATTCTCCCCAATCTTCCTCTTGTTGGCAAGTATGTCCTTGAGGAATTTCACATAGCTCGGCATTTGTTCCAAAGCTTCTATTAAGGGAATGTTAATATGTAATTGTCGGAGAACATCCAGGAATCTCTGGAATTATTTGCTGTCATCTTTCTTTCTCAGCCTGGACGGGAAAGGTAGAGAATCCCATCGTACTTCTTGTTCAATTGGTTGTTCATTGAGATCCTTTGCTTGCTGTGTTTTAGGAGCTAGAGGTTGCGGTGACTTTGCATTAGAGTCTTGCTGAAATTCATCCTTTATAGATGTACTTTCTTTTAAACTAGTAATTCTTTTATTTGTGGTTGAATAATCATCATAATGGTTAAGTCTACTGGTCTTGTTACTGAGTCTGGTACTAGTGGCACGGGAACCATTGTCTTGCCACTTCTCAATGTAACTACTTGACATTGCTCTTTACCACGTGGCCCCGATGTTCCCGAGCTGCTAGACAGCGTACCAGGCACTTTATTCTTAAGTTCAATAGCAAGTTGTTCAATCTGTACCTCCAAATTTCTACGGGAGGAAGCTTGTGATTACTTAATTGCCTCGTTCTTCTCAATATAATGTTTCAATAATGTTTCCAAAGACGAGGTACAAGAGGTGTCAGAAAAGAACGGTTGGTCGTAGGGTTGTACACTCTAAAAGCTACCTTGGTCGAGATTCTGATTAATGAAAACCGGAGGATTACCTCGATTCCCATGACGCCTGCTCTGATGATTACCTTGGCCCTCCGGTTGTGATTCTCGTCCCAACTGAAAGTTGGGTAATTCCGCCAACCAGGGTTGTAAGTGTTGTTGAATGGTTCATTGTAGATAGAGTATACGGATTATTGATTCAACGGGCAGACTTTCACTGAATGTCCCTCTCCACATTGAATGCAATTTATTGCGGCCACGTGTGTCAACGCATTGGCTTGCGCTGAACTTTGAGAGAGATGTCCTTGATAAATAACCATAGTCTGGAGGAGCGAGGTCACCGTAGCCATCTGATCGGCCAGGGTGCTCATTGTGTTAGCTGGTACAATGGCACTTTCTGCTCTTCCTTGCTCTGAGCCTCTTTCCTCATACCTGTTATCTAACCACTCATTTGTATTTTGCGAAATGCGATCTAAGATGATCTTTGCTTCCGTATATATCTTGTTTATCAATCCTTCTGCCGCGGAGGCGTCAGCAACTGCTTGCGTTGATTAATCCAAGCCATTATAAAAAGTCTCCATCAGAATGCAATCAGGAATCTCGATGTGCGGACAGTTTTTCACTAATTGTCTGAATCGCACCCAGGCGGTGCTCAAAGTTTCATAACCCTCCTGTTCAAAATTCAACACATCCCTCCATCTCCTTGCGTTGACGGGCTAGAGAGAAGAATCTATTCATAAACCTTTCGACCAACTGATCCCATGCGTTGATTTCATTTGGCTCTAGTGACTGAGCCCACCTTCTTGCCTCATCCCACAATGTATAGGGGAAGAGATACAATCTAATTCCTTCAGGAGTCACACCAGGTATGGAGAATGCGTTGCACATCTCTACAAAGCTAGTCAAATGAGCATGTGGGTCTTCTCCTTGTAGACCTCCGAATTGTCCCGCATTTTGAATCATTTGAAGCATGATCGACCTTATCTCAAACCTTGCATTCTCCTCAACCGTGGGTCTTGAAATTCTGGGCAAGAAGTTATAAAAATTTGGCGCCGCATAGTTCCTCATCGGGATGTTGCGGTCGGCAGCAAGAAATACAGGGTCTTGCGCTAGCCAATTTACCCCTTGATTCCCCTCGAGCCTCTCGTTATTATTTTCCATGATTCTTCTTCGCCTAAATTGGTTCTGATGTGCTCTTGCACGAAAAATACACCTGATCTCTGGGTTAGCTTAGAATTTCTGGATCAATTCCAGTACTCATAAACCATCAGACTGCTTTTCGTGATAAACAGCCAGTACAAAGAGATCTGTCATGCAAAATACCACAAAAGTACTCAACACTAACCGTTACCAATCCTCGGCAATGGTGTCATAAACTTGATGACATAGAATTGAATGCCTTTATCTTTATGCATATAGACAATGATGAATATGAATGATACAAGCTTATGCTGCCATAAATTTGTAAGGATACGATATGTAATGTTGTCTATCTGATGCGTTGATGAATGAATGAATGCTCTAATTGCGCTTAAGTTCTTTTGCGATGAAGACATTTTTTTATGCGATACTATGTCTAAATATATGCGTTATTAATTATATGCTTGTAGTATGCGATGGAGTAGTGCGTGTCATAAGTTTCCTTGCGCTGAAACTAAGTATAATTCCAACGCAAGTTTTTTAGAATGATCCGAAGTCGAACACAGGGATTGTTTTCGTTAATGCGTTACTTAAGTGATACATGCGACCGGTTTTTAACAATGAATAAAGAATGGTGGTTTATACAGAAATATAAATTGCGAGGAAAGTAAAAATGCGTTAATAAAATAAATCCTAAACTAATATGATACACGATACAATATACATGATACATGATACTGAGGTCGAGAACTGACTGTGAAGTTGTACAAAGAATCGATGTATGCGATGGCAAGTCTTTATGAATGAAGTAGAAAGAGAAAGGGTAAATAGTAAAAACATCGCAATTTTGTCAATTGCGTTAAAGATGCAACTAAGGTAATGGTTTCCCTTGGCGTACACCTCTCGGTGATCGGCCGCGTCCCCATATCTCTATGATGAAACAAGGATGAACGTGATGAACGCAAGGTTGTTTTCATCTCTGGAAATACTTCTTTCTTTAGATAACGCATTCTTCCAACCTTCTCTCGATAGGCGGAATAACATCTTCACTTCTGCTCTCATAGGTGAAGATGTCGTCGAGCATGTTTTAGCTAAACTTAATTATTTCCTTAACACAAATTAACTCACTTGCTTAATTCTTGCTATTTACCCAGGGGATTAAGAACACATCATGGAGAAAATGGATTATGGATGTACGAAAAGAGACAGAGAGATGACAATTGAAATTATCATAACATTTAATTCTAAAATTAAGCGTTCGATACATGTTGTGAATGAGAGATTACAGAAGATGAATACAGATGATGAAATAGAGATTAGAAACAAATACAGAAAGAGTGTCAACGTCTTGACACAGATCTCGAACGAAGATTGTGCTTGCCGGCGTGTGGAAGTGGTGGAGGGGAAAGCTTCCCTCTCAGGCTTGCTTTCCCGGTAGAATTGACCTTCACATAGAGCTTCAGCTACAGGAATTGGAAGGATTCTCTACTGGAGACTCACCTCTCGGCCTTGTCTCATGGTTCTCCCAGATCTACTCTGGACAGTCTCTTTAGACCAGCCTCTCTCTCAGAATCAGTATATGCACATCTCTATGTATTCATGTATATCAAGTATGAATTTGAAGAAGCTATTTATAGGCGAGACTTGGCTCTTTGAAGTTGTGGTCCCCACTGTTTAGTTATGGTAGTTCCTGAAATGGCGAAATGGAAAATTCCTTCTGTTACGCAATCAATCCGTCAGAAATGCACAACTGAAAGCTATACACTTGTCCGAATCTTCCGCAAATGCGTTGCTCTTTACATCTTCGATCTATCGCCGCATGCGGTGTTATTTTTTATTACCGCATGCGATTGAAATTGCGTTGATTGCTAGAGCTCTTGATCGATTATCGCATGCGTCGTCATTGCGTTGATCATCTCTTCGTTCTTGATTGATGGGCGCAATGCAACGTAGATGCGTTGTTCACTTTATCTTTGAGCCATGAACGCATGCGGTGGCTGATTTCCTGCAAAACAGAAACAGAAAACATTCTATTCTACCATCGCAATGGTGTAGTGGATGTATTGACAATATTTTATAATTTTCGCATTTCTTAGCCAATTTCTATACTATCGACGCAACTTTTCTTTTTTTTTTTGCCACAATATCTGAATAAAACAGTATAAATAACTTGTATTTCTACAAGTTATCAGCCACCATGTGCTTAGAACTGCCATTAGCTCATGCGACTGATTGCCCTTTTACCCTGGGGTCAATACTGGTTTTCGGTGCATCACCTACACTTCAATATTGGTTGCAACTTAGTCGCACAAGCTACAATACTCCCAAGATAAAAAGGTTGCTTGCAGAGACACAAAACTCAACAAACAATTAGCTGCCAAGTCCCTGGCAATGGCGCCAAAAACTTGATGATGAAAAATTAATTATCAGTTACTTGACGACTAAAATTACGTGAACGTAATATGCGATGCATGTTTTAAATGTATGCGTTGATTATCATGCGTCGGTGGTCATGCGTTGGAGTGAACTATGCGTTAATGAATGTATGCGATGACCATGCGTTCCTGTCACGAGTTTTCTTGCGCTCACGCCAAGTATAACACGAACGCATGTTTCTCGGATGATCCGAGGTTGAACTCAGGGACTTGTAGCTAGACGTATGCGGTAATGTGTATGCGACGGTTGAATAAAAGAATGATAGAGGGGTTGTTAAGCTAACACTACTCCTACTCCTAACTAACAGACAACACAATGAGAAGTATGAATGAGAGGTAGAGACACGACAACTGTTGATGCATAGTAAATGCATGAAAAAATAGATAAAATGTGAGGATGNTGAATGAGAGGTAGAGACACGACAACTGTTGATGCATAGTAAATGCATGAAAAAATAGATAAAATGTGAGGATGTCTTCACTGCAACACTGAGCTTGACTGCAAGGGCAACCTTAGCCAACGCAAGCTATGTGATCATGCTACACGCACTTGAGCCTAATTCTATGACGCATGCGATGTATATGCGATAGTGCCGAGAAGTCTATGCCTAAACCTCCATAACCCGCTCACGTGCTTTCGTCGCATGAGCATGATAGCCGCATACCACTGTATCCTACTTCTGGACGCATGCAATATCCTATCCATAGGGTGCATACGCTGTGTAATAGCAAATGGAGCTTATCTCAAAGTTCCCCATTCTTGCTTATGCATTCCAATCCACTCTCTCGAGTCTTAGATTTGGGTTTTAGACTACTCTCTCAAGTATGCCTAAATGATGAATGATGCGCTCATAAGACAAGGTAACCACATAAACTTGGCTGACGCAAGATTATTCCTATCTCTAGTGAACAATAACTTACATTGCTTAACGCGACCAACCACTTACCCTCCCAGGCAGTTAGTTGTTGCTGACTTTACTCGTAGACAAGCGTTGTGTCTGCCTATAGATAGGCATTACTACAGCTTCACACTAAGCAAATAAGGTTTTCTCACACACTCGCGCAACGCACACCTCTCGGTGGTTTGCTACATGCTTCATATCTCTAATCCACATGATTAAGTACGTAATACTCTAGTAATCTCACTAAGTGATGCAATGAAAGTTAAGGAGGCTAAGTAAAGAAGATGGAGATGGAATCGAAGGAAACACAGAAATGCATTGAACACATAATGTATTAATTCCTTAATCCCAAAATGTAATACAATACAATATAAGAAAAGAAGAGAAAATGAAATGACCAGCTGGAAGCAATGTCTTGCTTCTAGCAGATGTGTGTCAAGGCTACCGGTGATGCCATGGAAGGGTGGTAGAGCTGACTCTCTCGAGGTCTAACTTCCGTCGAAGGCTCCGGTCGTCACTCAGAATGGAGGAAGGAGATGAAGAACTTTCAAACTTTCTTCTCACGCATTTTTCTGGATCACAGGGATCCACCCTAAGGCGAGCCTCAAAAAAGCCCTGGATGATTTGAGCTTCTGCTCATCAGCTTTTATTTATAGAGCTTGGATCGCTAACAACATTAATGGACTACTTTGATTCTGACATTCGCGGTGCATTAGTCCTTTCTGAATCTCAGCTGCTAACGGCGTGGTAGGTGAAATGTCAACATCATCTTTTGATTTTCCCGAGATATGCGTTGATGCGTTCATTCCACCAACCTTGCGTTGATCCCTCTATTATGCATTATCGCAACTTTGCGTTTGACCAGCTTCTTACTTTCCTTTGCGATGACCAGCTTCTCAGAATATAATTTACTCATACCTCTAACCATTGCCGCAATTCTCTAGTCCACTTTGGCTGCTTCTTCAAAAAGATCTTTTCTAGGTTTAGATCCGGTAAACCTTTGCTAAAAAAATTTTATTCATTCACCGCAACTTTGCGTTTAGCTTTTGAGAATGCGTTCGTTCAAAACATTTCAAAAACCTGCGATTACTTATTAGAATGTGGTGTTGAATCTGGTTACGCTCTTCATTTTGGCTTACCCCCACGTGTGTCATGCGGGCATCCAACTTCAGTTGCATTCCATATTCAACTCAACTCTTGTCTTGCTTGATTTGGCTTGCGTCGGACAGAGGAGTTGTGCTAATGCGTTGATCCTGGTGACTTACCTTCGTTTTGGCTTGCCCCCATGTGTGTCATACGGATATCCAACTACGGGTAAGTACCTTTCACAACTTAACTCTTATCAACATGGGTTTCCTCATTGCATTGACAGTGGAGTTGTTATTCTCAAAAAAATCTCTTTCTCTCTCTCTCTTTCTTTTTTTTTTTTGGAAATGATCGCAATGTAATGAATACAATTTTTCGAGACCACTGCCACCCCCAAACTTAGAGGTTGGCAGTGTTCTCACCACAAAGCTAAAAACAAACTCACAGAAATGTAGTAATAAACGTTTGAGTGAAGGTTTGCACAAAATAAAACTTAAGACTTTCAAATGAAGAAGCTAATAAGAGTGGGGAGTGCTGATAACTTGTAGAAATACAAGTTATTGTGGCTTAAAAGTTGGAACAATTAGGGTCTTTAATGATAAAATCTCATCATTTTTAGAAGAAATGCATGGAATTACTCGAGCACTATCAAACTCATGCAAAAGAATGTTTATTGCTAAAATACTGTGACACTAACGCATGATATTGTAGGATCTTAACAAAAGGCTAACACATGATTAAGAAAAGTGTCGCAGGCAAAGTCTAACGCATGGGGCATGCATCGGAGGGATTCAACGCAAGGAAGATTCATTGATTCAGGCTGTTTGTGTCAAATCACCACTTGCAAGTATGGGCACCTGCAGCGGGTGGCGTCTAAAAATCGTCTGAGTATCAGGTGGCTAACCAGGGTATGGAATTTAATGCTGCCCATCATCAAGTTGGAGAAAATCGAAGCCTATAAATAGAAGAAATCCCACCAGATGAAAAAGTTCTGAAGTTCTGATATCTCATTCTCAGTCTCAGTTTTAGCTTAGTCTTAGTTTAGAATCTTAGATCTTTAGAGTTGTGTTGTGGTGCCGAGAAGAATAAGAGGGAAGAGAACCACCACCATCGTCGATCAAGGAGGGGAGGAAGCTGAGCTCGAGAGAGACATTTCTTCCAATTCTTATATAAGTGGTTGTACACGACTAGAATTGAGCCAAAGAGGACAAGTGATTGTACTCTATGGCTTGACTCCTTTCATTTCATCTTACTTATCGCTTTCATCTTCTCATTTGATTAAGTATTGGTTTTGTAAAGACAATCAGTTTCTTTATAAATTCTCATATTTGATGTATCATACTTTGCCACTGTTTATTTCTTGTTTATGTTGGATGCATCTATAACTTCATGCAAAAATTCCATTTTGAACGCTTAAGCCAACTAAATCAATTGATAAAAGCATCTTTAGCTTAAACTTTCGAGAGAATAAATAAGCCAACATCAAGTTAGAAACGCTTAGTACATCTAGAGATAGACGCACTGATGTTTTATTGCATCCTGTGTTTGACGCATACACCCTAGAGATAGGTATTGTATGATATTCGCATTGAGAAGTGTCGAATAGAGTCTAATGCATAAACGGAGAAAAACAAGTCATCTCATTCGCATCATATTATTGTTTGTGTACATCCAACTTAGATCGATGCATATCACTTGCATTAAAGTCCATTTTCACACGATCCATCATTCTCTACTCGACCTTTTTGTATCTTCTTGCATACACACACAGCAGCTTAGTGTAAATAACTCATTTCTCCATACACTTAGGATATCTCTACAACAATTACAACGCAAGGTTTGCGTTAGCTTTAATCTGAATCCCTGAGTTTGACCCTGGACTTACCAGGAACCTAAGTTGGATTTATACTTGAATCTGATTTAGGAAAACTTGAATGTCAATAGAGAAGTGTCATGTGTCCTGTTGCACATCACTAATGCATCAACATATCATTCATATTTACACTTATTTTTCCAATTATTTTATACAATACACTCCTAAGCTCGAATCACGAAATCAACGAACAAGTTTTTGGCACCGTTGCCGAGGATTCAACAACAAAACTAAACAAAAAATTTTCTTGTATCTTTTATAGGTAAACTTCAGCTGAGGGAGTATTACGAGCTAAGCCGAAGCTTATAAACGTTTATGAGCAGGGATAACACTCCTAAAATTGTATACGACCCCGAAGTTGAAAGGACCTTCCGACGAAGAAATAGATCTAATCGTTGCCGAAGGTTAAGGCAATAACTGCTCAGACAACAAACTAGGAAACAACAAATGGCGGACAAACAAGCAAATCAAAACTTAGCTCAACAGCTAGCCCACGCTGCGCAAAATCCTATTATAATGGCAAATAGTAGTACGCGTCCCATGCGGGAGTATGCGTCTCCTGGGTTGTATGATTTCTCACCAACGATCATATACCCAACACCAGATGGGACAAGATTTGAGATGAAATCTGTGATGTTACAAATGCTCCAAACAGCTGGACAATTTAGGGGTGCTCGGGGAGAAGACCCTCACGCCCACATGAAATGTTTCCTGGAGACGTGTAATTCATTTGTGATTCCTGGAATCACCCCAGAAGCTATCAGGCTATCTTTATTCCCATATTCTCTGCGTGACGACGCAAAGCAATGGGTAAGTTCTTTGGAGCCTGGTAAGATCACAACTTGGGAAAAGTTGGTGGAGAAATTCATGAGAAATACTTTCCACCCACCACAAATGCAAGGAGGCGGAGAGAGATCATGAACTTCGAGCAGGAAGAATTTGAAACCTTGAACGCCGCATGGGAGCGTTTTAAGGGATTAGTCAAGAATTGTCCCAACCATGGATTACCATTAACCATCCAGATGGAGACTTTCTATGGCAGATTAAACAGAGCATCTCAAATGGCAGCTGACGCAGCTGCAGCTGGCAGTATCATGGACAAATCTTATACCTGTCTCTTATACACATCTAGATGTGTATAAGAGACAGGAACAGAGCATCTCAAATGGTAGCTGACGCAGCTGCAGCTGGCAGTATCATGGACAAATCTTATACTGAAGCTAAGGAAATATTGGACCACATAGCCAAGCATAATATGGAATGGGTGGATGACACTTACGATGCAAGAGCATAAAGGAAGAGGCTATCTCAGAATGTGAATTCTATTGACTCTAACGCAATAGCCATGCTCTCTGCACAAGTGGCTACTATGACAAACCTTTTGCAGAATATGTCACTAAGGAACGCATCAAACCTGCAAAAGGTAAATCAGGTAGAAACATTCATACAGCCCATGGTTAGCTGTGTGGGCTGTGGAGATCCTCATTCCTACTCTGATTGCCCATAAAATCCGCAATCGGTATGTTTTATTAAAAATGACCCATTCTCAAACACATATAATCTCGAATGGAGGAACCATCCAAATTTCTCTTGGGAAGGTAATCAACAAGAGCCACACCACTCAGGGGTAAACCAGTAGCAGAGGCAAGGACCGCCGCCTGGATTCCAACCAACGCAGCAGCCACACCAACAACCCTTTAATAGAGGAGGTTGTGCATCGAGTTCAACATCTCCGCTTGAAAACCTCTTAAAGGAGTATATCGCCTAGAACGACGCATTGCTAAAAAGTCAGGCGTCTTCCATCAGAACTCTAGAGATACAAGTGGGGCAGATTGTGAATGAGTTGAAGAATCGACAACCTAGAGTCTTGCCCAGCAGCACGGAAACCCCAGGGAAAACCAAAGGAGCAATAGAGTTGACGTGGAAGGATAGCACAAATACGTTCAAGGTAAATGGGCAAAGAGTGAAGCCCTACTTTGAAGATGGTGTAGAACGAAAAAAGTCATCCCTCGTATTACACGAAGCCAACTGAGGCTTGCGTCGAAGCATCCCTGTGTTCACATCGACACATATTCCAGGGACGCTTCTTCTATCTTCATTTCTTTTGCATTATGTATTTTAGCACTGCGTTTGAGTTTACTCTGACTGTTTGCTTGTCTTTGCGTTTTAAGTTGATTGATGAATGTTATTGCTTTCTTAGTTAAGAGATTTATTTGTTTTAAATAAAAAAAAAAGTTGCGTACAATTGGAAGAAGCTTAGGATGGGAATAAAACTGACGCATTGGACTTAAGCCAGCGCATGGCCCAAATTGAAAGGACGCATCTCAAAAACACAAAACACTCGATTGCCTAGAAACCCTAGGCACGTCCTTTCGTCTTCTTAATAAATGTGGATGTCAGGCGTCGTCTGAGTCATCATCCTTTTTCCCACCGACCTATAAAACACATGCCTTCGTTATTCTCTCTTCTTCCATCTCCTTCAAATCCTTCTTCGAAAAAAAACCTAACGCCCGAAGCCTTCGCCGGCACTCGATCAAGCCTATTACTCTGGTCATTCTTCGATAACAATGTCTTCAGCATCCGACAGCCAAAACCAATCGATGAGCTATGGAGGCATGTCGCCGGTAAGTTCCTTCTCATCTTCGTCTGCTTCAATGTCGCCTCCTCTAAACCCTCACCGAACTTCAAAAACCCTCGTTCCGACCAAGCTTTCGCATGGTAGGCCTTCCTCTACATCCCAGCGACCATCTCAGTTCAAACCCTTCAAAACCACCACAAACCCAAAATCCTCTAAAACCCACCAAAAACCCAAAACCATCGCAAAACCTAAACCCAAAACTCCCACCAAACCAAGGCAGTAGCGCCCTTCTTCCTCCGCGGCTGCCAAGAAACCTTACACAAAGCCCACCCCACCACCGTTCATTCCAAATATTACTCCGGTGGGTACGCCGCATGACCCTATCCCCACTTATCTCCATAACGCACCATCGCCTGCAGTGCGTCCACCTCTCTATTATCCATCCAACCTTTAGCCACCATTTACCCCATTGAAGCAGAAAGAGCTTGCCAACCCCTTCCGCCGCGTTCACCCATTATCATTTCATCTCCAGGGTCGCCGCATACCCCATCCAGCACCCCACCAATCACTCCACCCAGGCCCAGCATTGATAGTCCTGCATCAGAGCGACAACATTTACATCCACTTCCTGTCCTTCCTCTGTAGACTTTATTCATGGTGACAACATTTACATCCACTTCCTGTCCCTTAGATTTCAAGAGGGGTTGATATGTATGAAGCTCCTTGTTCATCATTGCATTTGTGTTGAACTATATGAAGCTCTTCGGAAAAGACTCTAAAATAAAATTGACTTGGCTCTTCTCATCAACGACAACTCCGTTTACTTCTGCAACGTTAAAATAGATCATCATGTACATGACACATTCTCTAATAGAGGTCCCTTCTTTCATACGACAATTATAAATGTGCTTGATGTCATCATGTCTAAGGGAGAAGGACGATTGTCTAAACATTCCCCATAAAGATTCCATAATCTCTTTAACGGTACATATACCATCGTGTTTCTTAGCCAAGACATCAGATATGCTGGTAAGAATGTGGACTCTAGCTTTTTTCATTTTCCTTTGTCCACTTATCATATGCATCCCGAACTGTTCGATTTACATTTGAGTCGGGATTTGGAGAACACTCCTCAGTTAAAACAAACCTAAGATCATCGATTACCAGTATTGTATTCAAGTTTGATTTCTACGTAGCATCATTGTCCCCATTAAGTTTCTCAGAAGCAAGTAATTGTACTAATGAGCTAGTCATGCTGAAAATATAAACAAATTTTATTAGTGAATTTCTATAAACCTTTTTAATCCAATCTTGTTTAGCAAAAGAAATAATGTATCCATCATTATTCTTATTGCAACGACACTTCAGAAGTTTAAAGTAACATCCACCTAGGGGTAGTCTGCTACTCCTCCTTTGAATCGAGACATTCTCGGTTAATCACTATTACTAGAATAACTCATATTCCAACAGATCTTTTTAGTTATCATTACTTTGGTCAATAAGTTACCAACAGTTAATAATTCCTGTAATTGCGACCATCCATTTTCAGACCTCAGAGATCGGAATCAATAAGCTTCTGAAGTTGGAAAGATAATGCTGAAAATGGACCTATGAGACCCTATCCATTTCTGGAGTTTATGGTGTTCCGAATCCCATGATACAACCCTTCTAAGGAGTGGTCGCTTCCAGTGCAGACTCGTAGGGGCATTATGGGGATCTCACGGTGCAACCTAATGGAGGAGACCACAAGATGTGTTGACACACTTCTTTCACCCACTTACTATGAATAACTTCCCCTATTCACTTTGTTAATGACTCATGCAAACACTTTCCTACTGAAGGCTGCTCCCGAGGTGACTCGAAGCTAAGCATGAATCTCATGGTATGAATTCTTAGGGACGTGGGAGCTGAAAACATTTTCCCTCTCACTGAAGTGTTCTAGACGGTTGGATATTACTTAGGCATATTCTAGCTAATTAAATATTTACGTAAGTCTAGTTGTTCTAACCTATGATGTTTAGGTGATAAACATTTTAAAACCTCACATCGCTCACGCATGCTCATAAAACTAGGTTAACAAAAAACTCAAGTACCGGCTTGATCTCTAAGTAGGAGGTGTTCCGTAAATCGTCAACTTAAGTACCCCAGCCTTAGACAAGATCGTGACAGGCAAGTTAAGAATATGTACAGGCTAAGATCAATAACTCACCACATTCGTGAAACATGTGGTTTGTCTTATAATAAAAATATTTCAACAATATTATAAGAAGACAACACAACTTGCACAACCCAAATCAAAAGATGATATATTAAAGGAGATAGAACAAAGCATATTTCACCTAAGCTTTTTTTACACTCATGATCTTGAAGAAAAAGGCGATATCACTGTACAACAAATTTGTTCGAAGGAAAACCTGACATACTTATTTACAAAATCATTACCAACCGCAACCTTTGAAAAATTGGTGCATGATATTGGAAAGCAGTGCCTCAGATATCTTAAGTGATATTTTCATAAGGGGGAGCAAATATATTGTATTCTTTTAGGAGTATATATTATATGAAATATGTACTCGGAGTATATATTATATGAAATATGTACTTTGTTTCCTTCACTAGGGTTTTTTCCCATTAGATTTATCCTAGTAAGATTTTAATGAGGCATATTTCATACATATAATGGGCATCTAAGGGGAAGTATTATAAATATTATAATGTGTTAGATAGATGCTCAAGCCTAGTGTCAAAAGCCAAGTATCCTCCTTTCAGTACCACATGTGTTGGTCATATGTCATACTACAATCAATGCTTGGTGTCCAAATGTGCCACATTCTACTTGCCAAAATTCCTATAAATAAGTGGCAATCTATGGATTATTAAAACACACATACATTGGGCAAAATCCATGAAATTTGGAGAAAGTGAAAAATCTTGAGAAATTTTCATATTTTACATTATGTTATTTATTTATTTTATATATTATATTACATTTTATTGGTATCCGTATTCTCGTTGTGCTCCTCAAGTTCACAACAATTATTATGTATTGACCTCTCCATAATTATGGAGATTTTTCATGGATGATCCAATTTCCACGGTCAAATGTTGTTTGATCCATATTTTGAAAATGGTAAAAAAAATGACCTTTTGTTGATGTCAGAAACACTTGCAAATACTCTTTTCTAAGGAGAAAAAACCTAGCACGTGAGAGAATAACCTTGTGAACATGAGCGCGAGCACAAAGAAGGGAAGAGGAATGTGTGCGTGAGGAAGTGACACAAGCAAAAGATTATACATCCTTATTTCCAAAATTTGGGTCAAATAACATGATTGTGAAATTTGGGTAATTTGTACAAAAAATTCATGATTTATGAGATAATTGTATGGTTGGGCAAAAATGTGGGTCAAAAGGGGATTTGTCTCACTTTTTAAAACTTAAGTTTTATGACATTTTGCTTGCATCATCATCAATAAGAATTACTGAAATGACCTTATTGTACACACATGTTGGGTTATCACAGCCATACTAGAAAAGAGTAGGTCGTGACTACACTAATACAGAAAGTATAGTGACGACACGCAAGTATTGACACATCAGAAAAAGACAAGGGCAAGAGAAGTGTCATGATGTGGTTGATGAGGATGGTGGATTATCCAACACATCAAGATGATTGTGCAAGCAAGTCAAGTTTAGCGACAAATGAAACATTAGTGTCATCAATGGTGTTAGTGACAAGTTTAGCAGGAGGCCAGATGGGCCCTAGGCCACGACCTCAAAAGTTAGGATCAAGAATTTTCACAAGCGACTCTAGAGTTAGATGCATATTAATAAGATATGTAAGCCCATAAACTTCATGTCAATAGGAGATCAAACACTCTATGCTTATGAGTGACTCTGCGACCATTTTATTTACAAGAGTGTCACATGAAGAGAGACTCAAAATGTTTAGAAAACCCTGAGTTAGAAAATCGGTCATGCATCAATTCTTGATAAGTGTGCTCGAGCAAGAGATAGTAAACAGATGGCATCAAGAAGCATTGGTGGTAAGATTGTTTAAATTTGGACTGAAAATCGATTTGACTGACCAAATTTGACATCTGTTAGTCGATTTATGTACATGTATGAGTGACATGTATAAATGAAGTTTAGTTTCACGAGTTTAATTTGGTTAAAGAGTCGAGCAAAAAAGTAGTTTGGACCTGAGTTTCCAAGATTTGTCCATGATGAGTGTAAATTATGGTGTTGCAAGATTGGAGAAGTATGAGTGTAACATCGTTCTCTTGACTCTCGACTCAGGACTCAAGCTCTTTACTCTTGATATTTATTCTCGCTACTATACATCAAAGCTGACAGCAAAAAACCAAAGGAAGAAAGAGAATGAAGAATGACAAAATTACCAAAGGGAGAAAGAGAATGAAGAATGACAAAATTTGAAGTATGCAGAGGAAGTGCAGCGAGAGCAAGATTGAACCTACACGTACCATATTCTATTTTGGTCCTTTTAGGTTGTTAACATAGTCAGAAGGTAAATAAAACAGTCGTTCGTGCGAGAAACCCACAAAGTATCTGTAACATAGAAAGGCGAAATTCTGAATTTTGATTTAGCAGCGCGGTCAAGCTAGGGGATACGTGTATCAAATACCGGTCAATTCTTTAGCAAGCATAACTGAAAGGGCTGAAACCCGAGCAGCTCGAAAACGAGAGAAGACAATGGGGAGCAGAACAAATTTCTACAAGAATACTTCCATCTCCTACAAGAAGGACTTGAACCTCTCCTCCGCTCTTCAAAACCTAAGAGGTAACCTATTTCTTATTCACCCTTGCTTTCTCCTCGAAATTTGGTGCATCTTAATCTGTTGTTTCTTTTTTCATCGTCTTGATTGTTTATGATGCCTAAGATTGCTGAAATTGTTTGTTTTTTTTTTCTTCTAATTTTCTCCAGCGTATAACATTGCTACCGGCAATGCTCCTCCGACCGATGTTGGACCACCTCCTGTCGTGAAGAAGAATGAGAACCGGAAACGCCATCGGGAGCCGGAATTATCTGGTAGTCCAAAGTATGATGTTGGAAATAGTGACGGCCCTATGTCTCATCAAGATTACATTGAAAGGAGAAGGTACACTCGAATGTAATTTTTCAAGGCTTGAGAGATTTTCTTGTGGTGAATTGCTATTGTATGTTCGTGATATGGAAACATAATAATGGTGCCGGAAATTTTCAAATGCTTACAGAAAAGAAGCAAATAAATCTCAACCTTATGAGACACTTACAGAAGATGTTTTGGTTAGTGAATGTTCTCATTTTAGATCCTGGGGATTTTTCTTGAATGTCACGTGAAGTTATTATTTTTTTTTTCCCTCTGTGGCAGGGAACTTCCAGCTTGGGCTTGAACTTGGTCGAATATGAAAGTAAGCTTCTTTGGCATTGTTGTGCTAGTTCAGCTTCTTTTGGATCATAGTGCAATTGTTTTTTACTTAATCCTATGCGTATAGGATTACTCTCAAACTCAAAACATTGACTTTACTGGGGTTTGTTACTGGCTCCATCAAACTTCAACTACGTGATGATGTGTCCTAATTTTTCTAGAAAGTTGTAGCATGATTGGAGTTACATGGCATTTAATTCATTCTTGTTATTGATGACTTTTAATGGCTAAGCTTCCATCTTACATCTAAAGTAATATCAATCATCGTGGCTGGTTTCAAAACTTTTTAACTCATGGATTGGTACACATTCTCACGAAAGATTGTACTTCTCATTCTAATAGATCATATTTTTCAAAGGTTTGACGTTATGTGAATTCTAAATTTGAATAACCATAATTCTTTATTTTATTATTATGCCCATACGGTGGCTAATACTTGTGACTTGTTCATGTTTCTTGTTCGAGCTATTATAGTCGTTATTTTCTGATATGGTGGATCACTCTTATTTGAAAGAAAGACAGAGCTGGTTCTGCTGTTAAATGTTGCTTTCCAATTTTCTCTTTGCGCTTCATGTATTATGTTTTATGGAAAAAGATTTTGTTTTCAAATCTCAGTGGGTCGACTTTCTAACCTTTCTGGATGTAAACATTTTCTATAACCGACTTACCTGACATTTATATTGATTTATTGTTCTGGGATCTGTTCTCATTTTATTTTACTTGTTCATTAGGTGATGAGAGCACATCTTCAGAAAATGCAGTAAAGCCGGATCATCCAAATTCCAGTTTGTTCTTGGACTAAACTATCACTTTTAAGTAATTGCTCTTGGGTTGCTTAGGTTTGTTATCATGGTGACAAACTCAGTGGCTTAACTTGATTATCAGTATGTTAACCCCTAATTATCTACAAGTATAAAAGGAGGGGCAAGAAATGAAATGCACAGGAAACAAATATGGCAGGGAATGTGGGAGAAGAAGAAATCCGTTGAGGCACCACAAGGTTGTTATAAAAAGGATAGTCCGAGAGTCAGTGTAGGTAGGGAATAATTTGGGTGAAAAGTTGAGGGAAGCTTTTAGGAGAGGACCACCAACTCTCTCGAATGTGCTGGTTTGCTTTCTTTTATTTGGTTGCTTTCATTTCTTCTTTAGGGCTGTGATTGTTTGTTTTACAACAGGCAATTCTCTGGAATATTTTGTATTGAATTGGGAATTTCTTTTCATCTTATTATCAATATATATAGAGCTTTGTTGCTCTATTTTCTTGTGTCCTTGTTGGGTTTATTCAGTGCAGGCAAGGAGAAACCTAACCAATTGGTATCAAAGTCCATTAGTCCTAGGGCGAGCTAGGGCAATGGCCCAGAAACAAATGGAAGAAAGAATGGAGAATAATGAGAAGGAGATCTCCGAAATGAAAGATATGTTGTTGGGACTATGCAAGGGTATTGAAAAGCTTACCCAAGAAGTACGAGAGAACAACTCAACTCGAAAGAATGAGGAGTTCGGCACCTCGGACAGATCTCGATTCAAGCTAAAAGGGAAACTGGATGAGACCGATTTAGTTCAAAATCAAGGAACCGGAGGGATCGATAAAAGCAAATACAAACGTCTAGAGATCCCTATGTTCTCAGGTGAAAATCCCGAATTGTGGGTGTATAGGGCTGAGCATTACTTCGAAATTCATGAGCTACCAGATGCGGAAAAGGTTAAGGTAGCTGTAGTGAGCTTTTGCACCTGACGAAGTGGACTGATTTTGATGGAGTCACAACCGAAGAGCCATTACTATATGGGAAAAACTGAAGAGGCAGATGTTCAAGCATTTTTGACCCACCGGAGAGGGGAGTTTGGGGGCACAATTGCTGCGAATCAAACAAGATGGGTCATACGTCGATTACGTGAAGAAACCTACTTGACTCCGTTACCAGATCTGGCGGAGAGCGTTCTCAGGGATGCTTTTGTTAATGGGCTTGAACCAGACTTACAGGCTGAAGTTATCAGCAGATATCCAAGCACTTTGGACGAGTGTATACGAGAAGGCCAGCTAATGAATGACAGGAATGTGGCCCTGAAATTGACCCTATTTGACCTGGGAATAGTTGGGACAATAAAAAAGAAGCCCAAGGCGGAAAGGACAGTCCATCCACCGACAAAGCGAATTCTAAAACCCACGAAACCCTAGTGATGAGACATATTTCGATTCTAGTGAAAGGGAATTATGCGAAGCGTGATCCTCCGGTGAAACGATTGTCGGATAGTGAGTTCCAAGACCGATTAGAGAAAGGGTTGTGTTTCCGATGTAACGAAAAATACGCACCTAGCCATCGTTGCAGAATAAAGGAAAATCGAGAGTCGATGTTGTTCATTGCGAATAAGGAAGAGGAATTGGAAACCGAAGAAGAAGTAGAAGAGCAAAAATCGGAATTGCAGGCAACCGAAGTAACAGAGAAGTCGAAGATAGCCTTGAGGTGGATGTTTGGATTTTCAGCAAGAGGAACAATGAAACTGAGAGGTACCTTGAAGGAAAAGGAGGTCATAGTACTAGTCGATTGTGGGGCAACTCACAATTTCATTCATCAGAAGATCGTGAAGGAACTAAGTTTACCAGTGATAAAGAAGACGAAGTTTGGGGTAGTTATTGGGAATGGGACAACGATACAAGGAGAAGGGGTTTGCAAGTTCGTGGAGCTGAAGCTTCCTGAGTTGATAGTGACGGCCGATTTCCTCGGAATTGATCTGGGCCAAATAGATGTGGTACTAGGGATGCCTTGGCTATATACCACCGGGTTTATGGACGTTCATTGGCCATCATTAACCATGTCTTTTCTGGCCGGCAACTCACAAATAATATTACGAGGTGACCCTTCCCTTACAAAATCAGAAATATCGTTTAAGGCCTTAGCAAAGACATGGGAGGAAGAGGACCAAGGGTTCCTAATCAAATTTTAGAATTTAGAAATTGAAGGTAATGGGGAGATAGGGAATGACCTGGAACAGGAGGGTTTATGAAAAGATGCCCGTAATGATTCAAGCCCTGCTGGAATAGAATGAGGACATATTTGGGACACCTATCACCCTTCCCCTGAAACGATCCATTGATCATCGGATATTGATGGGAAAAAACCAAAGAACCATCAATGTTAGACCTTAAAAGTACGGCCACGCACAGAAAGGAGAAATTGAAAAACTCGTCGATGAGATGTTGCAAGCCGGAATAATTAGACCTAGCCACAGTCCATACTGTAGTCCGGTATTGTTAGTCAAGAAAAAGGATGGTGGATGGAGGTTCTGCATGGATTATAGAAAATTGAATCAAGCCACGATTTCAGATAAGTTCCCTATTCCCATGATAAAAAAACTCTTGGATGAGTTACATGGAGCAGTAGTTTATTCAAAGCTCGATCTAAGGTCCGGATATCATCAGATCCGAATGCGAGAGAACATTGAGAAAACAACTTTTTGAACTCACGAAGGAACTATGAATTCATGATAATGCCCTTCAGTTTAACAAATGCCCATGCTACCTTCTAGTCTCTAATGAATAAGGTATTTCGACCTTTCCTTCATCAATTTATTCTTGTGTTTTTTGACGATATATTGAGGTATAGCCCAGACATTTCTACTCATGAGACACATCTAGGAGTGGTGTTCAACATCCTGCGAGACAATAAGTTATACGCCAACAAGTGGAAGTGTACTTTTTGCCAAACAAGGATACAATACCTGGGCCACTGGATATCCCACCAAGGTGTGGAAGCGGATGGGGAGAAGGTTAAGGCCATGATGAAATGGCCCCAACCAAAGAATGTATCAGAGCTTCGTGGATTTTTGGGGCTTATAGGGTATTGTCGGAGATTCGTGCAAGAATATGGCAACATTGCAGCTCCCTTAACTCGGTTATTGCAGAAGAATGCTTTTGAATGGGATGAGGAAGCCATTCAAGCATTCGAGAAGTTAAAGCAAGCGATGATGACAGTACCAGTTTTGGCTCTTCCTAATTTTTTGAAGCCTTTTGTGATTGAGATGGATGCTTCTAGATTCGGGTTGGGAGGCGGTATTATCTCAAGAATCCAAACCCATTGCTAATTTCAGTCAAAAACTATCTCATAGAGCACAGGCAAAATCGATATATGAAAGAGAATTAATGGCAGTGGTTTTGGCAGTGCAGAAATGGAGATACTACCTATTGGGGAATAGATTCACTGTAATTTCAGACCAAAAGGCCCTTAAGTTTTTGACTGAGCAGCTTGGGGTTCAACCCCAATTTTGGAGATGGTTGACTAAATTGTTGGGGTATGATTTTGAGATATTATACCAGCCTGGCCTTAGTAGATGTGGAGGTGGCTTTGAAGTAAGTTGAGGAAGATGAAGATCTCCATAAGATAATGGCCATATTAAAGTTAGATCTTGATGGAAAGCCTATGTACCAATGGAAAAACAACCGACTGCCTTACAAAGGAAGGTTAGTTCTATCTCAAAATTCTACATTGACTCCATCCTTATTACATACGTTCCATGACTCGGTGTTGGGAGGCCACTCGGGGTTCCTAAGAACCTACAAAAGAATAAATGGAGAATTGTTTTGGCAAGGTATGAAGGCAGACGTTAAGAAATATGTTGAAGGGTGTGAGATTTGTCAAAGAAATAAAACTGAATCCTTGTCACTGGCAAAGCCTCCTTCAACCTCTACCAATCCCAAATTTGATCGTGGAAGAATAGACTATGGATTTTATTGAAGGACTTCCAAAAGCAGGAGGATATGATTCTATCATGGTGGTAGTTGACCGACTGAGTAAGTACGCCCACTTTCTCTCTCTCAAACATCCATTCACGGCGAAACAAGTAGCTGAGTTGTTTATAAAGGAAGTTATTCGACACCACGAAGTCTCGAAATCCATCCTAACAGACTGAGATGAGATCTTCTTGAGCAATTTTTGGAAGGAGATGTTCATGTCAATGGGCACCCAACTAAAGAGGAGCACAACCTTCCATCCTCAAATCGATGACCAAACAGAGAAAGTTAACTGCTGTCTTGAAACTTACCTCAGATGTTTTTGTAATGAACAACCAACAAAATGGAACAAGTGGTTCGCGTGGGCAGAACTGTGGTACAACACGACCTTTCATGTGTCGATTAGGACCACCCCTTATCAGGCAGTATATGGGAGACCTCCTCCACCTTTGGTTTCATATGGGAAAAGGAAGACAACTAACGGTACTGTGGAACAACAGCTGAAAGAAAGGGATTTGGCGATTAATGCCTTAAAGGAAAATCTGGTGGTGGCCCAAAATCGAATGAAGAAACAAGTGGATTTGCACAAGAGGGAATTATACTTTGAGGTAGGAAACGAAGTATATTTAAAGCTAAGACCGTATAGACAACGTTCCCTAGCCCGGAAGAGATGTGAAAAACTATCTCCTAAGTTCTATAGACCGTACCTAATAACAGAAAGAATTGGAGAAGTGGCCTGTAAATTGGCTCTCCCACCAGAGGCTTCCATAAATAATATGTTCCATATCTCTCAACTTAAGAAGAAATTGGGGCAAGCTCAACAGATTCAACATCAACCACCAGCATTGACAGAAGAGTTTGAGCTGCAAATAATTCCTGAAACGGTTTTAGGTGTACGTTGGAATGGTGAATTAGCTACTAATTAATGGTTGGTTAAATGGAGGGGAATGCCAGAAAGTGAAGCAACACGAGAAGCTGTCCATTTAATGAATCAACAATTTCCTAGTTTCCACCTTGAGGACAAGGTGCATTTTAAGAGGAGCGGTATTGTTAAACCCCCAATTATCTACAAGTATAAAAGGAGGGGCAAGAAAGGAAATGCACAGGAAACAAATATGGCAGGGAATGTGGAAGAAGAAGAAATCCGTTGAGGGACCACAAGGTTGTTATAAAAAGGACAGTCTGAGAGTCAGTGTAGGTAGGGAATAATTTGGGTGAAAAGCTGAGGGAAGCTTTTAGGAGAGGACCACCAGCTCTCTCAAATGTGCTGGTTTGCTTTCTTTTATTTGGTTGTTTTCATTTCTTCTTTAGGGTTGTGATAGTTTGTTTTACTGCAGACAATTCTCTGGAATATTTTGTACTGAATGGGGAACTTCTTTTCATCTTATTATCAATATATATAGAGTTCTGTTGCTCTATTTTCTTGTGTCCTTGTTGGGTTTATTCAGTGCAGGCAGGGAGAAACCTAACACAGTATTATTATTATTTTGAGTTAAAAACGTATGGGGTGGGAGATTTGAACTACTGACCTTTTGGTTGGGGATGTCTTAACCAATTGAGTTATGCTTAGGGTGGCAGTGGCTTAACATTGATAGATTTCTATTATTTATTTTTAATTCATCAATTGTCCAAAGTTCATCTTCAATACATCTAAATCTGCATGTCAGCACAACTAGTCATCTAAATCTGCATGTCAGCACAACTAGTCAATCATTGCACATTTGGAATCTAATTTCATTCTTTCTAGGTCTCTTGAATGATTACGAGGACGTGAAAAGCAAAACTGAGCAACGTCTTGCCATTGCGGGAGAACCTGTTTGTGTAGTATGTGGTAGATATGGAGAATACATATGCGATGAAGTGAGATGTGAACAATTGATTCAATACTTTCACTCACGTTAAACTATTAAATTTGGTCCATCCTAAGTCATTGTGCACGATCATTTTGATAGACCAATGATGACATCTGCGGCATGGAATGCAAACTCAAGCTTTTGGAAATTCTTAAATGGAGCGAGGTATTTATTTCCCTCCCCTACTTAGGATGGTAATTGATAATATTTATATAATGATTCTGATGCTTCTTTCTCTTTGTTTTCAGGAGTCCTCAAACTGCAAAGTGAAAGATGTTGCATTACCAGAAAGTAAATATATCCTGCCTTCCCCAGAGTTCGGGGAGGACACCTGGGATTATAAGAACCATCACTGGTCCAAAAAGAAATCTAATCTTTGTACTTATGAATGGTAAATCTCGGCCATAACTTTGTCTTTATGGTCATTATTTAGCACTATCATTTTCTTTAATAAGAAACGTAACTTTCATTATCAAAAGAGAGATACAAAAGGAAAAGGGAGATGATGAAATTGACATGAATGTTTCTGATTATTGGTATATTTTTCTCACTTATCTTTTGTAACTAGTTAGGAGTTTATTGCTGCTAAATGCAAAGATACGTTATTGGGGGAAAGTCATGATACAGTTTTCTAGCTCATTTGGATGGTCACTCTTAACTTCTTGTACTTCCAATCACAGCTGGAAATGTCAAAAGCCGGGACACCTTGCTGAAGATTGTTTGGTGAAAATCAGTAGCCAGGTTCGCTATTGTATTGCAATTCATCTAGCATACTTGAGTGTCCAAGTCTTTTTGGGCCCTAGATGTTCTAGATGGTTAGTAATCTTTGGACAATTACTTATCCTTGTTTGTTTATCTAGATAGTGCGACAAACGACTTCCAATCCTGTACCTGGCGATCTCCTTGGATTATATAAAAGGTCAGGAAGATGCTAACTGTCATTGTTTTCTGTTTCTACTAGTTATCATCGGAACTTGTCTCTAGTTATCTGCTAGAAAATGTCTATAATTTGATAGTAAATGCATCTTTTTTATCATGCCATGAAAGGTTACTGAACATTTACTGACGAATGTTATATATTCATTTTGCTAGGATTATAAATATTTACTGATTTTCTAGTTCCTTTTAGTAAGAATAAAAATGAATGCGTTCTATTTTCCACATGGAGTCGGAATTTTTATAATAAATATCATTTCCACTTTCTTGAACTTTTGATAATTACATTCATTGCAGTCAAAAGAAAAGGGTGAGCGTGAGCCAGGAAGGAGTGGAGGCTTAAGATGTAGTGTAATATAAAGTTGTAAGCAGAATTTCGTTTGAAAGGGATTAATAGATATACTGGTGAATTTACGTTGCATGTGTGGGTTGTTTGTTAAAGAATTCTGACATCCAACTCTCCGAACAAAATTTTCCTGCTTGTTCATACCCACATTTAATATGGATCAAGATTTCACATCTGTTGCATATTAATGTAGAAGAAAAGGTGGCACTAATACGAAATTGGTGTGCTTGAAATCTTTTGCGTCTGCAGATGTTACCAGATAGGAAAGAATGTGTCAAATGCGCTGTGCAATGAATGCAGCTGTTCATTTAGTTTGGCGACATGTCTTGATTGTAGCACTGTTTACTGTGACAGGCATGCACTTCCATCCATTTCTTTACTTTGTATTTTTAAATGGATATTCGGTTAGATCATTTTCAATCTTATGTCTCTTAGCTATTTTCTTCTCCATCGACACTTTGGACTTAATTTGGTTAAAGAATTCTCGTATATCAAATAAGGAGTATCATAAAGTATTTCAGTAGGAATCGAATGTACTAAAATTCCAAGTTTCCAAATGAGGGGTTTGGGGTTCATTTACATGTGCACATAGTTGGAAGGCATCTTTAGTCATCATATTCAGGCTTTTGATTGCTGCAGTTTTGTATATAAGTTGATTAGATACTCATAAAGTATTTTAGTAGGAATCGAATGTATTAAAATTCCAAGTTTTCAAATGTGGGGTTTGGGGTTCATTTACATGTGCACATAGTTGGAAGGCATCTCTAGTCATCATATTCAGGCTTTTGATTGCTGCAGTTTTGTATATAAGTTGATTAGGTACTCATGATATTAATTAAAAAAAAAAAGAAAAAGAAAAAGAAAAGAAAAGAAAAGAAGAAACTATGATATTTAAATGTTAGAATTATTATTTTCTTAATTTTCAGAAAGAAACGTACCCTAGCAGTTAGAGTGAATTTATTTCCGGTAAAGAATTATGTTATTGTGGAATGTGTGTTATTGATGAATAATTTTTTTCATAATGACTGCTCAACTTCTTTCTTCATGTCTCTTACTAGTGTTTCTATGTTTACAGTGCAGGTCATTTAAATGAGCACATCCACAGACACCCAACTCATGGACTATATTATTCGCATAAACTCAAACGTCTTGTAAGTGTACAAATCAATATCTACGTTGTTATCTATGTCAATTTCTACCTTGTTTTTTGTGTATACCGCTGTAGTGGCTTTCCGTGGATAAGTTCATCTTGACCCTAGATGAAGTTAAATAACTATTCAATGGTAATACTTAGCTTTACACTTTAGAAGTAAATTTTTCTGTATACATTCCTTTTATTAGATTTTTTCTGCATAAACTTTTTTTTTAATATTTGCTACTACCACCAAGATCTGTACCGACGGCCGCTCCGCCTGGGCTCACACATAAGGTTTTGCAGTGACCGCCACGCCCTTCTACTCATCGGGGCTTGGCTCTTGCCCCAACAGCCGGGTATAGGTCGCACACTTCAGCATTTTTTCTGCATAAACTGAAACTGCGAGGAACTTAATATTGGCTTTCTTTTTGATAAAGAAATGTCAAATGTTATATTCTTTATGTAAAAGGGTGATTGAGATTGATTGAGGCTGGGGCTGCATCCAGTTTAGCCAACGAGGTTCAAAGATGATTTTTTCAAGATGCATATACCTGAAAACAAATCTTCCTTTGTTTAATTGGGTGGGACATTGCAGTTGACTTGTTTATACACTGTTTACTCATTTGTTGATCAAAAGTATTAATTATCAGCTTCATTTGAATTATATTAGTTATTGATTTGTCTTTAAGTTTTTGTATGATTTTATTGGAAGGAACATTTAGGTTACTAATGCAAAAACGATGCAGTTGTCCTTTTGCTCCACTTCTAGAATTCATTTAAAGTATATTAAGTCTTGACTTGTTTTTGTTATATTTTATGCATCTTTGAAGGCCACAAGTAAGCCCTTTTGTAATTATCCACTAGGTCCTATTTCTCTTGATTGGATGCCATTTTGTAGTTTGCCTCCCTTCTTGTGGGCTTCTTTTTTGTATGCCCTTGTATTCTTTCACTTATTCTCAATGAAAGCTTGGTTATTTATCAAAGAGAAATTCACTTGCAATGACTCTAGGGTAACAGAGGAAAATCAATTGGAAAGTTTTGAGATTGTGTTGCAAAGAGAAAATGTCTGATGAGTTAATTGATAGGGAATTCCATCACCAAGCAGGCTAGTAGAAACGACAAAAAGTAAATGAAAATCTCAGGGTTGAATAGAGCCTCAAATTTCAATCACAGACGAGTTTACTCATTCATTAAGTAAATGTATACTCTTGTGGTCTCGGCTTGGCATTCATGCTGATACCCCTTGGTTACTTTCTCCATGTAGTGTTGTCAAGGAAATTGTTTCTCTCATGCTTTGGGTGACTGTTCATCTATTTTAAATGTAGCTACACCTGTGTGCTACAATTGTGCATGCAATAAATGTCATTGTACCTGTTATTCTTTCGATAACTTAAATGATGCCGAATCATTTTTGTCCTAGGTAAAATGCTGCAAATCAACATGCAGGGTGACTCACATCAAGGATCTTCTGGTCTGTCATTACTGTTTTGATAAAGCTTTCGACAAGTTCTATGATATGTATACTGCATCTTGGTAAGTATGTGTTATATTGTAGATTAATACCTTTGGACAACTTAAGGAATTGCGAGATTAAGTTGAGATCGATTTGATAGATGTATTGTATCACGATTATTTATTTATTTATTTATTTTTGTTCCAAAAGTTTGTAGAATTAGATACTAATTTTCAATTTTAAATCTTATCTATGAAGGAGGGCCATTTCTTAGCTCATAAAAAATAAATCATTGCTCCTACTAGAGTTCAGGACAATTGACAGACTCCTCTCCCACCAACTTACTATCATCTTATTTTCAAATTGAAAGCTGCAAAACTATCTCATTTGAAACTAACACGTAACCTACAATTTTTCTTCACTTTTGTTATCTTAGAAAGCTATATCGTATTGGATTTGAACTTTGTGTTTGCTAAATGCAGGAACAGAGCTGGGCTTTCAATCATATCAGGTTCCATTTGCTGCGAAGATCATTTTGCGTGGTAGATACTCTGACATGTCTTTTTCTTTTTCAGTTCAACATTTCCATGGATGAGGATCATATCATTGACCTTGGGATCATAATTAGTGTCTTTATCCACTGAGCTATGGTTTCCATCACTTTTTTTTCTTTATCACTTTCTTTAGATACCCTCTCCACCTCCCTACTTTAGTCTATCAAAGTCCTCCAACGTCCAAATCAATCACTTTAAACTTTAAACTGGCCACATATTGAACTCAAAGATGCTTGTCCCTTATGTTAATTCTTCAATATCTTCAAACAAATCCAAAAGTTTCTGAATTTGCGGAAAAAGAACCATTTGGATAGAGCTATACTGATTTGGCTTCTGTGTTGCTGCAATGTTAGGCATCGGATGAACTGTTTTAACGCAGATGTAGAGGACACTGCCTATATCATGGATAGGAAAGCGAAAAAAGATAAGTCCGTTTCCATTAGTGATTTTATTTTTTGAGAGCTCAAGCAACTCAACTTGTTCCTCCTTTTTAACCTTTCCTCATAGCTATCCTTATAGTTTGAGTGCAAGAAAATCATACTTTTGTACTTTAAGGCCATAGATCTGCCTTCAAACCCCATTTTTCATGTGAATATTTTGGAAAGAAATGTGTATTTATTTGATCCTATCTTGTTCTTTTTCTTCTTCATCTTCTTTTTCGAGAATTTTTTTGGTCTTGGCGAATTGAAAATGTCACGTGCTAATTGCATCCCCTTGTGTTTCTATATATTGTTTACTTTTTTTTTTCTTTTGTGAGAAATCTTGTTGTTTACTTGGTTTGATTGTGATTTTTATTTCTTAATACTATATATGGGAGCCTCCAACTTTGAGAGATGAAATACATGTCGATTGCCATTGAGCCATGTTCATTTTGGTTTACTTGAGTTGTGATTTATGTTAATTTTTTAGTCTCACTTGTTCGGAATACAATAAAATAATTTAACCATAATGATACTTTTTCTTTAATGTTTTTGAAAAGAGAATATTTCTTAAGTAAATTTTAGTTTATGAACTAGTGTTTTTCTATTTTGTTTGACCTTAAAATCTGAACATTGCTTCTTTTTAGTCATGGTAACAATGTTGATAGAAAGAACATTAACATAACATTAAACATGTCAAAATGGTTGTTAGATATCAAAGTAGACCCGTGACTAAATTAATTTGACTCATACCTTCATTTAATAGCCTTATTGACCATTTAGTCAGAGGCGGATCGATGTCAGAACCAAAAGGGCACATTACCCCTCTCGAAATTTTGTTTAGTTTCTTTTGAAATATAAAAATTGTTTGCTGCTACATTGGTAAGGGGGGACTATAAAGCAAGGTTTAAAATGTCGATATTGACTCAAATATCAAGATCTTAATTTCATAGAAATTTCTATAGAAATATCGATGAAATGTCAATTTTGTTAGATATTTTTGAAAAATTTATAAAAATTAAAAAATTAAAAAATTAGCTTAAATTGGTAAATAAACTTTTTATGTTTTTTAAATAAGTTAACATGTCTATAGTGATATTTTGTTGCTTATCTTTTATATTTCGTGGATTTTTCTACAATATAATGAAAATATCAATTCATCCTTAATATTAATATCAAACCTATGAAATGTTAATATGGAAAAATTGAAATATCGACATGTCGATAAAAATGTAATACTATGCTTGGAAGTGCTTTTTGGTTTGGGAATTGTGAGTTTGCTTAGTGTGTTTTTTTAAGGAAATAAATATGATAGTAGGTGTGCTGAATGTGGTTTTGGCTGTGAAAGAGGGTATGTTGAATGTGCTTTCCTTGTGCATAAATCGGCCCAGTTTTGCTTGTTGAATCGATGCTATATTTGGAGGTACACAAAAGCAATCAATTTTTTATCGGCATAATATTGCACAAAACGAATATCCAAGTATAATAGTTGCTAAGTAACCATCACCATGATGACGCACAAAAAATAGTGTATCAACTTAGATACATGATTCTAAAAACATAGTGATGTGATAGATTATCATTCAAAAGTAGTTCAAAAAGAAAGGTTGATCAAGTGTCTTTTTCAAAAAGGAGCTCGCATCACTAAAATATGTTTCTACATTAATATGAACTGAACTAAAAATGTACAAATCATCATAAAAGATTTCTTAGGAGACTTCTTATTTCTCTAGTCCAATTTTATGAACGACTTTTATTTTTCCCTATACATAGTTTTATTGTTTTAAACTTTGTTGATACAAATGAAACAAATTATATATTAAAGTATGTTTGGATTGAGTGAGAAAAAAAATGTTTTTCAATAAGTCATTTACATTAAAACATTTTTCATAAAAATGTTTTAAAAAAACATGAAAATAAAAATCCTCATATATTTTAGTTATATTTGCTCAAAAATGTTTTTAGACACAAGTTTATTTAATTTACTATACACTCAAAGTATTTCTACTAAAATGTCAAATTACTATAAAAGAAGACTATTAAACACTATGAACCGGTTGTCAGAGTGATTGCTAAAGTTAATCTCATGGGTGGTCATCGATTGTAATCGTCAGAGTTGCCTGTTGGAGCTAGTCAATCATGGTGGTTGGCATTGGAAGTGGTTTTCGTTGGAGTTGGCTATGATCGTAGGAGTTGGTCGTTGAAGATGGTCATCGGCAGGTGGAGTCATTAGAAAAATTGGAGGAAGAGAGAGTTGGTTATTTTAACTACGGAGTTGGGTAAATTACTTTTTTGGTCTTTAAGGTTTTGTATTTGACGTCAAATTAATTCCTAAATTTTAAATTTGACAACTTCAACTATTAGAAAATTATCAATTTTAGTTCATTCATTAACGGGACAATTAACCTTGGAAATTTTTAAAAGTAAAAGGACAAATATATTTTAGGTTCCTGGGTTTGGTTTAGGTTGCATTTGAATCTCTAAGTTTTTAAACTCAATAATTTTACCTCTGAGATTTGCATTTGATAGCGTTCGTAGTTCTAATGCCAGTATTTTTGTTAATTAATTAATTATATATNAAAGTAGTATTAATACCATTAGCTAGCCTAATGGTGAATTATGTCTTCTAGCTCCTTCTAGACTTAAGTTCAAAATCTCATTTCTTATGTTTGTTTTTTCAGATTTTCCCTCCTCAACAGTTCTTCAATTTTCAGGGAAAAAAAACAATTACTACACACTAATTCCCACCAAATACAATTGAAAATTAAGAAAGAAGACATCTACATGATAGTTTAACTTCATTTTTAAATTTCTGAACTTCAACGTCAATAAATCTTCATTTTTAAATTGGAAATTGGTAAGTTTTATTTTTTTTCTTCTTTTTAAGTTTATTATTTTATTTATATACATTTGGTTTTAGTATTTCAAATCATTCTTTTTTTTTTTTTTAGTTTTTTAAATTTCTTCTTCGACTTCTTCTTGGCTTCTTCTTCAATTTCTCCTAGTTTATGAGGTAAATTTTGTAATTTTTTCCTTTTTTTTTTTTAAGTTTGTTATTTTATGCATTTTGTTATCATATCTCAAATCATTATTATTTTTTGTTTTAGTTTCTTTATTTTATATTTCTTATTATTAATTTTTTAAATAATTTATGGAAATTAAATAAACATCTTAAATTCTATTTGTTGAGTTGTTTAAGTTATGATATTATTGTTATGTTGTCAATTTCTTCTTGATTTATTGTTGTTACAATGTTATTGTAAATTTAATTTGAAATATAAAAGGAGAAATTGTGATGTACAATTGTAGTGTACGAAAGTCAGTAAATTTACGAATTTTTAGAACTACTCACTTATAAATTATTTTTATTAAATTATAAAGCCCCCATCAACAAAATTTCTGGATCCGTCATCGTGGAAGTGAAAAATGAGGAGTAAGGGAAGAAAAGAAGAGGAAGAAGGTGAAGGGAAAAAAAAAAGTCAATGACAACAACGACGGGAGATGGTTGACTGTAACGAATGGTGACAATAGATAGCAGCTGATGAAGGTAACATTAGATAGAAGGTTTGGAGGAGAGAGGAAGAACAAAAAAGAGAGAGAAAGAAAAAAAATTGAATAGTTCTATTAATTTTTTATAATAACACAATATTAAAAAAAAATCTTTTTTTTTTTTTTTTTACATTTTTTTACTGGAAAAACTAATGAAGAGACCAATAATGCTACCAAATTCTAACTTCGTGTGTAAAATTGTTGAGTTTGAAAATTCCTAAACCTAAATGCAACTTAGGCCACGTTTAAGTTAGAAAAATAAAGAGATAGAAACGGTATCGTTTACCTCTTCATTGTGTACGATAGAGTCAGGTAGTTAAACGATGTGAAGATAAATCTTATCGTTTATCTCGTCATACTACACGATGGAGCCCGAAACTTACATGATAGTAAAATCAGTTATCGTTTACCTTATCATTGTATACGATAGGATTCGGGTGCTACACGATAGAGGCTATCGTTTACCTTTTCATTGTATACGATAGGACTTGGGCACTACACGATAGAGGCTATCGTTTACCTTTTCGTTGTACACGATGGACGTTCAACGTTAAACGATGAATGGTGTATTCAGTCGTTTAGCTAATCGTTGTACACGATGGAACCAAATTACTAAACGAAAGACAGAGAGCTTTTCAACTTTGCCTCTTCATAATCTTTTCTTACATTGAGAAGGGGTAGCATGCCCAATTTATATACTGTTCCCTATTTTAGGGATTCAAAGAATTAAAAAATTATATACCAAATGACTAATGAAATGAGGATACATGGTCCAATACATGAAGAAAGAATATTTGTTTGTTATCACCCAATCCTAACAGAAATTTGGAGCACTAAAGAAATAATCCTTCATGACTCACCTCAGTGATATGGAATTCTTCAGCTAATGTGTTTTCTTGACTTCTCCTTGGTCGCTGATGTGACATATTCTCTAACATCCCCCCTCAAACTTGTGGGGAGTTCAACTATCCCAAGTTTGGACCGTAAGTTGAAGAATTGAGAGTGTGTCAATGGTTTTGTAAGGTAGTCAACTGGCTAATCCGATGAAGGAACATACCGGATTTCAAGTTTCCCTATAAGGACTAGGTCTCTGACAAAGTGAACATCAATTTCAATGTATTTGGTCCGAGCATGGAAGACAGGGTTGTTGGCTAAGGCCCCTGCACTCAATTGTCACACCAGATTATTGGTTTGGCTGAATGGGACTGTTGGATTTCATTTAGTAGTTGCTAAAGCCAAACAATTTCTGAAGCCGTGTGTGCAAGGGCTCGATACTCTGTCTTGGTACTTGATTGAGCTACTGCTGTTTGTTTCTTTGAAGACCAGGAGACAAGATTTCCACCAACAAATACACTGTACGCGGCTACTGACTTTCTATCATCAATGTTTGCTGCCCAATCTGCATCTGAATAAGTTGATACTTCAAGTAAGGGGCTTAGTTAAAACAGTAGGTCATAGTTCTTGGTGTCACTGATGTATTGAAGAACTCTCTTTGTTGCTTGCCAGTGAGTATCTGTGGGAGCTTTGAGAAATTGGCTGAGATGATTCACCATATAAGTGATGTCCGGACGAGTGTTGATTAGGTACTGGAGTGCTCTAATTGTACTTCTGTACAAGAATGGATCAGTGAGAGGAACTCCATCATTGATAGACAATTGTTTGCCTAAGTAGCTAGGTAAGGCTATAGGTTTCAGATCTGAAAAACCAAATCCAGTCACTGTATGCATTCATGGCTCAAGAGAAAAAGATTAACGCATCTACATCGCATTGCGCCCATCAGTCAGGAATGAATAGATGATCAACGCAATGATGGGCGCAATGCGACGTAGATGCGTTAATCGATCAGAAGTTGAACTTCAACCGCATGCGGTAATAAAAACAACACTGCATGCGGACACACGTGTACAACTAACCGTTGTGCATTTTCAACGGACTGATTGCATAACAGAAGGAATATTTATTCCACCATTTTCGAAATTTCCATAACAATAAAGTGGGGACCACACAAGTCAGAGAGTCAAAGCTTTCATCTATAAATACCCTCATAGAATTCACTGAAAGATATACTTGATACAAGGGACAATTGATACGAGGCTATTGAGAGAAAAGGCTGATTTAAGTGCTGATTGGAGAAGTTCCGGGAAGAAAATAGACAAGACCGAGAGGTGAGTCTTAGGGCGAATCATTCCAAATCCCCGCCGTGAAGCTCTGTACCTAGATCAACTCTACCAGTTGAGCAAGCCTGAGAGGGAAGCTCATTCTTCCATTCACTCCATCTACGCCGGCAAGCAATCTCTCCATCCAGATTGGTGTCAAGACATTTGGCACTCTTCTGTATTTGTTCCTAACTCCTATTCATCAATTGTATTTCATCTTCTTAGTCTAAATCATTCACAACCATGTATCAGACGCTTGATTTTATAATTAATTTTCATTATCATTCTCATTTCCACATTTTTGTCTATTTTCGTTCCTCTATTAATCGCTTTCTCCACGATGTTTTCTTAATCCCTTGGTGATTAATATGAATTAAACAAGTAACTTAAGCGGTGCTAAGAAATAAAGATGTTTAGCTAAAGCATGCTAGATGGCATCTTCACCTGTGAGAGCAGAAGTGAAGATGCCATTCTGATCTGTCGAGAAAAGGTTAGAAGAATGCGTTAACTAAAGCGAGAAGTACTTCAAAAGATGGAAGCAACCTTGCATTCACTACGTTCGTCCCGTTGCACCATAGAAATGTGGGAAACGCGGCCGATCACCAAGAGGTGTACACCAAGGGAAAGCAGAACCATACTTATATCTTTAACGCAATTAAGGAACTTTCGATGTTTATATTCATTACCCTTTCTATTTCTGCTTCGCACATAAGTCTTGCGACCGCATAACACGATCTTCACAGTCAGTCTCAACCTCAGTATCTTGTATCATGTAACATGTATCTTGTATCATCATAGCTTAGGTTTATTTTATTGCACTTTACTTTTAACGTAATTTACTTTATTATCGCATTTTTTATCGCTTACCTTTACTTTATCGCATCTTTAATACCTGTACACACAGCCTTTATTAAATTGAAAAACCTCCGGTCGCATATATCACAAATATAACGCAATTAACCTAAAACAATCCCTGTGTTCGACCTCGGATCACACCGAGAAACTTGCGGTGGAATTATACTTGGTTCCAATGCAAGGAAACTTGTGACAACGCATAGTATACTACAAGATTCTCATAAATAACACATATCTAGAAGTAGTATCGCATAAATTAAGTGTGTCTGAATAAGCATAACACAGCATCTACATTCCATTTCCATTCCAAGACATTGAGTTTATGGTAACATAAACTTGTATGATCCATCATTCATCACAATCCATATGCCTATTTAGAATCACTGCATCTTAAGCGTTGTATGGCATCATCGCATTCTATTCTTGCTTGCATCATTGTATAGCATATGCCATTACAGGTGGCAGTTATATTCTCACGGTCCCCTATTCTTTCGGCTTTGAGGTGGACACAATCTCTGATTCTTTTGCCTTCTTTTCTTCTGTTTCTTCTCGAGTCAACGCAATCTCTGGTTCTAGTGCAATTGGAGCAGTCCAACTAGGCTTCTTCTTCTCCCCTGCCACAGTCTTTTCGCTTCGCAATGTCACAATTTGACATTGCTCTTTTCCCATACCCCCTGGGTCGCGCATGAGTTCCGTTGAACTCGGTAGGCCCCCTTACGGTCTATTCTTGAGTTCCCCCGCAATCTATCCCATCTGAATTTCCAGATTGCAAATAGACGTCGCTTGATTTTGAAGCATGGTTTCATTCTTTTCAATATATTGCTTCAATAAACTCTCCAATGATGAAGATTGCAGTGCCTGCGAACTGTTGGTTTGGTTTTGCGTAGGACCGTTTGTTCACGGAAAAAATCTCGGTGGCCCTTCTTTTTGCGCCCCTGATTGAAAATTTTGTTGTTGATTTTTCCATGCAAAGTTAGGGTGGTTCTCCACCTGGGGTTGTAAGTGTTGGAAAACAGATTATTCTTCACGAAATAGACTGACTATGGATTTCTCAGGCATTCCTCCATTGGATAGCCTTCACCGTAAGTAGCACAACTTGCGGTCGTTTGGTTGATTGCGTTGACTTGCCCACTATACTTGCTAGGCTACTGATTGCGATTCCCTGATCAAGTTCATCATCGCAGTCTTTTGGTTCTGAAGGGATACGATGGCCCCGTTATTCACGTCACTATCCTTGATTCTTAATCTTTGATCGCTTTCTCTCCAGTCTTCATGATTTTTAGAAATGTGCGCTTTTAGGTTATCGCGTAACTCCATCGCAATCGTTCACTACAATCATTGGTAAATATCGAGAGGGTAAAAAGTATGAAAGACATGGTTGGAGATTCTAAAGAGTAGTGGTTATGCAAAAAGTAAGATAAATTCATGAAAGAAAAATATCAAAAGGATACTAAAAAAAAGGATTTGTCCCTGATGAGTGTGTGTCGCATATCAACGTAGGGACTACTCGTTTCTTCTTCATTCAGGATTCCTCAGGTCTACAGAGGTTTTCTCGCGATGAAAGTCTCTTCCGTGATACATCTTGAGTCTTTGTCCCTTGACCTTAAATGTGCTGGTCCCTTCTTCATTTGTTAATTCAACCTCACTGTGCGAGAATACTTCTTTAATTATGAACAGTCCGGACCAGCGTGATTTCAATTTTCCCAGAAAGGTGGTAGCCTAGAATTGAATGGCAAGACCTTCTGACCAACTTGGAGATTCTTTTCACATAGTCGTTTGTCATGCCAACGCTTTGTACGTTCTTTGTAGATCTTAGCATTTTCATATGCTTGAAGTCTCCATTCGTCTAGCTCGAGCAACTGAAGTTTTCTCTCCTCCCTTACAGTCCTCAAATCAAAGTTAAGCTTCTTCATTGCCCACAATGCCTTGTGCTCTAATTCCAGCGGTAGATGATATGCCTTCCCAAATACCAAAGCATACGGAGACATGCCTATGGGTGTTTTATAGGTAGTCTTGTATGCCCACAAGGCATCGTCAAGCTTCATGGCCCAATCCTTTCGTGAGGGGTTCACCACCTTTTCTAGAATCAGTTTGATTTCTCTATTAGACACCTCGGCTTGGTCGTTT
This sequence comes from Benincasa hispida, assembly GCF_009727055.1. Lineage (NCBI taxonomy): Eukaryota > Viridiplantae > Streptophyta > Magnoliopsida > Cucurbitales > Cucurbitaceae > Benincasa > Benincasa hispida. Next base: position 14,691,851 of record NC_052360.1, read on the forward strand.
GTCTGGGGGTGATATGCGTTGTCGATCTTATGACGAACATTGTACTTGAGCAGCAGTTTGTTAATGATGCCATTGACAAAGTGGGAGCCTTCATCACTTATTATGGCATGTGGGGTACCAAAACAAGTGAAAATATTTCTCCGCAAGAATTTGTAGACTGTCGCCGCATCGTTTACGACGCATGATACCACTTCAATCCACTTGGAGACATAATCGATGACCAACAGAATATATTTGTGACCATTTGATGGTGAAAATGGTCCCATGAAGTCTATGCCCCACACGTCGAAGAGTTCCAATTCCAATATAATGTTCATCGGCATCGCATTCTTCCATGAAATGTTTCCTGTGCATTGGCACTTGTCGCATTTCATAGAATAGTCTCGCGCATCCTTAAATAGAGTTGGCCAATAATACCCGCATTGTAACACTTTTGCTGCTATGTGTTGACCTCCGAAATGTCTGCCATAGGGTGAGTCATGGCATTGAAAAAGTATGCACTGAAAATCAGTCTCTGGTACACAGAGTCGCAAGATCTGGTTTGGTCCCTTCTTGTAAAGATTCGGCTCGTCCTAGTAGTAGGATTTACATTCATGCATCAGCTACTTCTTTTGGTTGGCTGTGAATTTTCTGGAAATTGCTCATAGACCAGGAAATTGACAACATTTGCATACCATGGTAATTCTTCAAGTTTGAACAACTGCTCGTCTGAAAGGATGCATTCACCTTCGACTGAATGCAGTCTACTTTCAAATTCTCTAATCTCGACAAGTGGCTAGCGACCTAGTTCTTCGCTCCCTTGCGGTCAATTATCTCCATGTTAAATTCTTGGAGGAGGAGAACCCATCAGATTAGCCTTGGCTTTGCATCTTTTTTTGTCATTAAATATCTTATCGCCGAGTGGTCGATGTGAACTATAACTTTGGATCCCAATAAGTACGGTCTAAAGTTTTCAAGCGCAAAGATTACCGTAAGAAGCTCCGTTTCTGTGGTAGTGTAGTTTGCCTGGGCGGAGTTCAATTTTTTGCTCGCATATGCGATGGGGTGTACCATTGTCTTTTCCTTTTGTGCTAACATTGCCCCCATCGCATAACCGTTGGCATCGCACATAAGCTCAAATTTCTTGGTCCAGTCGGGTGTGATCAAAATAGGCGCTGTAATTAATGCGTTCTTCAAAACTTCGAATGTGTTGAGGCATTGTGAATCAAAGTCAAAAAAGTTCTGTCAGCCTCTAGCAACACACTCAATAGTCGAGCTATCTTAGAGAAGTCCTTCACAAATCGACAATAGAATCCTGCATGTCCAAAGAAACTCCTTACAACCTTCACATTTGCTGGAGGTGGAAGTTTTTCAATGGCCTCAATTTTTGCTTTATCCACCTCTAGCCTTTCCTTAGAAACCTTATGCCCGAGCACAATTCCTTCGTTAACCATGAAATGGCATTTCTCCCAATTCAGCACCAGATTGGTATCTTCGCATCTTTTCAGTATCCTCTCCAAGATTTTTAGATAGACTTCATATATTTGCCCATAAACTGAAAATATTTCCATTGAATCCTCGAGATACTTGAAGAAGATTGCCATCATGCACCTCTGAAACGTGCTCGACGCATTGCATAATCCAAACAACATGCGATGAAAAGCAAATGTTCCATATGGGCAGGTGAATGTGGTCTTTTCTTGGTCTTCTGTGCAATCATTATCCGATTGTAGCCCACATACCCATCAAGAAAACAGAAGTAGTCATTTCCTGCTAGTCGGTCTAGCATTTGATCAATAAAAGGTAAGGGGAAATGATCCTTCTTCATTGCCGCATTAAGCTTCCGGTAGTCCATGCAAATCCGCCAGCCAGTAACGGTCCTTATGGGTATTAATTCGTTGTTTGCGTTCAAGACTATCGTCATTCCGCCCTTCTTGGGAACGCATTGCACAAGGCTTACCCATGTGCTATCGACGATAGGGTATATGATACCTGCGTCCAACCATTTAATGATCTTTTTCTTTACAACCTCCTTCATCACAGGGTTTAGTCTGCGTTGAGGTTTGATATAGCCTTTCTGGTTGTCTTCGAGCCGAATTCTGTGCATACAATATGTTGGGCTAATACCTCTTATATCTGCTAGCTTCCACCCGATTGCTTTTATATACTTCTTCAGGATGTTGAGCAGCACATTTTCTTGTTCTTCTGGTAGCACAGAGGATATTATTACCGGCAAGGTTTCATTTTGCCCAAGGAAAACATACTTCAAATGACTTGGCAGAATTTTCAGTTCCAAGGTAGGTGGTTGTTCTAAGGAAGGTTTCTGTGTTTTTCTCTCTTCATTCAAATTCAAATTTTTGTCATGGCTTGTTGTCTCATCCTCTCCTTCTTCATCTTCTTCTACGGACTCCGACTCTTCATCGCAACTTTGTTCATTGTCAAATTTTGATAGGTCTTCATCTTTTGGATACTTCATCGCCTTTATGATGTTGAACCCGAGCTTCTTCCCATTTATACTCATCGTGATCTCTCCTTTGTGCACATCAATTTGGGCACGACTAGTAGATAGAAATGGTTGTCCCAATATGATAGGCACATCTTTGTCCGCCTTATAGTCTAGAATGATGAAGTCTGCTGGTAGAATGAATTTATCGATTGTGACCAAGACATCCTTCAACTTTCCCTTAGGGTGAACTAGGTGTTGGAATTGGTGTCCTAATTCTCCCGGAGTCTCGTTCTTTTGTAAAGATACACATTGTTCAATGAATAAAATAAGTGTTATTTAATTCTGGCATTTACTCATATCCAATAAACAAAGCTCATTGGTTATCTTATGTGAACTTAAGCATGTATATGTGATATACAAGTGGATCATGCCTTAAGTGATAACCTAAATAGGTCTGTAGTATAAGGATTAAAGTGGGATACCTGATCCTGGTGATGCTACGGATACGACTCGCTTTGTAGAGGTTTGCAAGTGTTGTAAACTACTACAGATGGTTGATCTTGACCATTCATGTGGAGACGTGGAGCGGAGGTGTCCTATACAAAGAGTTTGTATAAGACCTGGACCACGAGATGATTAGATTCTGTATATAACATCGTTGATACTAGAGATTTACATCTCACCTAAACGACCATAGGTGACACGACCTCAATTCTGATTGTTTTGGGAACTCCTGCCTTTGAGGGCGGTCCTTTGATTAGTATGGGTGATAGTGGCCAGATTGCCAACTCAACATGCCTACCTTTTTAGGGACTTGTCTGATCTGGGAGCTGGGAACTCAATCCACAATATGAAATTCACTCCTTTCACGAAGCAGGGATAAGTAGAGAGATTGCTCCCTTAAGGGCTGATTCCGGGGCTTGAACATAGTGGCCACAGCTTCTCTTTGGAAGAGAAGACTTAGTCATAGTAGGACTATGGCTTATGTTCATTAGAGGGATCAGTGGTACTTAAGGAGATAGATGTAACTATAGGGTTATAATGGTTATTGGTCGAGCTGTACTTACGAGTAATCTGTGAAGGGTTGTCGCACTGCTGATTGGTTAAGATGGACACATAATATATCTGTGGTAAGAAGAATTCAGCTGTTGGTCTTTAGTGGAGTGTCTGATAGTTAACGGATGGTGGATCCCGTGACTAAAGAGTTTAGTCAGTTATTCACGTACCGTTGGAGCTTCGAGCTACAGGTCTATGAGGTCCCCTTGGTAGCTTGGATTCATTTGAGGATCAGTTCTTGGTGTTGATTTGAAATGTTCAAATTGACAAGAGGTATTTTGATTATATATGATATAATCGGTATGATGTGTAGAATACATCTAGATGCAGGATTGATGTAAATGAGATGTACATTAAGTACCATGGAAAAAGAACTATGGTTTATATGTTTCATGAGATGAAATATTAAAACTATAGGTTATAAAATATAGTATCATAAGTTGATTATCATTTATGTTTATAATAATATTAATTATGGATAATTAATTCTTTTTCTTTTAAATAACCAAAGTAGTGGGTGGTTATTGGATCATTGGTAACCGCGAGTTTAAAAGGAAAATTGGTTTTCCTATTTTAAAAGAAGTTTTTACAAAAGATTGAAAGGATTTTTGAGTTTTTCTTCTCGGCGGTATAGAAACTCACGTGTAGGGTCATGTAAATATAGATTTTACTAAACGACGGCTGGGTGAGCTAACGATTCGTGCAGGTGCGAGCTAAACGATCGTGCAATATTTACTAAACGATCACATAGTTTTGCTAGACGATTGCTAGCCCAAGGTAAACGATCGTGTAGTGTTTGTAGGCGACAGACCGAGCTAAACGATAGATTAAACAATCGCATTGCTTTATCTAAACGATTGGGCATCGACCTATACGATAGGTCTCCGCCATCTCCCACTTGCCCAGTTGTGTACGCGATCATTGTTTCCTCCATTCGTCTGCCTCATACCAAGTCCAAATAGAGCCCACCCGTTGGATTCTCACACCGAGGATACCAAGGTCGCCTTGTTGGTGGTGTCAGACTCAACTCGACACCATCGAGGTTTTCTAGAGGCCGTTCGTGTTGCGGAAGAGTTCGTGACTGAGGAGATCGTTGAGGACGAGCGTGAAGTGTTCGTACTGTCGTGCGGTGTTGCAGTCGTATAGATCGAGCATTTTGCTGATTGATCGAGCGGTTGCACAATGGAGCGTGGAGACGCATCTGTAAATGTGTGTAGAGTTTTCCCTTACTGCATTTGTAGATATTCACGCTGTAATTTCTCTGTATGAATTGTATAACCGTTGTTTGAAGTCGACTGTAAATATTATGTTAATTCATGATTGTAATTTGGAATAGTCTTATTCTACTGCTCATGGAAATCTCGCTTCCGATTTCCTTCAATTGGTATTAGAGTCAGGTTCTCTAATATTCCAAATTACAGATCTAAATTGCCATTTTTCAGTCGCGATGGGTTTCTGCATTTTTAGTTAACCATTTTCTGCATTTGTGGCTGATTTTGATGAATATTTCGGGTTTAAATTGCCTTTTTGTTAAAGCTTTCGATATTACAAAGTGTTAATTGTAAGGGCCCCTGCGTTTTTGGCCGAAATTAATTTTGCAATCGAGTCTGTAATTCGAAAAGTTTGAGTTCGTTGAGTCATTCGTGATGAAACTTCGGCGCATGGCGATACAGTTCTCAACGAAAAAGAAGACCAAGCATTGGTCGGATCATGTGGCCTCAGGTAAACGATCGTTGGGATTTAACTAAGCGATCGTTTAGATATTTATTTCTAGACGATCATGTAGTATTTTCTAATCGATCGTTTAACTAATGCTAAGTGATCGGGTAAATTGTTTACCATATCGTGTAGTGTTGGTTGCACGATCGCGTAGGCGCTGGAGGTAGACGATCGTAGTGGGAGCATGCAATGCTCGTCGTTTAGTAGAAGGCGTGCGCTAGACGATCGTGTAGTTAGCAAGCTTCATCGGTTAGTTACTACCTATGCGATCGTATACACTAGCTAAAGCGATCCTTAGCAGATGTCTCTGCCTACGTAGTCGCTTAGACATCACGGAAGGTGGGCGTTGCCAGAGCCCTCTATACGATTGAGTACACAGATTCATTTCAACTTAGTTAAGGTACCACGTGTAATTATAACTAAACCTCGTTGAATTTCTAGACGTCGTATAGTAAATACTAAACAATACGTTTAAACCTGAGGACGAGCGATGGTAAGCATAGAGCAAAGAGTTTTGTATATCGTGTAGACGATCGGGGTGTAGTAACAAAGAATGGTTAGGAGCGATTGCTACTCGAGTTTCAAGACGCGGACTTTGCCTGTTTAACGAGACACTTGTCTTTGTAATAGTTTAGCTTTCCTTTTTGATGTAAGCAATTCCCACGATTTCATCAACTTTTATTGCTATAATACATGTGAGTATGGTACTTATATGTCAAAGTGTTTTCATATAGTTAAAAACACACCTTAGCGTCTGTTGTTAATTATTCATGCATCACATGTATTAAAATGTTAATAAATCGAGCATGAAAATTACTTTAAAGCATGCATCATGAAATATAAGAGTTATATTTTGCATGCATTGAGCATTATCATGCATCATCCTTTTATTATAATTGTTATAGTCTAAGGGTGAATGGAAGCATGTTTTGCTTGTTTCATTGTTGTTTTGTATTAGTGTTATATAAAAGACGTAGCAATGAATGGACAATGCATTTAGCATGACACTTAGGCTGTTTATAATCGTTATGAATGCCTTGCATGTGTTAGCTTCGCATTGTGGTGGTTGTTTCTGTTTATAAGTGTTAAAGAAAATTAGACCTAAAATCAATAATTCTGAGTTACAAGCAGACTTAGGGTGAACTCAAGTTTTTTAAAAGGGTTTTAAAATTGGATTGAGATAGACCTAAATTCAAGTGGTTTTAAAAAGTTTAGTAACCTAGATTAATATTTTTAAATCGATTTAATAGGATTAAATTGGTTGGTTCTTGCTAGGCTGGTGTTCTTAAGTTGATGGAAACATAACACCCATACCTGGAAACCTACCTGGAAAGGTGAATTAGATAGATTTTCAACAAGTATGCGACGTTTTGGTCAAAGACTCCGTTAAAGAGTTTAATGGATGCTGATTGAAAATTTGTTCAACTATCCAAGGTAAAAGTTACTCTTGGGCAAACCTAAAAGTCACTTAGTTAAAATCCTTAGCCGTGTTTTTTCTAAGTAAGCTAAACTCTAAGTTATTGTTGACATAATTTTTTTCTTTATCTTCTAAACTACAAATTCATGCCATAAACTTGTAACACAAATTTTATGCGTTGATATGTGATACTACTTCTAGATATGCGTTATTAATGAATGCTTTTGTAGTATGTTGTGCGTTGTCACAAGTTTCCTTGCGTTGAAACCAAGTATAATTTCACCACAAGTTTCTCGGTGTGATCTGAGGTCGAACACAGGAACTGTTTTAGGTTATTGCGTTATGTTTATGATATATGCGACCAGGGGTTTTTCAATTTATAAAAGAATTTGTGTACAAGTAAACATGTGATAAAGTAAATCTAAGCTAAGATGATATAAGATACAGGTTTCATGATACAAGATACTGAGGTCAAGGCTGGCTGTGAAGATTATACAAAGATCGTGTAATGCGGCGACAAGTCTTATGTGCGAATCAGAAAGAGAAAATAGTTAATACAAATATCGCAAGTTCCTTAATTGCGTTAAAGATATAAGTACAGTTCCGCTTTTCCCTTGGCGTACATCTCTCAGTGATTGGTCATGTTCCCACATCTTTGTGGTGAAACAGGGACGAACGTAATGAACGCAATGTTGCTTCCATCTCTGGAAGTACTACTTGCTTTAGTTAACGCATTCTTCTAACCTTCTCTCGACAGATCAGAATGACATCTTCACTTCTGCTCTCACAAGTGAAGATGCCGTCTAGCATGCCTCAGCTAAACGCATTTATCTCTTTAGCACAGATTAAGTTACTCATTTAATCCATATTAATTACCAAGTTATTAAGAATACTTCATGGAGAAAACGATTAATGAAGGAACGGAAATAGACAGAAAAGTGGAAGTGAAAGTGATCGAGACATTCAATAAAACTATTTAGCGCCTGATACACGATTTGTGAATGAAGAGATTAAGAAAGTGAAATACAATTGATGAATAAAGTTAGAAACAAATACAAATAAATGCCAACGTCTTGGCGCCAATCTGGATGGAGATTTTCTTGCCGATGTGGATGGATCGTGCGGAAGGATGAGCTTCCTTCTCAAGTTTGCTCAACCGGTAGCAGGGATCTAAGCACAGAGCTTCACGGCAGGGATTTGGCATAATCGCACTGAGACTCACCTCTCGGCCTTGTCTCTTCTCTTTCCGGATTTCTTCCGATTAGTACTTAGCTCAGCCTCTCTTTCAATAATCGAGCATCAATTAGCCCTCGTATAAATTATCCCATATCAAGTATATCTTTTTCTCTGAATTTTATGGGGGTATTTATAGGTGAAAAGCTTTGACTCTTGGCTTGTAGACCCCACTTATTGTTATGGAAATTCCCAAGATGGAGGAACAAATATTCCTTCTGTTATGCAATCAGACCATCAAATCTACACAACGGTTAGTTGTACACGTGTCACAGTCCTTCGTGTTTGCATTGCTCAGCTGCATCTTTCGATCAGTTACTCGCATGCGGTGTTGTTTTTATTACCACATGCAGTTGAAATTCAGCTTGGGATTGACTGTCGCATTGCGTCGTCATTGCGTTAATCGTCTCTTCATTGTTGATTGACGGGTGCAATGTGATAGAGATGTGTTGTTCAGTTTCTCGTTGAGCCTTGATTGCAAGTGGTGACTTAGTTTTCTGCAAAACAGAATAGAAATGTCCTTTTCTACCATCTTGATGATGTTAGTGGGTGTGATTGCGAAAATTCATAATTATTGTATTTCTTAGCTAATTTTCATACAATCGACACATATTCCTTCTCTTTTGGCCGCAATATCTAGATAAGTCAGCATAAATAACTTGTATTTCTACAAGTTATTAGTTATAAAATACTCAGTGGGAGGAGGAGGCGTATCAGATATATCTATGATTCCACTCACGTTTCTCCCTATATGTTCACACCGTGAGATTCATGCTTGGCCTCGAGATGCCCAGGATGCATCCCCCTTCGGATGGTGTTTGAATGAGTCAATATCAAGATGGACGGAGAGAGTATTTATAGTAAGTGGGTGAAAGGTGTGTGTCAACACGTCCTATGGTCTCTGTCATTGTTCACAACGTGAGATCATTCTGTACGCCCTCGTGTCGCCTTGGAAGCATCCCCCTTCGGATGGGTTTTGTGCAGTTGGTCAATATCAAGGTGAATCTAGAAATGGATAGGGTCGCTTTAGATTTTGCCCCAATCGGATTTTTTCCCTTCGGATTGGCCTTTTGGGACGGATCTCTAGGGCTTAAAATGGCGGGTCACACTTATGGGAGATTGTAAGTAAGTTAATGATCTCTTGGCCAAATCAATGATGGCTTGTCGTTCTAGGAACAAGAGTTGTTCTGGTTTTAATGACTGGTTGAGAACTTCTCAATTCAGAGGAGGAATAACTGACCTCCCTTCGGTGGCTTTTGTCCTAAACCCTTGAAGCGTCATTGCGAAACTTGATGTCACACGAGGTTCATGTTAGTTTTGCTAAAACCTTACTAGATGTTGTTTTATTTTACAACGGGTATTTGCTTAAAACCTAACGTAGGTCAATGTGTTTTTCTTTTCAGCAACTCGTTAGTATTTCCGTTTAAAGCTTTTAAAAATGACTGATTATTTATAGTGGAAAGAATCATGTGAAACGAATTTCGTGGCAAATGACCTCCATCCCACTACTCTCCAAAAGAGGAGACAAGATAGTAAATATGATTTATTGGTCTTGGAGGCATGTCTGTTAGAGAATGATGATTCTGCCTGGATCCTAGATTCAGGTGCTACCAATCATATCAGTTCCTCTTACCAAGGATTTAGATCCTAGTAACCGTTGCCACAAGGAGAGATGACTCTTTGAGTCGGTACTGGTGAGGTTGTTTCAGTTGTTGCTGTAGGCAGGCTGAAGTTATTTGTTGACAAGAAATGTTATCTATTACTGGATAATGTTTTTGTAGTTCCTCATATTAAGAGGAATTTAGTCTCAGTTTCTTGTCTCATTGAACTTTTTCTGAGAATAACGTGTTTATTTTCAAGAATGGAATGGAGATTGGTAATGGTTCAATGGAAAATAACTTATATGTACTAAGACCGTTAGTCATAAAAGCTTGTTTAACACTAAAATGTTCAGTATGGCAACAACAGCTAAAAGACTAAAGGTTTCTCCAAAGGAAAACGCCCATCTTTAGCATCTTAGGTTAGGTCACATCAACCTCAACAGGATTGAGAAGTTGGTGAAAAGTGGACTTCTAAAGAGTTTAAAGGAAAACTCCTTGTCGGTATGTGAATCATGCCTCGAAGGCAAGATGACCAAACGACCTCTTACTGGAAAATGATACAGAGCCAGGGAAGCCTTGGAGCTTGTACATTCAAACCTCTGTGGTCTGATGAATGTTAGAGCTCGAGGTGGGTATGAATATTTCATCTTTTTTATAGATGATTATTCAAGGTTTGGGTATCTCTTCCTAATGCAACGTAAGTCTGAAACCCTTGACAAGTTCAAGGAGTATAAGGCTGAAGTTGAAAACTTGTTAGGTAAGAAGATAAAAACACTACGATCTAATCGTGGTGGAGAGTATATGGACCTCCAATTCCATAACTATATGATAGAACATGAGATTTTGTCCCAACTCTCAGCCCCGGGTACACTTCAGTAGAATGGTGTATCTGAAAGGAGAAACAGGACCTTGTTGGACATGGTTCGGTCTATGATGAGTTATGATCATCTTCCAGACTCGTTTTGGGGTTATGTAGTGCAGACTACATGTTATATCCTGAACAACGTTCCCTCGAAAAGTGTTTCTGAAACACCTTTTGAGTTATGGAGAGGCTGTAAAGGTAGTTTACGCCACTTCAGGATTTAGGGCTGTCCGGCACATGTGCTAGTGACTAACCCAAAGAAGTTGGAACCGCGTTCGAAGGTTTTCCTATTTGTGGGCTACCCCAAGGAAATGAGAGAAGGATACTTTTATGATCCGAGTGAGAACAAAGTGTTTTTTTCCACTAATGCTATCTTCTTGGAAGAAGATCACATGAGGGATCATAAGCCATGAAGTAAGCTCGTTTTACGTGAGATCTCAAGTGAGACTGAGATTGCTGAGGGTTCAACAAGAGTTGTTGAATAGGCCGACAGATCAACAAGAGTTGTTGAGGTCAGGACGTCTAGTCAACCAACTCAAGAGAGACTGCCTCGACGTAGTGGGAGGGTTATGAACCCACCGGATCACTACATGGGTTTGACTGAAGCCCAAAACGTCATTACGAATGATGGGGTCGAGTATCCGTTGTCTTTTAAGAAAGCAATGAAAGATGTTGACAAAGATGAATGAGTTAAGGCCATGAACCAGGAAATGGAGTCAATGTACTTCAATAACGTCTGGGAGCTTGTTGATTCACCTGATGGGGTAACACCTATTGGGTGATAACGAGCAGAAATACACGCTATCATAGTGCTAAGTTCTTAAACAATGTTGGCTTGCACTGATAAAATATGTTAAATTGCATCCAAAACCATTAATTTTAAAACATTGTGGTTGCATGCGTTCATCGCACAGAAACAGTTGATTTTTGTATTTTTATGCAGAATATGTGTTGACGCAAGGCGGAAAGAGTGATCACAGGAAATCATTGGTCGAGCGCAGCATTACCCCAAGGCTTTGCGGTGATTTGTGTTCGCAAACATATGCTCAAGAAGGATTTTCGCATAGAGTCGGCACAACTTGGTGGGCGCATCTGGGTGAGAGGCATAATTAATCACGATGGGACAGAAAGCTGATGACGATCGAATCCGAATTAAGCTGACAGCCACTAACGATAACAAGTACATTCAACTTTTTAGTGACAAATATTCGGCGCATCAGTCAGAGAATTAAATCCATCCCATCTATGTAATCATAAGAGAGAAGCCACCTTCACCCCGAAGCTCTATAAATACCAGAGGCATCCTTCAGAAAAGGGGTTCCACCAATTAACGAATTCACCTGTTCACCGATTTAGAGCCTTAGCCTTGTCCATAGTTTCTTTTATTTTTAAGGTAGAGCAAGAGAAGAGTAGAGATGCCGGAAGATCGCTTAGGGCAACTCGAGAGAGAACCCGGAGGCGTAGAAACAGAGAGCGGGCCGACCCTCGCGAGAGCCAGATTATCTTTTGAACACTAGTAGAAAGACAGTGTAAAAGCTTGGGCAGCAAGAAATTTCTACCAGGCTCTTTATTCTCTTCTTGCATTGTTATTTTGTACTTCAACTTTATATTTATACAATGGAAGTTCATATTCTACATCTGTTCACTCGTTTCGCACGCATGAGTAGCTAAACTTGTTGAATGGGTTGAGGAGAACTAAGCTAACATAATCTAGGAAGTTCATTGCTTACGATTATCTTGTATTATGTTGTGCCAAACATCCCTTTAGAGCTACTCGAGAGAGAGTCTAAAGAAAGAACCTGTAACGCTAAAGATGGTTTCCTAATTATGCGTGCACTGTGCCATAAACTTGACACGATGTTTTTATATCTTTAGTCTTTATGCGATACTACTTCTAAATATGCCTTGTTAATGATAGGCTAGTAGTATGCGATAGAGTAATGTGTGTCAAAAGTTTCCTTGCGCTGAAACCAAGTATAATTCCAACGCAAGTTTTTCAGACTAATCTGAGGTCAACACAGGGATTGTTTTCGTTAATGCATTACTTTTGTGATACATGCGACCGATTTTTACAATTAATAAAGAATTGGTTTATACAGGAATCTAAAATGCGATGAAAATAAAATTGTGTTGATAAAATAAAATTGCGTTGAAAATAAAATCCTAAACTAAGATGATACAAAATACAAGATACATGATACATGATACTGAGGTCGAGATTGACTGTGAAGTTATACAAAGGATCGTGGTATGCGATGGCAAGTCTTTATGGATGAATCAAAAATAGAAGGAATAAATAGTAAAAACATCGCAAGTTTGTTAATTGCATTAAAGATGCAACTAAGGTTTCGCTTTCCCTTGGCGTACACCTCTCGGTGATCGGCTGGGTTCCCATATCTCTATGGCGAAACAGGGATGAACGTGATGAACGCAAGGTTGTTTCCATCTCTGGAAATACTTCTTGCTTTAGTTAACGCATTCTTCCAATCATTTCTCGATAGATGGAATAACATCTTCACTTCTGCTCTCACAGGTGAAGATGTCATCAAGCATGATTTGACTAAACATAATTATTTCCTTAACAAAAATTAATTTACTTACTTAATTCTTGCTATTTACCCAGGGAATTAGGAAAACATCATGAAGAAAATGGATTATGGATGAACGGAAATAGACATAGAGATGACAATGGAAATGATCATAACATTTAATACTAAGATTAAGCGTTCGATACATGGTGTGAATGAAAGATTAAGAAGATGAATACAGATGATGAAAAAGAGATTAGAAACAAATACAGAAAAGTGTCAACGTCTTGACACAGATCCTGGACGGAGGTTTTGGTTGCCGATGTGTGGTAGAAATGGAGAGGAGAGCTTCCCTCTTAGGCTTGCTCTTCTGGTAGAAATGACCTTCGCACAGAGCTTCAACGGCAGGGATTGGAAGGATTCTTTGCTCGGAGACTCACCTTTCGACCTTGTCTTGTGATTATCCCGGATCTACTCTGGAAGTCGCTCAGACCAGTCTCTCTCTCAGATCAGTATATACACGTCTCTATGTATTCATATATATCTCTTAGTGATTTGCAGAAGCTATTTGTAGGTGAAGCTTGGCTCTTTAACTTCGTGGTCCCCACTTTATGGTTATGGTAGTTCCTAAAATGGTAGAGTGAATATTCCTTCTGTTACGCAATCAACTCGTCAGAAATGCACAACTAAAAGCTGTACATTTGTTAGAATCCTCCGCAAATGCGTTGCTCTTTACATCTTCGATCGATCGCCGCATGCGGTGTTATTTTTTATTACCGCATGCGGTTGAAATTGCGTTGATCGCTAAGCTCTTGATTGATTGTCACATTCGCCGTCATTGCATTGATCATCTCTTCATTCCTGGATGATGGGCGCAATGCGACATAGATGCATTGTTTATTTTATCTTTGAGCCGTGAATGCATGCGATGACTGATTTCCTGCAAAATAGAAATTGAAACACTCTATTCTACCATTGCAAAGGTGTTAATGGGTGTATTGACGACAATTTATAATTCTCACATTTCTTAGCTAATTTCTATACTATCGACGCAACTTTTCTTTCTTTTTTCCGCAATATCTAAATAAAACAATATAAATAACTTGTATTTCTACAAGTTATCAGAACCTAAGACTTGAGAGAACTAGGTTAGAATCTAGACTCGAGAGAGCAAGATTAGAACTGCATCAACAAGAGATAGGGACTTAGAGATAAGCTCTGTTTGCCAACCTGCATCGCATGCACCCTAGAGATAGATATGATATTATGTGGTCGCCTTATTTGTGTGTGTGTCATTTTGTCGTCGCATAAATAAGAATAGAGGCTTATGTGTAGGTCCTATAGTCTTATCGTATATATCGCATGCGTTCTAGCCTTAGAAGCTGTAGCATTCGCACCAAGAGGTAGTTTACTGTTGTATGCATGTTGCATGATCGCATAGCATGAACGCATTCTAGGAAGTGTTAGCTGAAACTTTTCTCAACCGTTCACCGCATACTCATCGTATCTTCCGTTTCATCAACTCTTTTTGAACTCCGCCGCATTTGTTTATTTTCATTACCACAACAAACAAAACCAACACTTAATTGAGTTACCGGTTACCGCAAAGTTTTCCTAAAAATTACCACCGCAACCTGTTTTTCCAAGTCTCTGAGTTCGACCCTGGACTTACCAGGAAACTCAGTGGGGTTTACACTTGGATTTCGCTGAGAAAACTTGAGTGCTCAACACATTTTCTTCATCGCATTTCATCCACAATTCCACATCATAAAATAATGCATCAAGTTTTTGGTGTCGTTGCCGGGGATTTTGGCAAAATAGTGTGCTAATGGTAATTTTTTTGATTTCTTTGCAAACTCTCAATCTCTAGCGAATTATGACCCGGAGATTGAGAGGACATTTAGACGACGATTAAGAGACCGCCAACAACAACAATCAGATAAAGAAGATATGGCGGAGCAGCCTGGAAATAGAGCACAAAACGAAAACAACGTCATGGCGAATCCAATCCTGCTGGCAAATGATCGTAATAGGCCCATTAGGGACTATGCATCGCCAAACCTCTATGATTTCTCTCCAGGAATCATGAGGCCTGCCCCTGTCTCTTATACACATCTAGATGTGTATAAGAGACAGTGGCGGAGCAGCCTGGAAATAGAGCACAAAACGAAAACAACGTCATGGCGAATCCAATCCTGCTGGAAAATGATCGTAACAGGCCCATTAGAGACTATGCATCGCCAAACCTCTATGATTTCTCTCCAGGAATCATGAGGCCTGCCCACAACGGAAGACAATTCGAAATGAAACCGGTGATCCTGCAGATGATCCAGACTGTAAGACAATTCGGAGGACGACGTGGCAAGGACCCGCACGCCCACCTCCGTAGCTTTATAGAAATCTGTAATACTTTTGTCTTCCCGAACATCTCTATCGAAGAAGTTCGACTAACTTTATTCCCATTTTCTCTTTGTGATCAGGCAAGAAAATAGGCGTATTCCCTCGAGCCGGGAGAGATCACTTCATAGGAACAGGTCGTGGAGAAATTTATGAAGAAATATTTTCCACCTACTGAGAATGCTAGACGAAGGAAACTAATCACGAAATTTGAACAAGACATGAACGGGAGGTTTAAGAGGTTGGTCCGGGACTGTCCACACAATGGATTACCAGACTGCCTTCAGATGGAAATCTTTTATCATGGTTTAAATCCCACTTCGCAAACCGCTGCCAATGTGGCAGCCGCTGGTGGTCTGCTTGATAAAACGTATGACGAGGCTAAAAACATCTTGGATCGCATCTCTAAGAACCACGAGGATTGAAGAGAGAGTGATCAGAGACTGAGAATCAAGAATAACGACGTAAGTAATGGTGCTATTACTTCACTACAGAATCAAATGACCGCAATGATGAACTTAATTCAGGGAATTGCGATCAACAGCCCAACACCGATAAATGGGCAAATCAATGCAATTAGTCAAAACACCGCAAGGTGTGCGACTTGCGGTGATGGGCACACAATGGAAGAATGCCCACAGAATCCACAGTCTATTTAGTTTGTGAAAAATAATCCATTTTCGAATACCTACAACCCCGGGTGGAGAAACCACCCCAATTTTACATGGAAGAATCAGCAGCAGAATTTCCAATTTGTGGTGCAGAAAGAAGGGCCACCTGGATTCTTCTCGCACAATAACAATCAGACAAGCAATCAAGCCAGTAGCTTGCAACTGCCGCAATCCTCCTCCCTGGAAATCCTATTGAAACAGTATATAGAGAAAAACGAAACTGTGCTTCAAAGTCAGGCTACGTCCATCTGCAATCTAGAATTACAGATGGGCCAGATTGCGAGTGAGCTAAAGAACAGACCACAAGGGGCTCTGCCGAGTTCAATAGAACTCCCACGCAACCCAGGGGATCAAGTAAAGAGCAATGTCAAGTTGTGACATTGTGGAGTGGAAAAATTGTGGAGAGAGAAGGAAAGAAGCTGAGCCGGACTGCTCCCATTGCGTTGGAACCTGAAATTGCAGTGACACGAGAAGAAAAAGGAGAAAAAGAAGCAATAGAGCCAGAAGTTGTGTCCACCCCAAAGCCAACAGAGAAGGGGACCGTGAGAGTGCATTTACTACCTTTCCCGCAGAGACTAAGAAAGAAAAAGAATGAAGAGGTATAGTACCAACGCTTCCTGTCTATATTAAAACAATTACATATTATATTCCATTCGGTGAAGCAATTGAGGAGATGCCTGCCTATGCAAAGTTTCTGAAGAATATGGTAACCAAAAAGAAGGGAGCTATTAAGTTTGCCATGGTGGCTTTAACACAAGAGTTCGAAATTAATCATTCCACCAAAGATGAGCGATCCTAGGAGCTTTCCTATACCTTGCTCCATAGGAGGACTGTACATCAGGCAAGCCTTATGTAACCTTGGAGCCAGCATCAATTTGATGCCTCTATCGATCTTTAAGCAGCTGAATGTAGGGCAACTTACACCCATGACCGTGACTCTCCAACTTGTAGATAGATCTCTGGTGCATTTAGAGGGGAAGGTGAAAGACGTGCTGATCACCATCGACAAATTTATCCTACCAGCCGACTTCATCATCTTGGATTACGAGGCCGACAAAGATGTGGCCATCATTTTGGGGCGACCATTTTTATCAACAGGTCGTGCCCAGATTGATGTGCATAAAGGGGAGATCACTTTGAGCATCAATGGACAGAAGCTCAAGTTCAACATAATCCGTGCCATGATGTTTCCTAACGAAGAAGACCTACATGACTCAGACGACCACCAAAATTTGATTCAAGAAGAAAAGTTTGACGAAGAGAATGAAGAAGAGGATGCAAGCGCATCCATTACTGCCTGTAATGCAATCATAACAAAAACAAGCAAGGAAAAAAAGATATCGCAAACCAAGAAGAAGAGCCAACAGAAAAAGAAGAAAGAAAAACAACGCAACCGTCCCTAGTAGAACCACCAACAATGGACTTAAAGTCCCTGCCGATCCACTTAAAGTACGCATTTTTTGAGAATGAGAAGCTGCTAGTAATAATTTCCTCGGAACTTAACGAAGACCAGAAGAATGTGTTGATGAGCATTTTGAGGAAGCATGCGCGAGCCATTGGCTAGACACTCGCCGACATTCGAGGAATTAGCCCAGCGTATTGTATGCACTGAATTCGTCTTGAAGAAAACCACAAGGCAATGATCGAACATCAGCGGAAACTCAACCCTGCGATGAAAGAGGTCGTTAAAAAATAGATCATTAAATAGTTAGATGCGGGCATTATTTATCTATAGCAGATAGCACGTGGGTCAGCCTCGTGCAGTGTGTGCCTAAAAAGGGTGGCATGACGGTAGTCCTGAACGAAAACAATGAGTTGATACCGCAAAGAATCATCACTGAGTGGTTCATTTGCATGGACTACCGCAAGTTGAATGCAGCCACAAAGAAAGATCATTTCCCTCTACCGTTCATTGATCAAATGCTAGAACGTCTAGCTGAAAATTACTTTTACTGCTTTCTGGATGGCTATGTCGGGTATAACCAGATTATGATTGCTCCAGAAGACTAGGACAAGACCACATTCACCTGCCCATATTGGACCTTTGCTTTTCTCCGCATGCCATTTGGCCTCTGTAATGCGCCAAGCACATTCCAAAGGTGTATAATGGCCATCTTTTCAGACTATCTTGAGGACTATGTTGAAATCTTCATGGATGACTTCTCCGTCCATGGGCACACCTATGAATTCTGTCTAGGCAAACTGGAGAAGATACTGAAAAGATGCGAAGAAACGAATCTCATTCTTAATTGGGAAAAATGCCATTTTATGGTTAAGAAGGGCATCGTGTTTAGGCACAAGGTTTCCCGGGATGGGTTAGAGGTGGATAAAGCAAAAATAGAAGCAATTGAGAAACTTCCACCTCCAACAAGCGTGAAGGTTGTACGAAGTTTCTTGGGGCATGCTGGATTCTACAGACACTTTGTCAAAAGACTTTTCAAAAATAGCACGACCACTGAGTGCATTGTTGGAGGTTGACAGAAAATTTAATTTTGACGACAGTTGCCTCAACGCATTCAGAATTTTTAAGAATGCATTGATTACCGCACCCGTGTTAATTGCACCTGACTAGACACTTCCTTTTGAAATAATGTGCGATGCAAGTGGGTATGTGATGGGAGTAGCTTTGGCACAGAAGAGAAAAACAATCTTACATCTCATTACATATGTGAGTAAGACGTTAAATCCTGCTCAGACCAATTACTCCACCACAGAGAATGAGCTACTTGCGGTAATTTTTGCGTTGCAAAAATTTAGAGCATATCTACTGGGAACGAAGGTACTCATCCATACTGATCATTCGACAATAAAGTACCTAATGACGAAGAAGGATGCAAAGCCGAGGTTGATCAGATGGGTTCTCCTCCTTCAAGAATTTGACATAGAAATAATTGATCGAAAGGGAACGGAGAACCAAGTTGCGGATCACTTGTCTAGATTGGAAAACCCTGAGGTTGACCGCAATGAGTCAGAGGTGAGTGCGTTGTTCCCAGATAAGCAGTTGTTCCATATTGAAGAATTGCTTTGGTATGCTAACATAGTCAACTATCAGGTTTGCAAGAAATTTCCAGAGGATTATACTGACCACCAGAAGAGGAGACTCAAGCACGAATGTAGATCATATTTCTGGGATGAGCCAATCTGTACAAAAGGGGGGCAGACCAGATTCTACGACTATGCATACCAAATGCTGCTTAACAACGCATATTATCGCAATGCCATGACTCACCATATGGTGGGCACTTTGGAGGACAGTGCACCACAGCTAAGGTTTTACAGAGTGGATTCTTTTGGCCAACATTGTTTAAAGATGCAGCAGACTACGTGATGAAGTGTGATCGGTGCCAACGCACAGGCAACATTTCATGGAAACATGCAATGTCAATGAACATCATCTTGGAGCTTAAGTTGTTCTACGTATGGGGTATCGACTTCATGGGACCATTCACTCCCTTGAATGGTAAATGTTATATCTTATTAGCCGTCGACTATGTATCCAAGTGGGTAGAGGCAGTGGCGTGTGCCGCAAGCAATGCGACGATAGTCTCTCAATTTTTGAAGAGAAACATTTTCACTCATTTTGGCACTCCACGTGCCATAATCAGTGATGAAGGATCCCACTTTATCAATCATACTATCAAGGAGCTTCTGCGCAAATATAACATTCTTCACAAAGTGGCCACCGCATACCATCCACAAACGAATGGTCAGGTCGAGCTGTCCAATCGAGAAATCAAGCTAATACTTGAGAAGGTG
>NC_052360.1:14712315-14713877 GCF_009727055.1 Benincasa hispida
AAAAAGTCGTTTGTTTTGTTACACGAAGAAGCAACTTATCTTATTCTGTCACTGCAATCTAAAGAAGATAGATCGCCGCAAAGAAGGATGCATCAACACACAATGCGGGCAACAGCGCAAATTTGGGGGTTGTATTCTTCCTTAACTTTATTTCAAATTTTGCACTATCGCATCGCATTTTGATTTTGAAAGTTTTATCACTGCATCCTCTTTGATTACTGCAATCATTTAATATTGATAAATTTAGTAAGTCGTCGTATGAGTTCTTTGCCAAATATGATTTCAATGATGAGACACATGCTTCTATTTTGTTTGTATATACTAAAGTCAACTTAATCTTAGAAAAGTCACTTCATGAAATATTTCTAGAAGTTAGAGGTCTGCTAGCTTTCTTTCAAACTCTCTTTACGAAGCTCTCCAAGAACATCGCATGATGCCTTTCAATATTTTGGCAATGAGGACATTGGCGCATTTTAAATTTGGGGGTGAGGTAGTTTATTTTCGACCTTGCTATTTTGAAAAAAAAAAGAAGAACAAGAAGAAAAGAGGAAAATTTTGAATAACAACTCCACTGTCAACGCAATGGGGAAATCCATGTTGACAAGAGTTAAGTTGTGAAAGGCACTTACCCGTAGTTGGATGTTCGCATGACACACATGGGGGCAAGCCAAAACGAAAGTAAGTCGTCAGGATTAATGCATGAATAAATGACTGCAATTCCGCTGCCAAGAAGGTATGAGTTTAGTCTGAGAAAGAGCGCATTTCTCGTAGTTGGATGTCCGCATGACACAAGTGGGGGCAAACCGAAACGAAGGAAAAGCACTCGCAAGGTCAGAGAAAAAAAATATATAATGTCAAGAAATATGTGAGGATAAAAATCATTTGACACCCCGGTGGAAAAGTTTTTTTTTTGAAATAAATCATGCGATGTCCCAGAATCGAGTAAAGTCTTTTTGAAGGTTAAGCTTGCGATCCCTAGGTCTTAGAAATATTTTAGGAAGAGACTTGAATAAGACTTGAGGAAATTTTGGTGTATAGGAGCTGAATGAAGTACCTTGAGAAATCTAGGAAAAGAACATTGCGGTTGACTAGCTAAAGGAAATCTTTAGCTTATGCTTGAGGACAAGCATTGTTTAAATTTGGGGGTATGATAACGGGCAGAAATGCACGTTATCATAGTGCTAAGTTTTTAAACAATGCTGGCTTGCGCTGATAAAATATGTTAAATTGCATCCAAAAGCATTAAGTTTACAACATTGCGGTCGCATGCGTTCGTCGCATAGAAACAGTTGATTTTTGTATTTTTATGCAGAATATGCGTTGACGCAAGGCGGAAAGAGTGATCACAGGAAATCATTGGTTGAGCGCAGCATTACCGTAAGGCTTTGCGATGATTTGTGTTCGCAAACATATGCTCAAGAAGGATTGCCGCATAGAGTCGGCGCAACTTGGTGGGTGCATCTAGGTGAGAGGCATAATTAATCACGATGGGACAGAAAGTTGATGATGGTCGAATCCAAATTAAGCTGACAGCTACTAACGATAACAAGTACATTCAGCTT
>NC_052360.1:14714407-14715431 GCF_009727055.1 Benincasa hispida
TTAGAGCTACTCGAGAGAGAGTCTAAAGAAAGAACCTAAGACTTGAGAGAGCTAGGTTAGAATCTAGACTCAAGAGAGCAAGATTAGAACTACATAAACAAGAGATAGGGACTTAGAGATAAGCTCTGTTTGCCAACCTGCATCGCATGCACCCTAGAGATAGGTATGATATTATGTGGTCGCCTTATTTATGTGTGTGTCATTTTGTCATCGTATAAATAAGAATAGAGGCTTATGTGTAGGTCCTATAGACTTATCGCATATATCGCATACGTTCTAGCCTTAGAAGCCGTGGCATTCGCACTGAGAGGTGGTTTACTGTCGTATGCATGTTGCATGATCGCATAGCATGAACGCATCCTCGGAAGTGTTAGCCGAAACTTTTCTCAACCAATTCACCACATACTCATCGTATCTTCCATTTTATCAACTCTTTTCGAACTCCGCCACATTTGTTTATTTTCATTACTGCAACAAACAAAAACAACACTTATTTGAGTTACCGGTTACCACAAAGTTTTCCTAAATATTACAACCAGAACCTGTTTTCCCAAGTCCCTGAGTTCAACCCTGGACTTACCAAGAAACTCAGTGGGGTTTACACTTGGATTCCATTGAGAAAACTTGAGTGCTCAACGCATTTTCATCATCGCATTTCATCCACAATTCCACATCATAAAATAATGCATCAACGATCAAGGATATTCTTGGCCTCATCGTATGTTTTATCAAGCAAACCTCTAACTGCTGCAGCGTTGGCAGCTGTCTGCGATGCAGGGTTTAGTCTGTGGTAGAAAATCTCCATATGCAAGCAGTCTGGTAAGTCGTTATGCAGGAAATCTCTTACCAACCTCTTAAGCCTGTGATAACGGGCAGAAATGCATGTTATTACAGTGCTAAGTTATTATACAATGCAAGTGTGCGTTGAAAAAATATGTTAGATTGCGTCCAAAAAGCATTAAGTTCATAACATTGCGGTCGCATGCGTTCATCGCATAAGAACAATTACCTTTTGTATTTTTAT
>NC_052360.1:14716546-14721871 GCF_009727055.1 Benincasa hispida
ATCATCTTGTCTTTGTGTGCATCTTGCATCATCGCATAGGAAAAGAGTAGAGACTTAGGAATAAGCTCTATGGACATTGTTGAATTCAACACATATGTCCTAGAACTAGGAGCACCGCATTTGCATTGGAAAATGATCTGTTGTCGCATGAGTGTAACATGATCACATAGTTTGACGCATTCTCGGGAAACGCTAGTAAAAGACCTTCTCAACCCGTTCCTCCGCATACTCAGTGTATCTACCGTATAATCGAACTTTTCTCAAATCCACCACATACATTTATTTTTATACCGCAACCAACAACACAAACAACTATTTGATTTATTTGGTTACCACAAGGTCTTCTTAGAAATTATCACCGCATACTGTGTTCCCTAGACCCTGAGTTCGACCTGGACTTACCAGGAAACTCAGTGGGGTTATACTTGGATTCCATTGAGAAAACTTGTTGCTCAACGCATTTCCATCACCGCATCTCATTCCATAAATTCATCACATAGAGCAACGCATCAAGTTTTTGGCGTCGTTGCCGGGGACTTCGGAAAATCAATGGGCTAACCGTAATTTTTTTTATTTCTTTGCAGCTCTCAATCTCTAGCGAATTATGACCCATAGATTGAGAGAACGTTCAGAAGGAGATTAAGAGACAGCCGCCAACCAAAACAACCAGATAAAGACGATATGGCGGAGCAGCCTAGAAACGGAGCACCAAACGAAAACAACGTCATGGCGAATCCAATCCTACTGGCAAACGATCGCAATAGGCTCATTCGGGATAATGCATCGCCAAATCTCTACGATTTCTCTCCAGGAATCATGAGGCTTTCCCTCGATGGATCCCGATTCGAGATGAAACCGGTGATGCTGCAGATGATCTAGACTGCTGGACAATTCGGAGGAAGGCGTGGCGAGGACCCGCACGCTCACCTCTGAAGCTTAATAGAAATCTGCAATACTTTTGTGTTCCCGAACATCTCTACCGAAGAAGTTCGACTAACTCTGTTTTCATTTTCCTTATGTGATCAGGCAAGAAAATGGGCGTATTCTCTCGAACCGGGAGAGATAACTTCATCGGAACAAGTGGTGGAAAAGTTTATGAAGAAGTATTTCCCACCAACTGAGAATGCTAGGAGAAGGAAATTAATAACAAATTTTGAATAAGAAACTGATGAATCGCTCAGCGATGCCTGGGCGAGGTTTAAGAAGCTGGTAAGGGAATGTCCACACAACGGATTACTAGACTTCCTGCAAATAGAGATCTTTTATCACGGATAAAATCCCTCTTCGCAGACCGTTGCCAATGCGGCAGCCGCTAGTGGTTTGCTAGACAAAATGTATGACAAGGCTAAGAGCATCCTGGATCACATCTTTAAAAATCACGAGGACTGGACAGAGAGCGATCAGAGATTGAGAATAAAAGACAATGACGCAAACAATGGGGTCATTGCATCCCTCCAGAACCAGATGACTGCGATGATGAGTTTGATTCAAGGCATCGCAATTAATAACACGGGAGCGAAGAAAGGGCAAGTTAACACAATTGCTTAAACAACCGCAAGTTGTGTCATTTGAGTAGACGCTCATTCGATGGAGGAATGCCCAGAAAATCCGCAGTTAGTATGCTTCATAAAGAATAATCCCTATTTCGATACATACAAACCTGAGTGGAGAAACCACCCAAATTTTGCGTGGAAAAATTAACAATATAGCTTTCAACCAGTGGTGCAAAAAGAAGGGCCACCTGGATTTTTCCCGCAAACAAACGGTCCAATCCATAGTCAAGCCAGTAGTTCGCAACCACCGTAATCCTCGTCCTTAGAGAGCTTTTTGAAGCAGTACATTGAAAAGAACGAATCGGTGCTTCAGAATCAAGCAACGTCCATTTAAAATCTTGAAATTCAACTGGGACAAATTTTGGGCGAGCTAAAAAATAGACTGCAAGGAGCGTTGTCGAGCTCAACTGAGCTTCTGCGCAATGCTAGGGGTATGGGGAAGGAACAATGCTTAGCAGTCTCCTTGCTAAGCGACAAAATGGCTGCGGAAGTAGGGGAGGAACCTATCATGACCA
This sequence comes from Benincasa hispida, assembly GCF_009727055.1. NCBI lineage: Eukaryota > Viridiplantae > Streptophyta > Magnoliopsida > Cucurbitales > Cucurbitaceae > Benincasa > Benincasa hispida. The sequence goes on from NC_052360.1 coordinate 14,718,615, forward strand.
ACCTGAATGCAGTAATAACTAAGGACCTGTTGACTTGTACAGAAGATCCCGAGCAAATGAAACCAGAAGTTGTGTCCATCCTCAAGCCTCTAGATCATGAGACAGAAGAAGTCCAACTACCACCAACTCCACAAGGATTGAAAGAGAAACAAAATGATGAAGACAAGATCACAACATTGGCAGTAACGCAAAATTCTATGATCCCACCAAAAATGTGTGACCTAGGAATCTTCACGATACCATGCTCCATTGGAAGGGTCTACAGTGGCCAAGCACTATGTGATCTTGGGGCGAGTATAAACATAATGCCACTATCAATCTTCAAACGATTGGATATTGGCACACTCATGCCCACAAAGGAAACTCTCCTGCTGTGGACAGATCTCGAATACATCCTGAAGGAGAGTTGAAAAATGCTGCAATCTCAGTTGATAAATTCATCTTGCCGGCAGACTTCCTCCTTTTGGATTATAAAGCGGATGAAGATGCGCCCATCATATTGAGACGACCATTCCTTTCAACCGATCGAACTCAAATTGATGTGCACCAGGGGGAGATTATGATAAACATTAACGGGGAAAAGCTCCGGATTAAGGCAGTCAAGATTCCAGAGGACAAAGAAAAGAGGAAAAAGTCGTCGTGGACGTGAAAAGCCCAGCTTGGGAATAAGCAGTCCCTGAGTTACTATATGACTCAACCTCATTAGGGACACAAACCTTTTGAATATCCTTTTTCTACATCAATACTTCATGAACTTTCATCATCTTGTTATTATCTATTATCGCATATTTACTTATGTACTCTAAAAAAAAAAATCGTGTTAAACGATTGCGGTGAGCGATTTTGTTAACTTTGTTTTTTTTATATATTTGACCCTCTCAATCTTTTTCTTGCAACAATCAAGGCATACAATTGCGGAGGCACTACACGAAGATGCAACTACTTTATTCCATCACCGCAATCCAAAAGAAGAAGATCACCGCAAAGTAGGATGCGTCAACAAACAATGCGAGCAACAATGCAAATTTGGGGTTGTATTCTTCCTTGACATCGTATTTTAATTTTGAAAGCTTTATCACCGCATCCTCTTTGATTACCACAATCATTTAACATTGATAAATTTGGTGAGTCGTCGCATGTTGTCTCTTTGCCAATTATGATTTCAATGATGAAACACATGCTTCTATTTTTTTGTATATACTAGAGTCAACTTAATTTCAGGACAGTCACCTCATGAAATATTTCTAGAAGTTAGTGGTCTGATAGCTTTCTTTCAAACTAACTCTTTATGTAGCTTCCTAAGAACATCGCATGACTTATTTCACTCTATTGGCAATGAGGACATTACCGCATTTTAAATTTGGGGGTGAGGTATTTATTTTCGACCTTGCTATTTTTAGCTCTATATTAAAAAAAAAAAGGAGGAAAATTTTGAGAATAACAACTCTACTGTCAATGCAATGGGGAAACCCATGTTGATAAGAGTTAAGTTGTAAAGGGCACTTACCCGTAGTTGGATGTCCGCATGACACACGTGGGGGCAAGCCAAAACGAAAGTAAATCGCCAGGAATAACGCATAAATAAATGACCGTAACTCTGCTGCCAAGTACGTATGAGTTTAGTCAGAGAAAGAGCGCCTTGCTTGTAGTTGGATGTCTGCATGACACACATGGGGGCAAGCCAAAATGAAGGCGAGGCACTTGGATCAATGCAAGGTAAGAGAAAAATAACGATGTCAAAAATATGCAAGGATAAAAATCAATTAACACCCCGGGGAAAAAGTTTTTTTGAAATAAATCATGCGATGTCCTGGAATCTAGTAAAGTCCTTTTGAAGGTGAAGCTTGCAATCCCTAGGTCTTAGAAATATTTTAAGAAGAGACTTGAATAAGAATTAGGAAATTTTGGTATGTATGATTTGAATGAAGTATCCTTGAGAAATCTAGGAAAAGAGATTGCGATCGACTTTCTAAAAGAAATCTGTAGCTTATGCTTGAGGACAAGCATTGTTTAAATTTGGCGGTGTGCTAATGGGCAGAAATGCACGTTATTACAGTGCTAAAATATGTTAGATTGCGTCCAAAAAGCATTAAGTTCATAACATTGCGGTCGCATGCGTTCATCGCATAAGAACAATTACCTTTTGTATTTTTATACAGTCGCTAAAATATGTTAGATTCGCCCAAAAGCATAAGTTCATAACATTGCGGTCGCATGCGTTCATCGCATAAGACAATTACCTTTTTGTTTTTTATGCAGAATATGCATTGACACAAGGAAAAAAGTGCGATCATAAGAAATCAATGGCGAGCGCAGCGTTACGCAAGGCCTTGGTAGATTTGTGCTCGTAAACATCTGCTCAATAAGGATTGCTGTATAGAACGGCGTAACTTGGTGGCACATCTGGGTGAAAAGTAAATTAATCACGAAGGGACAAAAACTGATGACGGGTCAAATCCAAATTAAGTTGACAAGCCGCTAACGGATAACAAGTATGCTCGACTTTCTGGTGACAAATATTTGATGCATCAGTCAGAGAATTAAAAACCATCCATCTGTGCAATCATAAGAGAAATCCACCTTTCACCCCGAAAGCTCTATAAATACCGAAGGCAACCTTCAGAAAAGGGGTTCAGCAAGTCGGATACTTAGATAATTTTTCTCCATAGTTAGAATAGCCTTGTTCTTAGATTCTCTTTTATTTTAAGGCGGAAGCAAGAGAAGCGGATGTGTCGATAGTCGTTCCGGTGAGCTTGGGAAAGTCCCAGAAGCGTCAAGATCGGAGAGAGAGGACCAGCTCCTGCGGAAGCAGGTTATCTTTGGAACAGAAATAGAGTTGATAATGTAAAGGCCTTGGGAAGCAAGGGATTGCTACCAGGGCTATCCTTATCTTCCATTGTCATTTTGTACTCAAACTTATCTATAGAAATGAAAATTTACTTCCTCTACTTGTTCATTCAGTTTATTACATGAGTAGCTAAATCTGTTGAATGGGTTGAGAAGCACTTAGCTAGCATAACTGGGGATCTTCATTCTATGCAAAATCTTGTATTATGTATGCCTTCATTGTCCATTAGAGATACTCGGGAGGGTAGTCTAAGGACAGTATCTAGGTTTGGAAAGTCAGGTTAGAATCTAGGCTCGGGAGAGTCAGGTTAGAACGCATAATCAAGAGATAAGAGCTAGAAATAAGCACTGTTTGCTATTAACGCATCGCATGCATCTAGAGATAGGATATGTCAATTTGTTGGCATCAG
>NC_052360.1:14723670-14809058 GCF_009727055.1 Benincasa hispida
GCTAAGATTACTTTTTTTTATGCACATATGAGACACAAGGAAAAAAGTGCGATCATAAGAAATCAATGGTCGAGCGCAGCGTTACCGCAAGGCCTTGCGGTGATTTGTGCTCGTAAACATCTGCTCAATAAGGATTGCTGTATAGAGCCGGCGTAACTTTGTGGGCACATCATCATCTCTCTCTATCATCTTGTCTTTGTGTGCATCTTGCATCATCGCATAGGAAAAGAGTAGAGACTTAGGAATAAGCTCTATGGACATTGTTGAATTCAACACATACGTCCTAGAACTAGGAGCACCGCATTTGCATTGGAAAATGATCTGCTGTCGCATGAGTGTAGCATGATCGCATAGTTTGACGCATTCCCGGGAAACGTTAATGATGACGGGAAATTGGAAGTCAATTTTACTCGACAACCAACTTCCCTTGGACGCGTTATGCAATGCATGTTCTTAAGATTTGCGTTGATAGTCATGCGTCGATGGTCATGCGTTGGAATGAAAAATGCGTTAACGAGTGTATGCGATGACCATGCGTCCTGCCACAAGTTTTCTTGCATTGACGCCAAGTATAACATGAACACAAGTTTCTCGGGTAATCCGAGGTCGAACACAGGGACTTGTAACTATATGTTTGCGGTGATTGTGCATGCGGCGGTTAAATAAAAGAATGGAGGGGATATTGCTACATTAATCCTACTCTTACTCCTATGTAATAGACAACGCAATGAGAATTATGCATGAAAGGTAGCGATGCGACAAACCTTGACATGAAATAAATGTGTGGAAAAATAGATAAAATGCAGAGATGTTTTCATTGCAAAACTTAATAGTGATCACAAAGGCAACCCTAGTCAACGCAATCCATGCAATCATGCTATAACCATACACGGCAAGTCATTTTCCAATGGAAATGCGGTGCTCCTAATTCTAGGACGCATGTGTTGAATGAAAAAGTGTCCATAGAGCTTATTCCTAAGTCTCTACTCTTGTCCTATGCGATGATGCAAAATGCAAGAAAGCAAGGTGACCGCATTCAATCGTATCCTATCTCTAGTATGCATGCGATGCGTTAATAACAAATAGTGCTCATTCTAAGCGCCTATCTCTTGTATTATGTGTTCTAATCTGGCTCTCTCAAGCCTAGATTCTAACCTGACCTTCCCAAGCCTAGATCCTGTCCTTAGACTACCCTCCCGAGTATCCCTAATGAACGAATGAAGCATACATAATACAAGACAATTGCATAAACTTTGCTGACCTAAGATTGTCACTATCCCTAGTGAACAATGCATACCTTGCTTAATGCATTCAACCACTTACCCTCTCAGGCAGTTGATTGTTGCTGACTTCACTCATAGACAAGCAATGCGTTAGCCCATAAACAGGCGTTGCAGCAGCTTCACACTAAGCAAATAAGATTACTCACATACTCGTACAACGCACACCTCTCGGTGGGTTGCTACATGCTTCATATCCCTAATCCACATGATTAAGTATGCAATACCCAAGCACTCCCACTAAGTATTGCAATGAAAGTAAATATGCTAAGCAAGAAGATGGAGATGAAATCGAAGGAATAGAGAAATGCATTGAAAAACACATTGTATTAATTTCTTAATTCCAAAATGTCATACAATACAATATAGAAAAAGAAAGGAAGAAGAAATGACCGGCTGGAAGCAAACTTTGCTTCCAGCGAATGCGCATCATGCCTACTGGTGGTGCCATGGATGGGCGGATGAGCTGACTCTCTCGAGATCTAGCTCCGGTCGAAGGCTCTGGTCGTCACTCGGAATGGATAAATGAGGTGAAGAACTCTCAGCGCCTTCTCACAGAGTTTGTCTGGATCACAAGGATCCGCCCCAGGCGAACCTCAGGCGAAAACCTGGGATAAAATGAATTTCAACTCATCGGCTTCTATTTATAGAGCTTAAGTCACCGACAGCATTAATTGGACTGCTTTGAGTCTGACTTTCAGCGCGTTAGTCCTTTTCTGAACCTCTACCACTAACGGCATGGTAGGTGAAATGTCAACATTAGCTTTGGATTTTCTCGAGGTAGATGCATTGATGTGTTCATTCCACCTACCTTACGTTGATCCCATTAGAATGCGTTGTCGCATAGCTGCAATCATTCAATGATCGCATTCGCTTAACATCATAACTCTACATGATGACCGTAATCGCTTGACGAGCGTAACTCCCATGTGATGGACGCATATGGCTGATTACCGCAACATCCATACGTTGATCGATGCGTTTGCCTTGCAATGGAGTGTTTCTCCGCATGCGGTCGTCTATGCAATGGTCCAGTTTCTATGTTTGCATTCATTTCCTACATTGGCTACAAAAATAGAATATTGAACGCATAATTAATGCAAAATAACGGGTTAGCTGAGATTCGAAATGCTGATCGATGCAAGCTCATATTCTTGTGAATTCTTATCATGATCGAAGCATATTCTGCCTAACAACCTTCATAATTCTAAGTAAAAGGCCTAAGATGACATGCATTTCTGCATGTCATCAGCTAACGAAAGACCTTCTCAACCCATTCCTCCGCATACTCAGTGTATCTACCGCATAATCGAACATTTCTCAAATCTGCCGCATACATTTATTTTTATACCTCAACCAACAACACAAACAACTATTTGATTTATTTGGTTACTGCAAGGTCTTCTTAGAAATTATCACCGCATACTGTTTTCCCTAGTCCCTGAGTTCGACCTTGGACTTACCAGGAAACTCAATGGGGTTATACTTGGATTCCACTGAGAAAACTTGTTGCTCAACGCATTTGCATCACCGCATCTCATTCCATAAATTCATCACATAAAAGTCTATTTTCTTGCCTGGTCACACAACGAAAATGGAAACAATGTTAATCGAACTTCCTCAGTGGAGATGTTTAGGAACACAAATATGTTGCATTTCAAGGAATTTACTTAAACAATGCAAGAAGACGAAAGGATGTCATAAACTTGTTAACGATACGAATTAAATGTTATGCTATATTATGTTTTGTATCGCTTATACACATTACTAATGGATGAATGTAATACAAGCTCATATTGCCATAAACTTGTGAGGATAAAATGGAGTGTTTTCTTTATCTATTGCGTTGATGAATGAATGAATGATGCTCTATATGCGCTCAAGTGATTTGCGATAAAGAAATTTTATGTGTTCTAAGTGTATGCGTTGATAGTGATATGTTTGTAGTATGCGATGAAGTAGTGCGTGTCACAAGTTTCCTTGCGCTGAAACCAAGTATAATTTCAATGCAAGTTTCTCATAGTGATCCAAGGTCGAACACGGGGATTTTTGTTGTTAAATACGATACTTATGTGATACATGTGACCGGTTACAATAATGAATAAAGAATTTTAGTTTGCACAAAAATATAAATTGCGCTAAAAGTAAAAATGCGTTGATAAAGTAAAATGCGTTGTAAAGTAAAGATGTGTTGATAAAGTAAATTCCTAAACTACTATGATACATGAAACATGATATAGGGGTCGAGGACTGGCTATGAAGTTGTAAAAAAGAATCTATGGATGCGATGGCAAGTTTTATGAATGAGGTAGAAAGAGAAAGAGTAAATAGTGAAAACATCACAAGTTCGTCAATCGTGTTAAGGACGCAACTAAGGTTCCGCTTTCCCTTGGCGTACACCTTTTAGTGATCGGCCACGTTCCCATACGTCTATGGTGAAATAGAGATGAGCGTGATGAAAGCAAGGTTGTTTCCATCTCTGGAAATACTTCTCGTTTTAGTTAACGCATTCTTCCAACCTTCTCTTGATAGGTGGAATAACATCTTCACTTCTGCTCTCACAGGTGAAGATGTCGTCGAGCATGCTTTAGCTAACCTTAATTGACTTCTTGACACAGATTAACTCACTCGCTTAATTCTCGCTATTTACCCCGAGGATTAAGAACACATCATGGAGAAAATGGATGATAAATGTATGGAAAGAGACGGAGAAATGATAACAATGACGATGATAACATTTAATTCTAATTAAGCGTTTGATACATGTTTGTGAATGAGAGATTAAAGAAGATGAATTAGAGAATAGAAACAAATACGGAAAGAGTATCAACTTCTTGACACAGATCCCGATCGGAGACTTGTGCTTGCCGGCGTATGGATGTGGTGGAGAGGAAAGCTTCCCTCTCAGGCTTGCTTTCCCGGTAGAATTGATCTTTTGCACAGAGCTTCAGCTTCGGGAATCGGAAGAATTCTTTGTTCGGAGACTCACCTTTCGGCATTGTCTCGTCGTTCTCCCGATTTACTCTGTAAGTCTCTTCAGACCAGCCTCTCTCTCCTTTCAGTATATCTCTCTATGTATATATCCCCAGTATCCGTATATGTATATCTTTTCAGAAATTTGAAGAAGTTATTTATAGGCAAGACCTTGGCTCTTTGAATTTGTGGTCCCCACTGTATAATTATGGTAGTTCCTAAAATGGCAGAATGGAAAATTCCTTTTTATTTCACGATCAATTCGTTAGAATTGCACAACTAAAAGTTGTAAACTTGTTAGAATCGTCCGCGAATGCGTTGTTCTTCACATCTTTGATCTATCGCCGCATGCGGTGTTGTTTTTTATTACCGCATGTGGTTAAAATGCGTTGATCACTTAAGCTCTTGATCGATTGTCGCATGTGCCGTCATTGCATTGATCATCTCTTCGTTCTTGATTGATGGGCGCATGCAATGTAGATGCGTTGTACATTTTGTCTTCGAGCCATTAATGCATGCGGTGACATATTTCCTGCAAAACAGAGACTAAAACATTCTATTTTGCCATCGCAATGGTGTTAGTAGGTGTTTTTACGACATTTCATAATTTTCGTATTTCTTAGCCAATTTTTATACTATCGACGAAACTTTCCTTTCTTTTTTCCGCAATATCTAAATAAAATAGCATAAATAACTTGTATTTCTACAAGTTATCAGTGGGTGTGCGAATCCTCACCACGCCTACTACCAAACTGTTCGATAGTTTGGATCATCTGCAGCATCACCGGTTTCATTTTGAACCTTGATCCGTCAAAAGCTGGCCTCATGATTCCTGGGGAGAAATCATAGAGGTTAAGCGATGCATAGTCCCGAATGGGCCTATTGTGGTCGTTCGCCAATAGGATGGGATTCACCATGATATTATTTTCATTTGGTGCTCCATTTCTTGGTTGTTCCGCCATGTTTGGATCTTTCTCTTGTTATTGTTGGTGGTGGCTGTCTCTTCTTCTTCTTCGAAACATTCTCTCGATCTCTAGGTCGTAAATGGGCTCAGGATTTTGTCCTTCGCTCATATGACGCCCGCTTCTTCCCTTACCTAAGGACAAGCAGTGCATAGAGACGGAGAGTCTGCAAAGAAAATCAAAAAGTTACCGTTAGCACAATGTATTGCCGAAGTCCTCGACAACAGCACCAAAAACTTGGTGCGTTTTTTTTTAATGCGATGAAATAATGGTGTAGAATGCGATGGTGGAATATGCATTGTGCAAGCAAGTTTTCTCAGTAAGACCCAAGTATAAATCCTATTAAGTTGCCTGGTAAGCCCAGGGTCAAACACAGGGACTAAGGAAACAGAATGCGATGGTAATTTTGTATTACTTTGCGGTGACAAATAAATCAATATGTTGGTTGGTTTGTTGTTTAAGGTATAAAGTGTATGTGGTGGATTTGAGGGAAAAGTTAATTATGCAACAGATACGATGAGTATGCAAAGGAACCGGTTGAGAAGGTCTTTAGCTAGCGTTTTCTGAGAATGCGTTCAAGCTATGCGATCATGCTACACTCATGCGACAACAATTCATTTTCCAATGCAAATGCGATAGCTTCTAGTATTAGGACGCATGCGATGTATGCGATGATGTCTATAGAGCTTATTCCTAAGTCTCTACTTCTTACCTATGTGATGATGAAAGATGCACACATAGACAAGGTGACTGTATACAATCATATCCTATCTCTAGGGTGCATGCGATGCGTTAATAGCAAATAGAACTTATTCCTAAGCTTTTATCTCTTGATTATGCGGCTCTAATCTGACTCTCCCGAGCCTAGATTCTAATCTGAATTTTCCAAGCCTAGATTCTATCCTTAGACTACCCTTTTGAGTATCTCTAGAGGACGAATGATGCATACATAATACAAGATGATCGCATAAAGTGAAGATCCCAGGTTATGCTAGCTAAGTGCTTCTCAACCCATTCGACAGATTTACTACTCATGCGTAATGTAAAGAGAGTGGACAGATATAAAGATGCAATTTCCATTTTTATAAATAAGTTCAGGATACAAAATGGCAATGGAAAAATAAGGGTAGAGATCCTGGTAGCAATATCTTGCTTCCCAAGGCTTTTACACTAAGTTATCTCTATTCTGCCCAAAAGATGTTCTTGCTACTGCAAGAGTTGGCCCTCTCTCTGTTTTCTACGCTTCCTGGTACTCTTCCGAGTTCACCAGGACGATCTCTCGGCGTAATCTCCCTTCACTCGCTTCCACCTTCTAAGTATGTAAAATCTAAGTATAAGGTGAAGAACAACTCTAAGTCTGAGGAGCAGAACCGAACCATCCGAACTCTTTAAACGAAGGTGGCCTTCGGTATTTATAGAGCTTCAGGGTGAAGAACTTTTTCTCTTGAATGATTGCACTGATAGGATTTCATTAATTCTCTGTCTAATGCGCTGCATATTTGTCACCGAAAAGTTGAATGTACTTGCCACAGTATGTCGTTAATGACTTGTCAACTTAATTCGGAATTGATCGTCACCAGCTTTCTGTCTCATCGTGATTTATTAAGCTTTCACCTAGATGCACCTACCTTGATGCTCCGACTCTATGCGGCCACCTTCTTGAACAGATTTTCATGAACGCAAACGTTCGCATAGCCTTGCGGTCGCAATCTCTTATGCGCTCAGACACTAATTTCCTTAGATCACAATTTCACCTTGCATCAACGCATTTTTCTACATAAAATATATAAGTTAGCTGTTTTAATGCGATGGACGTATGCGATCGCAATGTTGCAAACTTAATGCTTTTAAACACAATATTATATATTTTTACCATCGCAATCCTGCATTGTTTTATATCTTTGCATTATAATAACGTGCACTTCTGCCTGTTATCAATGACACCCGTGGGGGCAAGCCAAAATGAAGGTAGGAATCGTAATCAACACATAAACCAAGTGATCACAACTCCACTGCCAAATAAAGAAATGGGCATGAGTTTTAACTGAGAAAGAGCGCCTTGCTCGTAGTTTGATGTCCGCATGACACCCGTGGGGGCAAGCCAAAATGAAGGCGAGGCACTTGGATCAGGTCTCTTATACACATCTAGATGTGTATAAGAGACAGCCCATAAATAAATTATTGCAACTTCGCTGCCAAATGGGTATGAGTTTAAACTGAGAAAGAGCGCCTTGCTCGTAGTTTGATGTCCGCATGACACCCGTGGGGGCAAGCCTGTCTCTTATACACATCTAGATGTGTATAAGAGACAGGGACTAACTTGTTGTTATTGGTCTAGAATATCTAAATCGCACAAGAATAAAAATCACTTGGAAGCACCCCGGTTGGAGAAAGTTTGAAATAAATCATGTGATGTCCTAGAAATGAGAAGTTTTTTTTTTTAAGGTTAAACTTGCGGTCCCTAAAGATTAGAAATATTTTAGAAAGAGATCAGGATAGAAATTAAGAAGGCATTGGTTCATAAAATTTGAATAAGGCACCTTGAGAAGTCTAGGTTGGATAAAGGCGGTAGACTTTTTAAAGAAAATATTTAGTTTATGCTTGAGGACAAGCATTGTTTTAAATTTGGGGGTGTGATAACCGGTAGAAATACAAGTTATTATAGCTCAAATAAGTAAAACAATGAGAGAATGAGATGGCAAAATAAGCAATATCATGTCCGAAAGCATTAAACTGATAGGAATTGTGATCGCAAGCGCTCATCGCATAAAAGTGGTTAATTTACTTATTTTGTGCAGGAAAAATGTGATGGAGCAAGGGAAATTGCGATCCAAAGGAACAAGGCGTCAGCGTGCTTGAAGATTGCGATCATGAGAAGCTTCTTAAAAAGTGGCTGCATAAAGACTGCACATCAAGGTGACAGCATAATAAATCCTGATGGGATAGAAAGCTGATAAACATCGAATCCGAATTTAGTTGACAAGCCATTAAAGCCACACTATAGCAAGTACACTCAACTTTCAATGACCATTGATCGGCTCATCAGAGCAAGAGAATTGATATCGCCCATCATTGCAATCATTAGAAAGAAAGGTTGTTTCACCTTGAGCTCTATAAATACCGAAGGCCACCAGTGTAAAAAGAAAAAAAACAAGTTAGAGAGTTAGTAATTCATTCACGCATATACTCGTACATATACTTAGAGGACGGAGAAGTGCAAGGAGAGGAGGAAGCTGAGAGATCATTCCCGGACAGATCAAGAGATTGCCAAAAAGCATTACAAAGGAGAGAGGGCCAACACTTGCGAGAGCAAGAATACACATCAAAAACAGAGTTGGAGTGAAAAAGAACAGTGTAAAAGGCAACGGGAAGCAAGACATTACTTACCGGGCTTCTTATCTCTCAATTCCATTTGTTATTTTGTATTCAGTATAGAAAATGGAAATCTCATTTCAATCTATGTTCAATCTCTCCATACTTCACATGATAGCTAAATTTCTGAATGGGTTGAGAAGTACTTAGCTAGCATGACTTAAGATTTACATTTTATGCGATCATCTTGTCTTATGTATGCGTCATTCACCCTTTAGAGATACTTGAGAGAGTAGTCTAAAGATAGAATCTGACTTGAAAGAGTCAGATTAGAATCTAGGCTTGAGAGAGTCAGATTAGAATCGCATAAGCAAGAAATAGAAACTTAGACATAAGTTCTATTGCTATTAACACATCGCATGCACCCTAGAAATAGGAATGATTGTATGCAGTCACCTTGTTTTATGTGTGCATTATTCATCATCGCATAGACAAGAATAGAGGCTTAGACATAAGTCCTATCGACTTTTTCGTATACACATCGCATGCGTCCTAGAAATAGGAGTTATGGCATTCTGCATTAAGAGATGACGTGCTGGTATTTGTGTGTAGCATGATCGCATAACTTATGCATAATCTTAGGAAATGCTAGCTAGACCGCTTCTCAACCCCTTCATCGCATACTCATTGTAACTCTATGTTTTTATCAACTCTGCGTTCAACTCCATCGCATAGGAACAATTATTAATCAAAACACCATCCACTTCATTTGTTTTTACTACTGCAAGAGAATCAAATTGACTGTCTCATATTTACTTAGTAGTACCTGTGTTCGACCCTGGACTTACCAGGAAACCTAGGAAGGCTTATACTTAGGTCTGTTAGGAAAACTTGCATGATCACCGCAAACTCACACCATAACGCATCAAAAAATTACACGCATCAGTATTCGGATTCCATAGTGGAATCTACGATGCATCCTTGCTTGATGATTTTCCATACTACAGCCCCTCCATTTAGAGTGAACACTGACCCCGATGTCGATTTATAAGAATCTCTATCGGTCTGAAAATTAGAGTCTGTGTATCCTGTAAGAATCAGAACCTTATCTCCATACACGAGCATGTAGTCTCTCATTCTTCGAAGATACTTGAGGATCGTCTTGACCGCCGTCCAGTGATCAAATCTTAGATTGGACTGATACTGATTGACAATCCCTACTGCATAGCAAATGTCGAGTCTGGTACACAACATTGCATACATTAAGCTTCCTACAGCTAAAGCATAGGGAATCCGTCTCATCTTCTCAACCTCTTGAGGTGTCTTAGGACATTGATCCTTTGACAAAACGATTCAATGCCTGAAGGGTAACAAACCCCTCTTGGAATCTTGCATCCTATACCTGATCAATATTTGATCGATGTACGATGCCTGAGACAAGGCTAACCATTTGTTCTTACGATCCCGAATGATTTGGATCCTTAGAACATACTATGCCTCACCCAAATCTTTCATTTGAAACTGGGCGGCTAGCCATTTCTTAATGTCAGTCAGATACCCTACATCATTCCCAATGAGTAAGATATCATCCATATACAGTACCAGGAATGCTACTGAGTTGTTAATGATTTTCAAGACTCATCAACGTTTTAATCAAAGCCAAACGACTTGATTGCAGTATCAAATCTGATGTTCCAAGATCTAGATGCTTGTTTCAGCCCATAAATGGACCTATTAAGCTTGCAAACTTTTTGCTCTTGATCTGGAACTATGAACCCCTCTGGTTGAGTCATATATAAGGTCTCCTCAAGATTATCATTAAGAAAGGCAGTCTTGACGTCCATTTGCCATATTTTATAATCATAAAATGTGGCTATGGACAAGAGAATCTGGATAGACTTGAGCATGACAACAGGTGAGAAAGTTTTCTCATAGTCAACTCCCTCAACTTGGGTATAATAACCCTTTGCCAGGAGTCAAGCCTTAAAGGTTTGCACCTTTTCATCCACACCTCTCTTTCGCTTATAGATCCACCTACACTCAATAGGTCTTACCCCATTAGGTGGATCAACAAGCTCCCAGACATTATTGAAGTACATAGACTCCATTTCCTGGTTCATGGCCTTAACCCATTCATCTTTTCAACATCCTCTATTGCTTTCTTAAAAGACAACTGATCCTCGACACCATCATTCGAAATGGCGTTTTGGGCTTTAGTCAAACCCATGTAGCGATTCGGTGGGTTCATAACCCTTTCACTACATCGAGGCAGTCTCAACTCTTGAGCTGGTTGACTAGACGTTCTGACCTCAACAATTCTTGTTGATCTGTCGGCCTGTTCAACAACTCTTGTTGAACCCTCAGCAGTCTCAGTCTCACTAGAAATCTCACACAAAACCAGATTACTTTGTGGCTTATGATCCTGGATGTGGTCTTCTTCCAAGAAGATAGCATTTTTAGAAACAAACACTTTATTCTCACTCGGATCATAAAAGTATCCACCTCTCATTTCCTTGGGGTAGCCTACAAAGAGGCAAACCTTCGAACGCGGTTCCAACTTATTTGGATTAGTCACGAGCACATGTGCTAGACAGCCTCAAATCCTGAAATGGCATAAACTACTTTTACAGCCTCTCCATAACTTAAAAGGTGTTTCAGAAACATTTTTCGAAGGAACGTTGTTTAGGATATAACATGCAGTCTCCACTGCAAAACCCCAAAACGAGTCTGGAAAATGAGCATAACTCGTCATAGACCGAACCATGTCCAACAAAGTTTTGTTTCTCCTTTCTGATACACCATTCTGCTGAGGTGTACCAGGAGCCGAGAGTTGGGATGCAATCTCATATTCTATCATATAGTTCTGGAATGGAGGTCCATATACTCTCCATCACGATCAGATCGTAGTATTTTTATCTTCTTACCTAACAAGTTTTCAACTCCAGTCTTATACTCCTTTAACTTGTCAAGGGATTCAGACTTACGTTGCATTAGGTAGAGATACCCGTATCTTGAATAATCATCTATGAAAGAGATGAAATATTCATACCCACCCCGAGCTCTAACATTTATCGGACCACAGAGGTCTGAATGTACAAGCTCTAAGGCTTCCTTGGCTCTGTAACCTTTTCCAGTAAAAGGTAATTTGGTCATCTTGCCTTCGAGGCATGATTCACATACCGGCACGATGGTATACCCTTGTTCAATGAGACAAGAAACTGAGATTAAGTTCCTCTTAATATGAGGAACTACGAAAACATTATCCAGTAATAAATAACGTTTCAGGTCAACAAATAACTTCAGCTTGCCTACAACAACAGTTGAAACAACCTCACCAGTGCCGACTCGTAGAGTCATCTCTCCCTGTGGCAACGTTTTCCAGGAACTGAATCCTTGGTAAGAGGAACTACCATGATTAGTAGCACCCGAATCTAAGATCCAGGCAGAATTATCATTCTCTACCAAACACGTCTCCAAGATCAATAAATCAGATTTACTGTCTTTTCTCCTCTTTTGGAGAGTAGTGGGATCAGTGTCAGAACAATTGACACTACTGATTTTGTCATCTATCCCTTTATGCTCGACAAGTAAGAACTGATGTTCAAACAAATCTTGCAACGAGTCCATGATCTCACGTGCAATGACCACGTTCTCAACCCTTTTGGCCAAAACATCAGGTATGTTAGCCAAAATGTGAAGTCGGGCCAACGAATTAGCCTTCATCCACACCTCATATGCATTGTGAATACTTCGCGGTGCATCAAGGGTCGTGACTTGAGAACACTCCTCAACCATGACAAATTCGAGGTCGTTTGCCACGAAATATGTTTTTTACACGATTCTTTCCACTGTATTTAATCGATCATATTAAAAGCACTAAACAGAAATACTAACGAGTTGCTGAAAAGAAAAATACATTGACCTACGTTAGGTTTTAAGCAAATACCCATTGTAAAATAAACAACATCCAATAAGGATTTAGTAAAACTAATATGAACCCCGTGTGACATCTAGTTTCGCAATGACACTTCAAAGGTTTAGGACAAAAGTTGCCGAAGGGAGGTCAATTATCCCTCCTCTGAATTGAGAAGTTCTCAACCAGTCATTAATACCAGAATAACTCTTACTCCTATAACGATTAGCCATCATTTATTTGGCCAAAAGATCATTAACTTACTTAACAATCTCCTGCAAGTGTGACCCGCCATTTTAGGCCCTAGAGATCCGCCCCAAAAAACCAATCCGAAAGGAAAAAATCTAATTGGGGAAAAACCCAAAACGACCCTATCCATTTCTGGAGTTCACCTTGACTTGACCAACTGCACAAAACCCATCCGAAGGGGGACGCTCCCAGGGCGCCACGAGGGAGTACAGAATGATCTCACGGTGTGAACCAATGACAGACTGTCTCTTATACACATCTAGATGTGTATAAGAGACAGACTATAAACACTCTCCGTCCACCTTGATATTGACTCATACAAACACCATCCGAAGAGGGATGCTCCCAGGGCACCACGAGGCCAAGCATGAATCTCACGGTGTGAACATACAGGGAGAAACGTGAGTGGAATCATAGACATATCAGATACATCTCTTCCTCCCACTGAGTATTTTATAACCTAGGGTTTAGTTCACTT
Organism: Benincasa hispida; assembly: GCF_009727055.1. Lineage (NCBI taxonomy): Eukaryota > Viridiplantae > Streptophyta > Magnoliopsida > Cucurbitales > Cucurbitaceae > Benincasa > Benincasa hispida. The sequence continues at coordinate 14,736,838 of NC_052360.1, forward strand.
AGAAAAAACACGGCTAAGGATTTTAACTAAGTGGCTTTTTAGGTTTGCTCAAGAGTAACTTTTACCTTGGATAGTTAAACAACTTTTAATCATCATCCATTAAAATATTTAACGGAGTCTTTGATCAAAATTTTGCATGCTTGTTGAAAATCTATCTAATTCACCTTTCCAGGTAGGTTCCCAGGTAGAAGTGTTACGTTTCCGTCAATTTAAGAATCACAGCCTAGACAGAATTCGCGTTAGATAAAAGGTCCCTTATAGATAGATTTAAAACAAATTTAATATTTTATACTAATCAATTTAATCCTATTAAACCAATTTTAAAAGATCAATCTAGGTTACTAAACTCTTTAGAACCATTTAAACTTAGGTCTATCTCAATCCAATTTTAAAACCCTTTTAAAAAACTTGAGTTCACCCTAAGTCCACATGTAGCTCTTTCTTATTGATTTTAGTTCTAATTTCCTTTATAACACCTATAAATGGAAACAACCAAAACCACAATGCTAAGCTAACACATGCAAGGCATTCATAACGATTATAAACAACCTAAGTGTCATGCTCAATACACTGTTCATTCATTGCTACTTCTTTTATATAACACTTATACAAAACAGCAACAAAACAAGCAAAAGATGCTTTCATTCACCCTTAAACTATAACACTTATAATAAAAGGATGATGCATGGTAATGCTTACTGCATGCAAAATATAACTCTTATATTTCATGATGCATGCGCATGCTTTCAAGTAATTTCTTCGTGCTAGATTATAACATTTATAATACATGATGCAAGATTCACAATCTAAGGTGGGTTTTTAAACTATATGTCAAACACTTTGCCATATAAGCACCATACATCATATGTATAATAAATAAATGTTGATGAACCGGGTAAAATTGCTCAAATTCACAAAATTAAAGCTAACTATTACAAAACAAAGGAGTCTCCGGTTCAAACAAGCGAATTGGGTCTTGAACCATCTGGGCGAAGCAACGCTTCTCCAACCATCATGTACTAAACTCCCCGCGATCGTCTACACGATAGAACAAACACTTCGCTCTATCGCTTATCAATGTTTCCAGAGCTAAACGATCGTTTAGCAACGATCGTATACCTTTTACTAAGCGATGAAGGTATGAGATCGTCTAGCGCGCTCTGCACAAAGCCTGCCTTACGTGATCATCTAAACGACTACGATACGGCAAAGCACCATCGCCTAAATGTTCGCTTAGTGAGTGCCTTCATATCGTATACTGTGCGATCGTGTAGGTAGTAACTAAGTGATGAGGCTTACTAACTACATGATCATTTAGTGCGCGCCTTTTACTAAACGATGAGCATCAAATGCTCCCACTACGATCGTCTACCTCCAGCGTCTACGCGATCAGGCAACCAACGCTACGCAATAAAGTAAACGATTTACCCATCGTTTAGCATTAGCTAAACGATCGTTTAGTAAATACTACACGATCGTATAGAAAAATCTACACAATCGCTTAGATAAATCCAAACGATCATTTACCTTAGGCTACATAATACGACCAACACTTGGTCTTCTTCCTCGTTGAGAGCCGCATCTCCATGTTTTGAAACTTCATCACAAACGACTTGACTAACCAAACTCTTTGAATTACAGACTCGATTGCATGTTAATTATGCCCAAAAAACATAGGGGTCCTTACAAATTAACACTTTGTAATTGAAGAAAGCTTTAACCAAAGGAAATTAAACCCAAAAACATTCATCAACTCCATCTACAAATGCATTTAACAATTAAATACAAATGTAGAAAACCCATCAAGATTGTAAAAGAAGTTCAAAACAGAATTGAAATTTGGAATATCAGAACAACCTGGCTCTGATACCAATTGTAGGAAATTGAACACGAGGATTTCCATGAGCAAGAGAAAGATCATTCCAAATTACAATCGTATATGAACTTTACAATTACAATCCCAAACGGAAACATATGGTTATGCAAAATATATAAATTACAGCATGCTATACATATGATCAAGGACAAGAGTAACACACTTTTGTTGACTCATCTTCAAGCTCCTTGATCACGAATGCTCAATCACAGCAACACAGTTCCACGCGAACGCTCGTCCAACACGACCGCTACATTACACAAACCCCGCGCACTCGAACTAAGTGATTTCCAAAGTCACGAACCGCCCAATCACCACGAACGGCCTCCACAGAACCTTGACAGTGTCGATTTGAGTAAGACACCACCAAGAAGGCTACCTTGGTATTCTTGATGTGAGAATCCAGAGGGTGGGTTCTGTGTGGACTTGGTTTGAGGCAGAAGACCAGAAGAAACACAATTGTGTAAACGATTGAGCAAGTGGGAGATGGAATAACCTATCGTATAGGTTGATGCCCAATCGTTTAGGAAAAGCTAAACGATCGTCTAGCAAAAGTTATGAGATCGTTTAGCTTATCGCTTAGCTCAATGTCTATCGCTTACTAACACTCCACGATCGTTTAGCTCACTCCAAGTTGTCGCTTAGTAAATCCAATTTACTTGACAACTTCCCGTGAGAATTTTTCCAAGATTGGAAATCTCAAATCATCAATTTTACCAACATTACTAAAATTAGGAAAATATTTTTTCTTTTATCTCACGGTTACCATGAAACTACCAATAACCTCTCACTCAATTGGTTATTAGAGAAAAAGAGATAATTATCCAATAATTAATATTATTATAAATATAAATGATAACTAACTTACCATAATATATTTATAACCTATAGTTTTAATATTTCATCTCATGAAACATACAAACCATAGCTCTTTTTCTATTCCATGGCACTTAATATAAATCAACTTTACATTAATCCTCCACTTGATGTATCTCATACACCATACCGATCATATCATATATAATAGAATTACCTCTTGTCAATTTAAACATTTCAAATCAACACCAAGAACTGATCCTCAACTTGAATCCATTGAGCTACCAAGGGGACCTTATGGATCTGTAGGTCGAAGCTCCAACGGTACGTGAATAACTGACTAAACTCTTTAATCACGAGATCCACCATCTGTTAACTACCAGGCACTCCACTAAAGGCCGACAACTGAACTCTCCTTACCACAGATATATTGTGTGTCCATCTTAACCAATCAACAGAGCGACAACCCTTCACAGATTGCTCGTAAGTATAGCTCGGCCAATAACCGTTATGCCCCTGTAGTTACATCTAACTCCTTAAGTACCACTGACCCTCTAATAAACATAAGTCATAGTCCTACTATCACTAAGTACTTTCTTCCAAAGAGAAGTTGTGGCCACTATGTTCAAGCCCCATAATCAGCCCTTAAGTGAGCAATCTATCTACTTATCCCTGCTTCGAAAAAGGAGTGAATTCCATCTTGTGTATTGAGTTTCCAGGTCCCAAATCAGACAAGTCCCTAAAAAGGTAGGCATGTTAAGTTGGCAATATGGCCACTCTCACCCATACTAATCAAAGAACCGCCCTCAATGGCAGGAGTTTCCAAAACACTCGGGATTGAGGTCATGTCACCTATAGTCGTTTAGGTGAGATGTAAGTCTCCAGTATCAACAGCGTTATATACAAAGTCTAGTCATCTCATGGTCCGGTCTTATACAAACTCTTTGTATAGGACACCCCCGTTCGCATGTCTCCACATGAATAGTCAGGATCTACCATCTGTAGTAGTTTACAACACTTGCAAACCTCTACAAAGCGGACCGTATCCGTAGTGTCACCAGGATCAGATATCCCACCTTAATCCTTATACTACATATCTATTTAGGTTATCACTTAAGGCATGATCCATTTGTATATCACATATACATGCGTAAGTTTACATAAGATAACCATGGAGCTTTGTTTATTGGATATGAGTAAATACCAGAATGAAATAACAATATTTTATTCATCAAACAATGTGTATCATTACAAACAATGAGACTCCGAAAGAATTAGGACACCAATCCCAACAAGCTAATCGTTGTACACGATGGAACCAAATTATTAAACAATAGACAAAGAGCTTTTCAACTTTGCCTCTTCGTATTCTTTTCTTACATTGAAGGGGCAGCATGCCCGATTTATACATTGTTCCCTATTTTAGGGATTCAAAGAATTAAAAAATTATATACTAAATGATTAATAAAATGAGGACACATGGTCCAATACATGAAGAAAGAATATTTGTTTGTTATCACCCAATCCTAACAGAAATCTGAAGCACTAAATGAATAATCTTTCATGACTCACCTCAGTGACATGGCATTTTACTGTTACAACATGAGAATTATGAATTTGTCGCATTTACTATTATTGTTTCTATTATCGTTACTGTTTGACACTAAATGGTAACGATAGCGATGGTAACGATAATGATAATGGTTATAATAAATGTGATAAATTCATAAGTAAACGTGATAACAAACAAGCGATTGTGGTCTATTAAGATTAATCAAATCTCATTACGATCATACTAATTTTCATTACATATTAGTAAATATAGCCTTAAAACAAACTTAAAGAATTAAAGTGTAATTTTCATGAAACATAATAATAATAAAATTTTAAAAATTTGAAATATAATTTTAAGGGGGAAAATAAAGAAATGGTTCGAAATAACACCTTTAAGTTTTTACCTTACAAAACTAGCACCCTTTTTTAAAACTGCTTTTCTCGATCCATCTTTGGCAATATCGACCACTAAGATTTAGTTTTAAAAGTTGATTTTTTTTAACTTATTGATTGTAAGGGCCAAATTAGGTTTTTTCTAACTTATTAATTATTTTGGCCCTTTTGGACCTTTCTCGGTATATAATCTTATACCAAATCTAATATATATTCTTAAATTTTCTCCATAGTCGATTATATTTACCAAATAATAAAATCTTATGTAATTTTTTAAATCTTTATCCAAATTTCTAATTTCCAAATCAATTTATCAATTATCCAAATGAATTATTTTAGATGGATCTCAGGCCGATCATCCATCTGAAAAAAAAAATCTAATTGATAAACTCATTTGGAAATTTATAAATTCATATAATCTTGAAAACAGAAATTGGCCTAAGATTACATAAGAATTGAATATAATATTTGGTAAAGATAACCGAATCTGGAGAAAATTTAAAAACATATAAGATTTGGATAGATTATCTAAAATTTGGAAAAATTACTAAAATCTCGGCATTTAATCTCATCAAGATGTACCCAGAAAGGCCTAAAAAGGTCAAAACAATCGATAAGTTAGAAAAAGTAAATTTTTGGTTAATTTATAAAAATTGTCTTTAAACTTTATACTTTGTGTCAAAAATGCCCCTGAAGTTTCAAAAGTTTCAAAAATGCCCTTAAACTTTCAAAAAAGTACATAAAATATCCCGTTAGTTTTAGATGGAAACCGTTAAAATTTTGTTTCAAAAATACCTCTGAACTTTCAAAATATTTCAAGAATACTCTTAACTTAATAAAAGTTCAAAAATATCTCAACCGTTAGTATTTGAACAAAAACCGTTAATTCTTGGGAACAAAAACGACTTTAAAAAATTTAAAAAAATGCTCCTACCGATCAATTTGTTTGAAGTTTTTTATGTTCGAAAAGAATTAGTTTTCAAATAAATTATATAGATATCCTCATTATTTTTTCATATATGTACTCTCATATTTCTCTTAATTTTCCAATTTTTATCTTGCACCAAGTTTCTCCACAACCAAAACATACCAAAACGCTGCAACGCTGAAGACCCCCTCATGAAGCGTCTCGGAGAGCAAATTGGAAGGAGTGCCTCTTCATGTGTGCGTATCAAATGGAGAGCGTTGTGGCGCCGCAAGGTAGCACTACAATGCTTGCCTAGCAGACTGTCTCTGTGGATGGCGCCGCCCACAAGTGTCGTAGCATTTAAGCAACGTCGTGCCTCCCCTTTCTCGATTTCACTATTTTGTCTCTCGTTGCTTGCTAATTACTCCATTTAAGCCTGAATTGCATCCGAAAACATCCAGACAACTTCTTTTGCTCGATAACCTATCTAAGAATCAAAATAAATATTAAATTCCTAAGAACCAACACAATTTAGGCTGATATTTTTTTAATTTGACTATTTATAGTTTTAATATGTTTCAAGTGGAGATTTTGATTTTGAAATTTTGTAAAATTTTGTGTTATTTTATGTTTTAACTCAAAATTTTTATTTTTATTTTGGTTGTTTAAAAAATTGGTGTAAACTAGGAATTGGAAAATTAAGAGAAATATGGGAGTACACTTATGAGCAAAATGAGAATATCTATATAATTTATTTTAAATTGGTTCTTTTCGAATTTAAGAAAATTTCAAATAAATTGATCACAATGAACATTTTTTTTTTTAAGTCATTTTTGTCACGGAAATTAACGGTTTCTCTTCAAATACTAACGATGGAGGTAATTTTAAATTTTTATTAAGTTAAGGTTATTTTTAAAACATTTTGAAAGTTCAAGGATATTTTTGAAACAAAATTTTAACAATTTTCATCCAAAACATTCAGTAAGGGTTTTTTTTTTAACTATTTTTAAAAGTTTAAGAATATTTTTGAAACTTTTGAAATATTTTTGATACAAAGTGTAAAGTTCCCTGACATTTTTTTTATAATTTAACCTAATTTTTTTTAATTACATCTCGGTAGTCGATCTCGCCTCAAATCGGAAAAAAAGTTGTCTTAACTTTTGAAAATGGAACAATTTCCAAAAAAAAAATCTTATATTCTCCCCACGGCGCACCCTTTCCCCTTCTCTTCGCCATTCCGCCTTTCCCCTGCCCGCCGACCTCAACGCCACTGGCCGAGATCACCGCCACCCAACGACGGTATATATTGCATCATCAGCAGTGATCGAACTCAGGTTTTGCATCCCTTGCTCTTTCATTTTACGTCTTTTTGTTTTGTTTTTTTTCCAGCTTTTAATCGTTTTTCCCCCTTCTTTTGTTCTTGGTCGATTTGATTTGGTTTAGATCTGTTGAGAATTCATGATTTGGAGATGGATTATGACGCCCACCCCCATTTTCCCTACCCTTTTCTAATCTGTTGCGAACGAACAACTTCCTATTCTGATCTTGAAATTAAATTCAATTACGTGTTGCCTTAGAAACCCTAATTTTGGCTATCGCACTCTTCTTCTTTTTCTTCCTGGTTACTCTTAGCGGAATCTCTGGAAGTTGCTTGGCGAATTTATTTTTTCGTATGATATTGTGTCAATTTTATGAAGAATCTGCCTTGTGCATCCAATTATTATTACAGGCACTTATTTCTAAAATTTTATAGCCTGCAGGTGAATTACAATCTTAGTTTCTTAGATTTGGTGATTATGGGAGGTCATGGAGGTTTAAATATTCTTCCCCAAAAGCGATGGAATGTGTATAACTATGAGAACAGAGAGAAAGTACGGCGAGATGAAGAAGCAGCAGCCAAAGAAGAACAGCTTAAACGCGAGCAGGCTAGGAAACGGGACGCTGAGTTTCGTCTCGAGCAGCTTCGTACCGCACGGGGTTTAGCTGCGGTAATTGACACTGCAAAGCCTGTAGAAACAGATCTGAAACCTGGTCACATAAATCTATTTGAAGGCATCAAGATTTTTGACCCAGTCAAGGGTTCAGAAAATGGGGGAGTTGAAGATGGGTCTAAGAGGAAGAGGATGAAGAAGGAAGAAGTCGAAAAAAAGGTCATCACACCTGAAGATGAGAAGTATAAGTTAGGTTATGGTGTTGCTGGAAAAGGAGTCAAATTGCCATGGTACCTTGAGAGGCCCGGCAAGGATGATGCCGAGAGTGACGAAAATGATGGATCTTCGAGAGTAGGGAGTGGAAATGTAAAAAAGGGAGAAAAGAAGACATTGGAAGAATTGAGGGCCGAGCGTCTGAAACGAGAACAGAAGGAGAAGGGAAGGGAGCGTGCTTTAATCGCAGGCCGGAAGAGTGGAACAGCTTCAAGGGAAGGAGATTCATCTTCTAGGAGGTAAGCATATGCTAAGCTAACAACAATTTTCTTGTCATTGTTCTTTACTTTAGAGAGCTCATGTTACATTATTTCTCAAGTCACATAGTATTCAACTTATAATGGGATTCTAGAATCTAGATGATTAGATCATAGGGAGCCTATTTTTTTCGGCAAGCTTCAATTCCACATGAAAACGAACTAAAACTTATGTTACTTACATTTATCAGGTAACTGTTAGATCAGTCAAATTAACATTCACTTTTCTGTAGCTAGCAATTTTGTTGAATCATGTTCTATCACTACATTTCATTCACCTAGCTGCATTTCGGATCATATAGACCCTATTGATGGGTTTTGGACGTGCTAACGTATAAGCATGCTTGGAAGAATAAAGCATCTGCCCTTGCTATGCAGGTGGAAATCCAGAAGATAAAGACGTAGGTTTTCTGGATTATGATATCATCTTGGTTTTAGCTCAGTTTTTGAAGGATGCTGACTTCCGAGTATAATGAGATATCGTTTCAAGTGCAAATCCCATGTGCAAACTCTAAAGAGGATTGCTTTATGTTCAAAGGCCTCCCGAAAAACTTGATACCGTGGCTAAAATTTATGCCTAGTGAAATTTGTAATTTGCAGTTCATTTGGACAAGATTTGTGTACATAGAAGGTAACGTTCATCATTGAGATACCAATGACCATGACCATATCAATTCTTTCTCCCCTCACCTTGGTCGGCTTGTGCAAGATCTTTGTAAAAACATTATGGTTGTAATAGCTCTTTCGGTTGTTACTTGTGATGTTGTCGATGTTCTTGCAAGTCAAAATGTGATCAGAAGAATATGCTCTGTGCCTTCATATTAGTACGAAAAAATGTTCTGTGCCTTCTGAAGAAGGTTATCAAACGCCCCAGCTAAAATGCAGTTTGTTCAAATAACATAATTAAATGGTAAATTATCACCATCAATCATCTTTTGAACTGTTGGTCTGCTAGAGAGAGCTATTCCATAGAAAAAGCTTCGCGGGTGATTTGAGTTAGTGTAAAATATAAACTTCAAATTAGGTGGGGTAGGTTTGATTTGAAAAGATTTCCTTTTTTAACTAACAAGCTGCATTAAGAGAACTTGCACTCAAATTGATATATATGTTCAAGATTAGATGAACACTTTTACACTGGTAACCATCTGTATCTTGACATCGAGCAAATTTGTTAACTAAACACATTTACCTTTCAATTCTTGAATTCATTCTACAAATCGAATCCGAGAAGGAAACACTCACCAAGAACATTAATATCTATTTTTTATGACAACTCTAATCAAGATGCAAACTGGAAGGGAAAACAAAAACTAGAGATAAGAATAACATGTTGAAAATCTTTGTGAAAGAAATGCTGGACAATTGGGGATGTAAAATTATTAAATCAACGGTTTCACAAAATATAACAAGTTGGATGGCAGGAGAGGCGGAGGGAGAAAAAATAGAAAAGGAAAAAAAAAAAAGGAAAGGAAAAAAAAAAAAAAAAGAAAAACTCTTTTAAGTTACAGAAAGAGTGTGCTACCTTGCAAATTCAGCAACTACAAATTCTTGAACACCACCTAACAATTTGCTACTTCAACAAATTAAAACTTGCTACAGATCCACCCACTGAACATTAGTAGTTCCCTTTCCTTAGAAATTATAATGATATAAATCCAGTTTGCTGCAAAGAGATTCTCAAGTCTTCTTAATAATATAGCCAAAGAAGATTCCGATCAATCCGACTAATATGACGAACAAGAAGGAGACGCCACCAGCATTTTTCCTGCTATCATGCTTCAAAAGTTCCTGCACAATGCAAACCTAGACTATAAGAAACTAATGTAACCCTGGTATTCTAATAGTCCACGAAAATGAGAATCAAAGTTGAGCGTAATCTTATTTGCAACCGTACAAAGAAAGTTGAATGTTATAGTAAATATTTCATTTGCGTAATAGTCAAAAGGTATTTGCAAGTATATCTCAAAAGTAAAGTTGTTTCCACGTAATTAATATACGAAACTTCTTGAGAAAAATTGCATCTAGTGAAGCTTCAAATCATCCCTCTTCTTACCAATTCCTGACGAAGTTTGTTATTCTGTTGCAAGGCATTATTCTTTTCCTCTGTGAGTTTTGCTATGAGGGCTCTAGCCTGCACGTATTGAGTAGCCATCAATAAGCATCCTGCTAGAAAGAAAGTATAACATCGAATACACAAAAACACACACACATGAACACAAACCATCAGTGCAGTGCTGAATAATTTAAAAACATCTGAGAAGCATGATAAAGGTTTGAGAACATGGCACAAACAGAGAAGAAAAACAACATTTTTGTTTGAAGGAACAAGGAGAACAAGAGATCCAAACGTCATTGGACTTATGAATTACGGACCAAGGTACTTTTCAGGTTTCAACAAAGAATTTTGAAGCAAAGGGAAGGAGTTCCCATATTAAAAGCTGAAAAGAAACTATATCTTGAAAGATTGAAGCAGTTTGTCTATTGTTAAAAGGGGGCAGATACCATGTCCTTAGCTTAGCTTAGGCATCTTTGGGCAAAGAGAGTTACAATTGATTAGTTGTGTAAGAAAATTTAGTTGGGTAGTGATGCCAAGGAACAGAGTTTCTGTGGAATTTGATAACATTCAATGAACAAGCAAACCAAACTGAATGCATAAAACATACTTTAGAGAATCAACTAGTTGCCAGGAAACTTTGGAAAGAGTTCTAATACAAGGCAAGAAGACAAGAATATAGCATCATTCTATCATAGATAAAGCATCGTTTAAGTCAACAGTTTGGAAAGGTTCTCTCCAAGTGGATGATGTATCCTAACCTAAATATTTATTTGGTACTGGAAAAAAGAAAAAAAATATTTAATGGTGACGGTCCTGGCTTGAACTTATGACCTCAAAATATGATCAAAGATCATATATACGCGACAAACCATTATAAGAAATCCATACAAAAAAAATACTCAGCATGTTTAAACAAAATCTCAAAAGTAAATCTTCAAGTATTACAAATATGCAAAGGAAGTTGCATCCATCTGTACGTTAACACTAGGAGGAACTTCTATATCGAAACATAATGCTTTCAGTTAAGATTAGAATGCAATAAAATATGCTGATGTATAGCTAACCAGTTTGAGCAATCTTTGCAAAACAAATACTTCAATCACGTAACAAGTTCACCCAAAACTTCACAGGTGTATGGTCAACTACTTCTGTCCCAAGCAAATTTTATTGTTTACTGCTCAGAGTGACACTCCAATCACAAGGTCATATTAGGAGAAAAATTTAAATACATCAGAAGATATGCACATAAACCAGGCATCAGAATTACAGAAAAGAAAAGAGAGAATCATCCATATATCTGCAGGCATAAAATTTCACACCAATAGCATACCAACGATCATCCTATTTTTTTACCTCTGCAGATTTATCCAGGGGCTCCGACCGTTCAACATATCCCCTTGTAGCCTGCAAACAGAAGGTGAAGGTATGTCAATCAACTGTGCTGAAGAACGAAAAGGAAACAAAGAGAACCCAACTACTCACAGTATTCAAGTCAGCATCATTGAAGTTTCCATTCTCTGAAACGGAACCTCTTGGGGAGGACCCTTCTTCAGAACCTTCTGGTACTGGAGAAGGTGGTTGAGGTGGAGAAACATAAACAACTTTCAATTTGAATTCCTCAACCACATGCCCAGCCTCTTTATTAAACTGCAAACCATACGCCCATAAATAAAAGTAAAATGCTAATACTAACCATAAGCTCAAAACGTTGACACTATATTTACCATTTCTGCGGTAATATCCTTTGCAGTTGCGCCATCAAATGTTTTGACACTCTGAAGGAGGAATTTGTCTTTGCATTGCATATCAGCAGGAGCCTCTTTCTGGGCTTGCATGGTGACTACACAACAAAGTACTCCCTATATCAGTAACCAAAAAAAACTTATTTGAAAATTAAATACTACGAATTACAACAGTTGATATTGGCATTTGTCACCTATAACGTCGCATGTTGACCGTGGCGAGACAATTCCAGTGTTTGGGCGAACACAGTACTTTTTAGGGTTCGTAGTTTTCACCTAGAAAAAGATCAATTTCATGTTAAGCGGACAAAAGACGTAGAAAAAAGTATTCAAATACAAACTAATTGAAAATCGACGAAATTAACAAATTTCACAACGTGATCTGGCGCCAGAAAGATACATCAAGAGAGAAGGTAGGTAAAAATAAGAGAGAAGAAAGTGAAGACGCCAACATTCCAAATCCAGAACAGCTTAATACTACGAGTACCAAAGCCTTTCACAGTAGAAAAAGATCAATTACGCAAATCAAACAAATTGAATCATACCCAAAAGGATTCAAACAGAGAGAAACAAGACACGCACCTTAAATGCAACGCAGCTCTCGGTCTTGTTAGACAATTGAAGGGAACAAGAGATCTGCTTCTTCAATTCGACTAACGAGAAAGAAACAAAGAAAACAAAACAAATTAAGCAGAAATGAAATTAAAACAAAAAACAAAAAAGATCCCTCAAAAGATTACAGATCCACAAGAAGGAAATCAGTCCCTCCTTCCACATCCCAGAAAAGAAAAAAAGATGAACTCACAGGGAAACTTGAGCTCGAGAGGTTCGATGCTGAGGAGTTCTCCCGTACTCATTGTTGAGAAGAGTGAAGCAGGATCAAAAAAAGGGAAGATGAAATCAAAGAGATTATAGAAAAAGAGAATCTGGAAATGAGTTTTGCTTGAGAGCAAGTTTCGCGAACAGATCGAGAAAAGAGAGGAGCAACAATGGCGAACGTGCTGCGGACAGGAGAAGGGAGAAGCAAAACACGTGCCGCACAGACCAAGTAATACTGTTACTAACTCTTTCCCTTTCCTTTCTTTAGCCAATTCTTCATTTTTCATGGGCCTTTGGCCCATTATGCCTCTCCAGCCCATTTTCACTTGGTCCATTGGACTTTTCGTCTTCCTGACCAACTAGAAAAGGTAAAATTACAATTTTAGTCTCAATTCTTAAAAAAAAAAAAAAAAAAAAACAAGAAACTGTTTAAAATAAAAGCACTCATCTTGGTTACATTTTCTCAAAAGTGATTTTACAAAAAAAAAAAAAAAAAAAAAAAAAAAAAAGAGTTTAGTTTTCCATTAATTAAAGTGCTTATATTAATTGGTTGTCAAAGTCTCGAAAGTGATTTTTATACCAAAAAAAAAAAATGTTTAGTTTGCCATTAATTAAAGTGTTTATATTAATTGGTTGTCAAAGTTAATTGTTGAAGTTGGTGGACGGAGTTGATAGTTGTAAAGTAGCCGCTAATGGTGATTTTGTCATTGGGTTGGTTGAGGGAGGTGATCATGGCAACCCATGGGGAAGTGAGGAGCGAAATAGTATGAGGGTGTTTTGGTAATTTTATATATTATGAAAATTAGAGAGATAAATTAACTCTTTAAACATTCAATCATCCTTATTCTTCCTTTTTTTTTTTTTTTTTTGATAAACGTACGAAACAAATCACTGATCTCAAAGATTTATACCAGTTGAGTTGTGTTCATGTTGGTCAAAAATTATTATTTTAATAATTTATTAAAGAATTTCTTTCAAACTAGCTTATTTCACAAACTCAATTTTTTTAAAAGTTATTTTGAGTGGTTGCTAAACATTCCAAAAATATCTTTTTAAAATAAAATATACTTGGAAAATTAAAGCAAACACGTCCTGAATCTATGAACTTCAGAAGTGTTGAATACTTAAACTCTAAAAATTATCTAATGAGTCTTTGAGTTCTTAATTACGTGTCCAATAGTTTCATAAATTAAAATTTGAAAATTTATTAAACATTTTTAACATTTATGATTATATTAAGCACGAAATTGAAAGTTCAAAAACACATTACACACTCTCTAAAAAGCTCAAGAACCAAATAGTCATCACCTTGTAAAAGACTAAAAGTCCAAATATTAATTTTGAAATTGTAAGAAAAATATTAATTTAAATTTGGTAAAAAATAAATTGATGATACTTTTATGGAAATTCTTTATTTGAACTAGTGATTATTATAATGGCTACTCATTTACCTATTTTGCTAAAGAGAACTAAAACGACTGATAACCAATGGCAAGTCATTTAATGGTTCATGATTTCGATTTTCATTGAAAAATGAACTATATATGCAATAATGCAATTACTTAAATGATATATTTACAAATATGTTTATGGTGTAAATCATCTAAATTTTAAGCCAGAATTTGATAATAATTTTATTTTCATTTTTTTTTTCTCCGAAAGTTTTAATTACAAAATACGAGTTAAATTACAAATGTAGTCATGAATTTTAAATTTATTGTTAGAAAATATACTCAAATTCTGACTTTAGCCTGAATAAACTGTGATTTTCATCATGAACATCAGAATCCACCTTTTAAATCAAAGATAAATGATAACTTTTCAACCCTTCATAATAAGTGAAAGTGCCATTGACTAATTAAAAACATTTTACAAAATCTAACCACTAAGAATTTTAAGGAAATCATTAAATTCAATCCGAGCCCCATTGAATTTTAAATGTCTGGAATAATTAATTTATGTGTATCAATTTTGATACACAGGATAATTAATGTTTGGAAATTCAAAATGTGTGTTCAATTTACTTTGTAGAAACTAAAATTAAATAATTACTTAATTAAACACAAGAGATCAATTATTGTAAGGGGTCTTTTTAAATATAAAAAATATTTAAATATATTTACACTTTATAGCAAAAAATTTCAAAATTACAAAAACACTTTTGAAATATTTTGCTATAAAACATAAATATTTCTAGGATTTTCCTATTTATAAGAAATTTCCTTAGTGTAGTCATCAAATAAATTTAGCATTATTTGATCAATAAAAATAATGGGTTATTTTCAAATATAAGAAAATGAATCAAAATATTTATAAATATATCACAATATCAATGTCTATTATCTATGTCATGATAGATACTGATGGTAGTATCTCTTGGCCTAACACGACCTATCACAAATAGATTGTAATATTTTTTTATTATTTGTAAATATTTACAACAGTTTTATCATTTAAAATAATTTTTCCAAAAAAATAATATAAGTGAATACTTTATATTAAACTTTTATTAAACATAATTAATTGATTTAAATTACTACAAATAATTAAATTATAATAAATTAATTAAAATATTGATAATCATTATCATAATAATAATTTATATTAAATAGTTAAGATAACATAAAATATTAATTATAAAGATATTAATTGAAATTTATTAAGTCTAATTAAATAGGAAAATCCCAAAAATATTTATACTTTATAGCAAAAAATTTCGAAAGTATTTTGTACTTTTGGAATTTTTTACTATAAAGTGTAACTATTTTTAAATATTTTTTATATTTAAAAAGACTTCTACAATTAATTAAAATTAATAATAATAAGTAATAGATACTAATTTATTAATTAATTAAGTTATATTGTTATCGATCATCTTTCCGATATAAGAATCTCACACTTTTACAGTGTATTAAAAACTCATGTTAGATGAGTTTTGAAATTATCTAAATAATAATATCCCTCATTTTAAAAGCTGAAATTTTGTAAAAAAAACAAGAATATTAAATATCTGCATGTGAAAATATATAAAACAAACATGCTCCAAAAGAAAAAGATTCAAACTACTAACTGCTTTCAAAAGAAGCATTTGTTTTCCAGAATAATTTTGTAGAATACTTCCCCTAAAACCATTATTCCCAAGAATTATACCAAACTCGCACTACCTGGAAACTAAATATTCTCCCAAGGGAGAAAATATGAGCAATTGTACATTGATTACTCATTTACACATTCATCTTTTACTTCTCATTCCATTGAAACAATAATAAAAAATAATAATAGAAAGAATCTTGATAATTTTAGGCCAGCCATTTGTCCCTTTCCTGAATCAGAAGCAATAAAAACAAAGCCTTTCTTCCAGTGAATACTAAAAATGAACAATTCCTGTAGAGATTGACACAACTTTGAATCAATGAAATAATACAGTCATAATAGATGCCTCAATTTTGGTTGGACGTATCAAACTTTTCTGCTCTTTATAACAGTGAACAATCATAAAGGATACATACTGGCTGCAGCTGAAGTGATCTGGTGTGTGAGTTAGGGCTTTATTTTCTCCAACAACTTCTCAGCTTCAATGAATCCGATCGATCCCAATGATAAATATTTTACGAACTTCCACCTGTTTGCGCCCCCGTTTTGGTTTAGAGTTTTGTTGTTGAAATAAACAGTATCAATTGGACATTTCTTGAAGCGCTATCCTAAGCATTTGTTAATAATGTGAAAGGTGAAAAACTGGTTACCTGGGTGTGTAAGGCAGAGCAAAACAATGGAGATGTAGGTGATTGACACTGTTCATTGGTGGCTGATGGAAGCCAAATCTTACAGAGAAAGAAAAGAGAAGCATCAATTTAGAATCATGCTGCTCTGAAGTAAAAGATAAGAACTAAAAGTTAAGTTGAAATCAGAACTGTGAAGCGTTTAGTATTTCATTTCATTTATAAAACAAAAGTTTAAATACAATTGGCTCTTTTTGATCTTTGTGCTTTCAACTTTTGTTGATTTTAGTCTATTTCAAAACGTGACAATTTTCCATCTCTACTTGTAAAATTTTAAAACAAATTTTATTCACAATGGAAACCCTTTAATGCAAATGTATGGCTATAGTTTAAGAAAGTTGGTGAATAGAATGGCATGCTAAAATTTTGATAGAAGTAAATGATTTAAAAATAAAAGTGAAGGAACTAAATTGTTCGATTTTTAAAAGTACAAGGAGCAAAATAGACATTTTGAAAGTATAAGGACTAAAATGGACAAAAGCCGAAAATACAAAGACCAAAATAATATTTAAACCTAAAATGGAATATACAAAGAAAAACCCCGAAAACCAACCGTATTACAAATCTCTTTACCCTGATGGGTTGGCCCTAGTAGTGCAAGGACTTGGTATATTTGGAAATACCTTCAAGATCCAGATTCAAGTTCTACATGAAAAAGCTTAATGACTTAAGAGTCTGATTGTCTTCTAGAGTTGGCTTGAGGACGGAAATGCCTCCTCAAGAACAAGTGGGTTTATATTTCATATCATCGTTGTTCCTATCTATTTCTTGGGAGACTGTTCTATAACCTTTTTATCAAATTTCCAAAAGAAAACCCCAAATGAATTTAGGTAAACACTTTAGTCTATAACGGCCAACCGTTAAGGAGAAATAATGCATTCAACACCAATTCAAGCCTGCCAACAAGGAATTTGGCTAAAACTTCAAAAAGAGAATGAGACTTCATGAGACAAAAATCGAATCCAACCATCAAATCAGACTTTTTTTGGAAAGAATCAAACGTATGCCGATAAACACACACGATGGGCTCACTAGATCAGTCTCACTGACAAGTTGATTTTGTATTTGAGCAGCTGAGGGCCGGATAGAACCCGAACAAAATTACTACAAGGTACTGTAATATTAAATAAGAACTTACAAGATAGACTAAGTAATTTAAGAAACTTGAGCCCTCTCTTTCTGATCATTCAAGCTCTAAAGCCCTAAATTGAATCCATGCCTAACTTCCTCCATCTCCGCCCTTGCTATTTATAACAAATTAGCACAACCACATCTCTAGTCAATTACTAATATACTCTTTAAATTCTAGTAATATTCCTAATCTTATCCTAATGCCATTCCTATAACAATTCCCTTTTAAAGAAATCCAAATCAGAACAATTCAAC
The DNA here is from genome assembly GCF_009727055.1 of Benincasa hispida. NCBI lineage: Eukaryota > Viridiplantae > Streptophyta > Magnoliopsida > Cucurbitales > Cucurbitaceae > Benincasa > Benincasa hispida. Next base: position 14,754,627 of record NC_052360.1, read on the forward strand.
TCTGGAAGTTCATTACAGCCGAAGTTTCTCAAAGTCATCCACACCTCTTCACCTTGGAAAGAAACCTCTGGTTGTCATTACCTGTTATGCTCAATCAGATTCCAAGAAATGCCTGGAAACTATGTAAAAGAAAACTACTGCAAATCTCTTCAAGTATCTATCCTACATCCCTTCTGCCAATCAGAAAGGCCATCCATCTCTGATACTCCATCATCCCATCTAGGAAATGAAGCTCTATAAGTAAGATATCTTTTCACATTGGACGAAGTTTGTAGTACAACTTGAAAAACAAAACCCGCAGGAATTCACAACTATGGTACATCATTCATCATTAGAAAGAACTAAGTTGCTACCAGGCATCAAGTCCCTAAAGTAGCTTGTTAGGAGATTGGTTTTCAAACACTACTAAAATTTTTCACGATGAATGACCAAGACCATCAGCTAGTGCAAATATTAACAAATTTTTATAAGTTTCCAAAATAATATGTCACAGGCACAAACTAGCCCTATATATAATATTATAAACCAAAAGGCAAATTGCAAAAACCACCCCCGAAGTATAGTGGTAGTTGCAATTATGCCCTTAAATTTTCAATTGTAAAAATTGGGCCCCTAAACTTCTACAAGTATTAAAATTGGACCCTCTACTTACAATAATTGTATAAATTGGACCCAATGATAAAAATTGAACTTTCAAACTTACACAAATGTTACAATTTATACAATTATGTATATTTGAAAATCCAATTTGACACAATTTTAACATTTATATAATTTTGAGGGTTCAATTTCTAAAATTGAAAGTTTAAGAGTATAATTGCAACTACCACCATAGAAGCAATTTGCCCTAAACCAAACATATGAAAGGATTGATACATTGTTAATTCATTTAAATTCATGTTTTCTTTAGTTTTACCCTGCTTTAGCACTTGATTGAAGAGTAAAATATAAACACCGTTTTCCTCCTGAAGACTAGCAACGTAAAGGTTTTGAGAAGTGGTTATCATTTAGAGTACCTGTGCTTTAATCGAGGGGAATCTTGGGATAAAAGTGTCTGCCCCACCTCTAACATGTGACTTACTGATGAAAATAACCAAGATAGAAATGAGCAAAGTCATTATCAGAATTGGCAAGCTGACCAAAGATTTAAAAATGCATTCTCTGTGGGAGGCATTAGGAGGATCTAAGTCATTTGCTGTGGACTGCAGGAGTGTCATTTCACAAACTGCCTTTCGGATCATTGGTGGAGTCCTTTTGGGGTTAGTGGGGCTCGTAATAGGGATAGGCATTCTTTGTTGGAGGAGGTGGTTTTGCTCCACCAGGAAGAAGAAGTTTGGGACATTGGTCACTAGACCATTTTGTAATTATGATACCAATCTTTATCCCTTTGGATTGTAGGTTTTTCTTTTCCTCTTTTTTGAAGTGTTGGACTCTTGTTTTTAAGGCTTGTTTTCGGTATTCCTAATGCCAGGTATTCTTTCATTTTTTGAATGAAAGTTCAGTTTCTAATTCTTATTAAACAAAAGAAAACCCTTGTTTTAGAAGGTGTGCCTCTGGTGTTGGTGCAAAGCACCTATATGGCACACCTGGTTTTTTTTTCCTTTGAAAAGAAAGGGAGAAAGTTGTTTGTTTGGATATCTATATCTTTACTATTTTCTGAAAACGTCAGGGCCACTCAGCATTATGCCCCTACTAACTGTCGTGCAGTTTTTTCCCACCCCAAGACTAGCTTTGAGAATGAGAGGGTTAAAAAAGGGAGGTCAAAGGAAGGAGAGAATACGGTAGGGTGAGGGAATTATATTCTGGTTCTTGTGAAGGTTTAATGCTGATAAAAAGATACCAATAGGTTTTATCAAGTTATAACATGTAAATATACCTTTTGATTTTTAAGGACTTGTTCCCTCACCTCATTGCCTCCCCCTTTCACTTTTTTTTAAACAAAAAACCATAAATGAATTGCAATTAATGATTACATTACCGAGTGAGTAATCTTCGGCTCTTCTCTGGAGATTCCTAACTGTGGGAATGTGCTCCTTGGGAATTACCAATAAATGCCTATAAAGTAATAACCCAATGTAAGAATGCTCTGTAAATGTGTCTTTAATTGCAGAAGATCAGTTGCAACTAACATTTTTGTGGTGGAAAGTCTTAATGCAACCTAGTACAATATAATTACTAGCAAAAAGAACAATAGAAAGAAATAAGATGGCCAATTTCATGTAAATGATTCGTAACTGAAGAAACAAGAACGATTGAAAAATGGCAGTCAAAATCAAAAGATTGACAACAAACCGACTATTTCTTTGTTTCTTAGTAAGTCGTGCGTATATCTCTTTCTAGACTCTCCAAAATTCATAATGGCAATTGACACTCACCATTTAGTGGCCTTATAGAGGCCATCCTCAGCACCTTCGAGATGACAACTCACGAAGGTCATAGATGGCCACTCTCGATGGCCATTCAGAACCTACTACAAACATGTCATAGATGTTAAAAACCAACAAAGTACAAAGGAAAAACGAAAGGGAGAGTATTTAAAAGACTATGATTGAAAGAAGCGAACAATAGCCCCTGAACTCAGCAGATTATCATCGAGGACTTCAATTCACAATCACATCCAATATAATGTACATTGTGAACTAGATCACAACAATGGAAATATTTTGAGGCAGTTCAAAACTTAAAATGTGGAAGACCCTTATGAAAATAAATCCTTTTGCTCACGCATCCAAAACATGGCTTCTTTCTAAATTTTTCCTGCCGCCATTGCTATGCAGGTTTAGATGTGGATTGTACATTGAATATCAAGCAATCAACGAAATGGGTTTACAACAGTAGAATAATTTTTCCTAAAGAAGCTAAACAAATGCAGAAATGAAGATGAAATTGACACAGAAGTATTTTAGAAGCCTCATATCGATAGCAAAACTGAATTAAACCCTAGAAAAGAAAAAGGATTCATTCTATAGATTAAGAGGTTCAAAATACCTGACAGCAGAAGGGTTTATATCTTCAAAAGCAACAACTCTCTCATCCTGCAGAACCCATATATTTAATCAGAGACCCTTCATTCAATCGCCAGTATAAGAGAAGAAGAAACACAGAAAAATGGCTTTATCAGAGAAACGAAAGGAGCAGACAAAATGAAGAAGGTTATTGGCTGTAGAATTAGAAGCTTTCTGGCAGAAAATACAAGATGAAACTGTTGCTGCCATTTTTCTTTTCACAAACTTCTCCGACCAATTTCCCTATTTGCCTCCGAGCTTCTTGATTGGGTATGTATGGCGCTCGAGCAAATTAGCTTTGCCTAAATTAAATCCGATTAATTAAGATGAAAATCAATTATTAATAAACGGGATAAACGGCCTCAAATAAATAAATAAATAAAAGAATAATGGTATGAATCGAATAGTCCAAAATATTAAGTTGAAATGAGATTTGACCTAATGTTGAAATTTTAAGATTTTTGTTCTTTTACTTGCATTAGATCTGAGTGAAATTACCATTTGGGAGTGGAGTGGTGTGGCGACCCATCTCCTTCGTCTTCTTGTCTTGAGAAGTCTTCCAGATTTTAGATAGATAAGCGAAAGTTAAAATTTATTGTTGAAAATTTTCTAATGATCTTACTCCCACCTTGTGTGACCTTCTTTTTAAAGAGAGAATCTGTGCAATGATATATGCTTTGAGAAGGGAGTGCCTGAGCTTACCATTCTGGAGAGCTCGATTGAAGTCCATATTCATGATATTGTGGGTAAGGGTAGAGGTCTCAGGGGGTGTATGTGCTTTATCCACGTCGGACTTTTCCTCTTCCAACAACATCTGTCCTCGTTCATTTATGCTGAATGTGAGTTGTTGGAAGCTAAATATTGATGTGGCCTAGTTTGAAGAGAAAGGTTCAGGTGGGCTCAATGGATTATTTGTGATTATATTAGTCGGTCGATCTTAGGGATGTAAGAGTTTTAGCAAGGATTGGAGTGTTGATATTTTGAAGGGCGAAACTATTTTGGAAGATCTAACCATGGTCGAGTGTGAGTGTCTGGGACCAATCTAAGGTGGATTCTGATGCTTTGGAAGTTATTAATATGTAGAATAGAAAGGAGAGCTCTTTTAAGTGATATCAAGGTCCCAGTGAGAACATCATTTTTATTGCAAACTCTATTAATATCTCTTATTTTTATCACATCTTCGAAGAGGAGATAAAACAACTCATGCTGTTGCAACTTTGATCTGTAAGGTTGTTCTTTGTTCCGTAAGATGTCCGTGTACTTTCCCTCTCATTCATTATAAGAAAGTGAAGGAGTAGTTGGTTAGGTTTCTCTTACGGCAAAATGTGAACTTTATTTCTTAATTAATTTTATGTTATTTATAAATTATATAATTCCAATTTGGGCGCCGCTTCTGCAGCTAAAATTTCTAAATGACCATGATCTTTAAATTCCTCCGTCTCTCATGGCTACTTCTCTAGTGCCCAGATCCTTGTTTCGCATTCTTCATCTTGTTACCACAAGCCCCTTTACTTTGGCCGCTCAATCGTTCAATCCCTTCAAGTTCTGTGCAGCTCGAGCTATGAGTTCTGAGTCAACTCAGTGCCTTTTTCAGTTGAAGTTTGATCCACTTACCGGCAACTCGGAGTGGGTAGTCATCGAAGAAGAGGTTGAAGGAGTTTCAGAGAATTCCCAGAAACCCCTTTTGGCCACAACTTCATATTTGGATATGCTCAATGATTCCACTAGAAACAGAGCGTTTCGCGAAGCCATTGACAAGACTATATCAAAGCCTTGCCGTGTTCTTGATATTGGGTACTTTTTTTAGTCCTGTTTTGAGACTTCTTGCTTTGAAAACGATGAAGAGAAGACGACGGTCCTATTGAAGTTACTGTTTTATGCTCTTGGGTGCTTGTGCGTTTTTCAGTTGATCAAATTTTGTTGTATCTTTTATGAATTTTGATTTTGGAAATGGTTGCTCAGGCTGCAAATGGTTTTTATAGGTGTACTGACTTTGTGGTTAATCTACTATTTCCAGTGCTGGAACTGGTTTGTTATCAATGATGGCTGCACGAGCAATGGACTCGGTCATGGGTGATTCCAAGGGAATGGTTACGGCTTGTGAATCTTATCTTCCAATGGTGAAATTGATGAGGAAAGTCTTGCGTCTTAATGGGATGGAAAGGAAAGTAAAAATTATTAACAAACGCTCTGATGAACTTCAGTTTGGTGCTGATATTACTTCTCGAGCTGATGCCCTTGTGAGTATTCAAATGGTCTTCAACTTTTTTTGGAGAACCCTGTAAACTACAAGATATTCAAAATCAAACATTTGTGGGTAATTATTAGAGGGTGAATAAACAAAGACATTTTGAGTTGTTAAGACTCAAGAAGAAGACAAACAGAAAATTTTGAGTTGTTTCTCACTATCTTGGGTTGTTTCTTCTTCTCTTGTTTGTTTACTCAGTCTTTTTGTCGAGTTTCTTGTCTACTAAAATGTCATTAATATATAGGATATCTTTCAATACAGCTGATCGAAATAAATAGTTTCTTGGACTTTCCTTTGTGAATTCTGAATATTCCAGTGATTGAATCTGCCAAATAATTGAAGGTTAGTGAGATTTTGGACTCAGAACTGTTAGGTGAGGGGCTTATACCGACCTTACAACATGCATATGACAAGCTTTTAGTGGAAAATCCACTGACTGTGCCATACAGAGCAACCATATACGGCCAGGTATTTAAAAAGCCCTTCATTACTACCAAACCTGTCATATTTTTTGTATGGAAGTTTCATTTTCTTCTGAACTTCATATTGTTATGGGTCAAACCATGCAGTATGGGACCTTTTGTATTCATTTCACCATATCAACGAAATGGTTTTTGTTTCCTATCAGTTTGTGTATATATATGTGTGCGCATGCATGTGTGTATGTATGCATGCATGTATGCAGTATGGGACTTGACTGCATTTGCAGTTTCCTTAAACAGTAATGATAACTGTTTCATTGTACAAGGACAAAAGTGATAATATCAAGATTTCAGATTTATCTCTGTTGACTGCATGCATCCGACGGGCTGTGATTGAATGGACTGCAAATCAATAAGTTGATAAAAATACCGTTTTACATTGTTGAAAGTGAGAAGTAGTTCCAAATCCAAAAATTAAGAATCTCTCTCTGTCATTCTCAGCTGGTTGAGAGCACATACTTGTGGAAGCTTCATGATTTATGTAACAACGAAGCAAATGCATGTGATAGCATCCATCTTGCTCCAGTAGGGATGGATCCTATTGTATGTATCAAGCCACAGCAATATGCAATGCATTGTGATGCGATTGCCAATGAAATAAAGCTGGTAATGACCTAAAATTTTGACTTGATTCTCATGATCTTCAAGTGGTTTTATTACTATTTGTTTCAGGGCTTATCCAGCTCTCAGAACCCTTCAGAGTTTTTGAATTTGATTTTTGGAAACGTCCAGAGAGTCATGCTGAAAATGAGTTGCGCATCAAGGCAACTGACAGTGGTAGAGTTCATGCTATAGTGTCATGGTAACCACTTCGTTGTTAATTTGTGATCTATGTTTTCTGCCAAACTTCTTTGACCGAACCACTGCAATTGATTTCTAATATGTGTCTGTAGGTGGATGCTGCAGCTCGATCGTGAAGGAACAGTCTTTTATTCCACTGCCCCAAAGTGGATAAGTCCACCTTTCAATGTAGGTGAGTCATAGACAAGTCATGAGACACACCTTCCTTTGGTATGGTGCCATTTAATTCTACTATGGCCTAAAATCATAGACTTCTTTTTGCTATTCAATTATTCTCGTGTAAAATCAATGTTCCATACTTCGACAGGAGCTGGTGACTGGTGTGACCATTGGAAACAGTGTGTTTGGTTTATCCCAGGCAACGGTGTGTCGATATCCAAGGAAGAAGAAGTTCATTTATATGCTTCTCATAATGATACTACATTCTCATATCATCTGAAGGCTCAAATTCCTGGAGGTGAGGTTTTGCAGCATGGCGTTGATGCTGAGAGTTTTAAACTCATATTGTCACCAGAAAGAATTGCGGTTTATGGAGATAGAGAATGGAGGACTGCAATGTTAACGGCAATAACAAATGTGGTATGATACCCTTTTTACCCCTCCCTTTTTTCTCCCCATTTCTTAAGCACATAGCACATTAATTTGTGCAATATGTTTGCATACCTCCTTATACTTGAACTCTACTATCTGCTGAACCAATTGTTGTCGTCATCTTTGAAATCTTTGTAGTTGCAGGGAAGAGCTTCCTCTGCATGCATGATTGCAGATGATAGTGTTTTCTTAACACTTATGGTTGCTTGCTTTTTGAAAACAACGCTTGTTTTGTCATTGTTTCCTGGGATTCGAGAAAAGGGTGCCAAGTATTTGCAGGCTGTTTCTCATGCAAATGGTATCTGTACGGATAGTATAAAAGTTATTGAAAAGAGGAAATCATGGTTGACCGTACATGATACATTTGAGAAAAAGGTGATATATTTACTGACCCACCTCGCATTCCCCACTTTCATGCACTGCTGCATGCTTCTCTTTATTTAACAGTTCATTGTAATTTAAATATGTTTTAAGGTACTTAGTGTTTGAGTTTGAACCTTTTGCTCCACCTAAGTTCTGCTTACTGATTTTTGTTCAATCTTTAGGTTGACTTGCTTATCAGTGAACCATTCTACTACGGAAATGACAATGCACTCCCATGGCACAACCTGCGGTTTTGGTGAGAAATTTGCTCAGAAATGCAATCTCGTCTATTAGATGTTAGAGAACACAAAGACATGTTATCTAGATACCTATTGGCAATGTTGAGTACATGGTTTTCTCTGTGACAGTTTTTACTCAACTCGACGTGTTTAGATCCAAATTACATCTTTAAACTGCAATATTGCAACCATTTTGGCAAAAGAATTTTTTTTGCCCCCTCCCCCCCAAAATCTCTATGCAGTTCCTAAACGAGATGCACAACTTTCTAATCTATTAGGACATACAAAATAATTCACCATAACTCAAAGGCACAAGTTGCTACTGGCTGTTTCCCTGTAGAGTTCACCCTTGTTACCAAATCTAAATTCAATTTTTGTCACTGTTGGCTAGTTCCGTCAATTGGCATAACTTCAGTCAAATAAGTTTAGTGTTTAACTTGTCTAAAATGCTTTTCCAGGAAGGATAGAACGATGCTCGATCCGGTCCTGTCTGATGATGTGCTAATAATGCCTAGTAAAGGCATCTTGAGAGCTTGTTTAATGTCATTGCCTGTAAGACCTCTCTTTTCCTTGAAAATGCATGATCCAGGCCAAAGTTGTCTTTGTCACTTGATGGAAATTCTTAGTATGCTTGTTCAATGCCGTTTCAAGGATCTATGGAGCAGCCGTCGTCGATTGGGAACAATTGAAGGTTTTGATCACTCTGTTACAAATGGCACATTGGGAGCTTGTGGACCTGAAGGACAAGAAGGCCCATGTCTGGCTTTCTACATCTGGCAGTGTGGAGAATATGAGGTTAACTTGTTTAAACAAAACATTAACAATAAAAATTTCTTGAAAAGAACAAGAATATCAATGACACTGATATTGGTGCAACTGTCTTGAAAACTTTCAGGAACTCAGTGGGATATTTACATTGATGGAGTTTGATTTCTCGAAACCAATAAGCCCTTGTAGCGGGAAAAGCCAGGTATTGCAATACTTTTCATCCCCATTTTGTCTGGTTTTGGGCTTTTGAGAATATATATTTGTTTTTTTAAATATTCTGTGTTTGAGAAGCAAGCTTCTAATTCTAAATGGCTCATCGAATATCTGAATAAACCCACATTCTTCAATAAATAGAACTGTCTGAATGAAGCGACAATTTTTTTGTTCGTATGTTTCTAAATCCAAATGTTCATGTTGGAAAAGGACAAGAAGAAAATAAAGTTTCTCTTCTGTTTTTGAATTTGAAAGAGGATCAGTAGCCATTGTGAAAAATTCTCTTGGGGCTTTTATCTGAGGAATAGGAAAGTAGAAAGATGTTTTTTTCAGAAAAAAGAAAAAAGAAAAACAGGGACAAAAACCTATCACAATGTGATACCCTCTCCAAACGAACTTGTACAAGCACACACTCAAATATTCTAGGCACTGTTTGATAACTATTTTGTTTTTCATTTTACGTTTTTGAAAATTATACTTGTTTTTTTTTTTCACAATTTTCTGGTGAGCCTTTTACCTTCTTTAAAAACACATTTGAAATCTAAGCCAAATTTTAAAAACAAAATCAAGTTTTCAAGGCTCCGTTTGTTAACCATTTTATTTTTGGTTTTAGGTTTTTGAAAATTAAACTCATTTCCTTTCAATTTCTTACAATGTTTTGCATCTTTCTTAAGTACACGAGTTTAATTCTTAGCCAAATTCCGAAAACTACTTTATTTAGTTTTCAAAATTTGACTTAGTTTTTAAAAACATTGATAAAAAGTAGATAACAAAACAAGAAATTTAGAGGTGGAATGAATGTTTATAGGCTTAATTTTCAAAAACTAAAAATAAAAAACCAAATGGTTACGAAATGGGGTTTAAGTTTTCAAATTTTGGCTTGGTTCATGAAAATGTTTTTGAGTAGATAATAAAGCAAGGAAGCTATAGCAGGACAGTAGTAGTGCTAGAAGTTTAATTCTCAAATAATAGAAAAAAAGAAGTTATCAATTGGGGGTCTAATAATTTAAAATTCTTATTGTCTAGTCTTGAGTAAACAAAAAGCCTATTTGAGACGTAGTATGATGTGCCACGAGTGTAATAATACAAGGAAAATATACCCTCAAGATGCCCTAGTTATCATATAGACCCCAATTTTCTTACCACTATCTCAAGGTATAATTATAGGTAGCAATCTTGTTAGATGATATATAATTAAATTTATCTTCATCCAAAAGTTTAAGTTTTTTGGTCAATTGATGATTTAAGATGGTATCGAAGTAGGTGGTCCAGGAAGGTTATGTGTTCAAACCCCTGCAATGTGATTTCCTCTCCAATTAATATTTGATTTCCACTTGTTGGGTTTTCTTCATATTTCGAGCTCACAAGTGAGGAGTATTAGATGATATTAAATGTGCCTTCACCTATCTGCCTAAGCTTTTGAGTCAATTGGTGATTTACGATAGTATCAGAGCAGATTGGTTTAGGATATCCTGTGTTCAAACCCTTGCATTGATGTTTCCTCCGCAATTAAATATATATGATCTAACAAATCTCAACTTCAAGCCTGATAAACCATACAAATCCTGAGGAATAGGACCATACTCCATTGATATATAATCAACATTGACCTTTCTCTTTCAGGTTAAGGTATCCAAGGCTGGAATATGTCATGGAATTGTACTGTGGATTGATTGGGTAATAGATTCAAAGAATTCCATTGTCATATCCACAGGCCCAGGTACTAGCCTTCAATCTCTAAGAAATTCTGATACTGACATTGTTTGCTGGTGATTTAACTCCTCATTTCATGTCATAACTCCTCATTTCATGTCATAAACTGATTCAGATAAAAGATACTGGAAACAAGGAGTTAAGCTTCTTGCCAAACCCGTGGCAATTGGAACTCGAGCTTCGGGTGAGGACACCGAATCCTGCTCTGCTGCCATCGAAGCATCCTTTGATCCATCAACGGGTGAACTCGACATACGACATTCTTTTTTGTAATACAGTAAAACTTTTGGTTCTCGATCTCTGAATTGCAACTTCTTTGTTCAAGAGGCATGAATCAAGTCAAATCTCATATGATTTTCTTCTTTATTTAGATGAAAGGGTCATTTAGAGCTCCTTACAGTCGGAATATTTGGCATTTTTGGTGATTTAAGATCCGAATTGCAACTTCTTATTTATTTTTAGATTAAGTTGCCTAAATAGGTTGTTATGGTCAGTTGTTTTATTTTAGTTCTCATACTCTTTATAGTTCTCATATGCTCGCATTTATTTTTAGCAAAGTTCGTCTAGGCAAAACAATATATCCTTACAAAAGGGTAAAGGGTGTGAATTCTGTGTGAATTCTTACTTCCACATTTTAAATTAAAAAGTAAATAATTATCTGAATTTTTATAAATAATTAATGACAAAAATAAAATTCAAAGAGAATTATTCTAAAAAATAGGGTTGCTAAATTGTAGATGGAGTACACGAGTTCGACAAATAGTGTACCATATCTACTATTTAGGGGTAAATCGTGTAAATGTCCATGATTGGGTAAATCATGTATTTGGTACATGAGTTACGTTACATGGATAATAGATTTGTCAATTGAATGTCAATTAATGGTGCATGGGGTCATATGCACATCAAAAAATCATGTAAATAATCCACAATTTGTGTGCATATTTCTCCTTGATTTTGAAAGATCTTTTTGGGTTGGTAATTTGAAAATAGATTTTTATTCTACATTTTTATTTCGCGTTTGATTTATTAAAAATATATTTTTCAATGTTAAATAAAAATATTACAATAACAGTCTAGTAAATTTTTGATTAAAAATGGAATCAAAATTTTAATTAAATATGGATTTAGTCCTTAATAAAGATTTAAATTAATTACCTTAACTGAACTTAGTCAATTAGAAAGGGCAAAAATAACCTAATAACATAGAGAAATAGTACTTAAAAAAAAGAAAGAGAAATAATATTTTGAATGAAATAAAGTCTAGATTAGAAAATTTTCTACAAATTAGGTTTTTCTTTTAAAAAAATTAATTACCTTAAATGAATTTAGTAAATTAGAAAGGAAAACCACGACTTAATAAATTCGAAAATTTTTCACAAATGTGAATTTTTTTAAAAAAAACCACAAACCTAGTTGAAAACAATCTAGGAAAATCAACATATCTTACACCATTCTCTCCTTAATTTCCTCGATTTGGTAACAATAACGCACGGTAAGAGATTATGTGAAGGACCCTAAAGCAAGCTATTGAATTTGTCCTAACCAAAAAAAGTCGATCTATCGATTACGTTCATCTCATAAAGATGTTCCTTTTCACTCCTAAATGAAAGCTAAACTAAACAACAATAATACCAGTGAGTGGTATTATTGGACTGATCTTTTGGTGGGAAATATTCTTCATTTTAGATAATGAAACCATTCCATTACTACCAACCCAAAGAAATACAACCTCTCTTAGATATACGGTTTATGCCGGAAAGGTACGAAGTTGGACTAATTTGGAAACATTGGGCAATTTACTTTATACCTACTATTCCGTCTGGTTTTTGGTTTCTAGTCTGATTTTATTAGTAGCCATGATTGGGGCTATAGTACTGACTATGCATAGGACTACTAAGGTGAAAAGACAGGATGTATTCCAATGAAATGCTATTGATTTTGGGAGGACTATAATGAGGATGACGACAGACTCACTCATGATCTACTAAAGGGCAAGTAGCTTGATTGGTTCGAATCCAAGTCGTGAGATGGCAGTGACGGTGAGGAAAAGGCGTAGGTTGGCCTGGCTTTGGCTTGCTCTGGTCATTATGGCGATTGATGATCCTAGTGCAAACAATAAGTCAGAGTCCCAATCCTATATATTAACTAAAGAAACTCGTGTATCGGTAGGGATGACCGGCCCTGCAGGTACCCGCCCCGAATGGTGCAGGAAATCCTCGATCAGACGGGGAGAGAGCAGAGATAATTTTTTTCCCGTTGGCTAAACGGAGACGGGGACAGGGATTATATTCCTCGTCCCCGCCTTGGTTCCCCACCTCACCCCGATGAATATATTATATAATTATATTTTTATAATAATAATTACTTAATCTACATAATATGAGTTTATAATAATTATTACTATTATAATTATTATAATAGTTATTTATTATTATTATTATTATTATATCTATATACTTTTTATAAAAATTGTAGTATAAAAAGTTAGTTATTTTCTAATTTTCATTTCAATTTTTTCGGACTTTAAAACATTTCTAAATTGTTTTAACATTTAAGACTTCCTACCTCAAGTCATAAATATTGTAGTACTTAAATGGAAAACTTAACTATGATATTGTAATATTTAAATTCTAACTTTTAGAACTTATAGGATTAACTTATATTTTTACACATATAATAGCATTGTTTTTATAATGAATTTTTAGACTATTTTCTTTGAATGAAAATTTATTAGAAATAACCCATTTAATATATATAATTTTATTTGGTTGAGAATAAACGAAATTGCTAAAAATAAATATATTAAAAAAATAAACAAGGAACCCGATCCCCGTGAATTCCCTATGAGGAATCCCCACGTGAATTTCACATAGACGGGGAATGAAATAGGGGGCAGGGATGGGAACGGGGAAGCCTTCCCCGTTGCGTTTCCGCCCCACCCTGTAGACATCTTTATGTATCGGGTACACGATTTAGTGACAAGTTGATGCTGATTTGGAGGATTGAAACTCATGTATGATGTACCCGACTTTCAACTACCCTATTTTTTCAATAATTTGTGTTTCTACCTTATATCTGAAATTTCTTTTTATATTTACGTTACTTTTTAAAATAATTAATCAAAAAAACATGTGCATATGCATGTGAAAATCATGTATTTTTTTCTTAAAAAAAAGAAAATAGTATAGTTTAATTTAAAATTTTTTAAAATAGTAGTTTTTAGCATGTAATAAATAAAATATTACATTATTTTTTCTAATTACTATAAGCTTTTAGATTTTAGAATAAAATGTATATAATAAACATATACCTTTTAATTTTTTTCAGCAAATAAATATTTGACATTAAAATATATTATATAATTAAAATAGAATTTTTAAAAATTGATTTTAAAAAAGTGATCAAAATTTGAAAGATGTGATAAATTTTTGGAAAAGATAAAATCTTTGACTGAAAAAATATGTCAACATAAATTTGACAAAAGCATCTTTTCTACAATTATGTAATTTAATTTTTACAATTATGTAAGCTTAGAGTTTTATTGTCTCATTAATATTGTAATTGCACAATCAATGTATTTTAAGTTGATATATATACAATTTATCCACTTTTCTATTTTAATGATGTAGCTATAGGACAAAATATATGAATGAAATAATGTGGATAATATAAGAGTTTTTCCTCAAGTCAATAAAAGGGATGTATGTTTCTCATTTGGCATTTATAAAGGTTTCAACAAATCATCTGAGGGTGAAATATATAATTATTAAATGTGAGGATAATTAAAGTAGTTACTTTTTTTCCAAATTTTTTTTTTAGATTTTTTGTTTTAAATTATGCAAAATTTTAATTGTTTGAAAAAAGATAGCATTATACAAATCGTTATTTTAGTAAAAATATTTTATGCTATAATTTAAAATGGTAAAATAGATATTTCATATATAATATTTTTAGTAAAAAAAAATTTTTCTCTATAGCTTATAAAATATTAAATTTAGAATTTAGGCCAATATTTATTTTTTGGAAAAAAAACTTATTATTATTATTATTATTTTCAATAAACAAAATAAATATCAATTATATTTTATTTTTTAAAAAAATATATGATAAGTTGCCATTCTTCTTCAATAAAACTTCATGAACTAAAATTTCAAACAAACTTTTATCTACAGAATAAATCTAAGAAAAAAATTGAAGAATTTGTTTCTTTAATACAATAACTACGCGGTTGGGGATTGAACCTCCAACTTATAGAAGATTAATACCACTAAGTCAAACTTACTTTGAATGAAGAAATTTGTTAATTAAAAGAACTTTTAAAATTTTCATTTTTAAATTAACTATGTAAAATCTTTACCTTTTTTTAGGGGAAAAAAAAAAGAAGAAGAAAATTTGTTCTACTATTGATCTTTGTCCCTTTTGAATGTTACTTAATATAAGGAGAATATATATGAAGTTAAGGATTAAAAATATGTTAACTAAAGAATTATGTGAATTTTATATAAAATAAATCTTAAACTAAAAAAAAAATCTGCAGTCAAACTATATATAATTATTACAGATTCAAGAAACATCTTTTAATAGATTATAAGTATTAAAGTAAGGATAACTGAAATGAATAGTTATTTTTTTAAAATAATTTTTAGATTCTCCTTTTTTTTTATGCAATATTATATTTTTATACCAATTAAATCTTAGAAAAATAGTCTTTCTAAAAATAATAATAATAATAATAAAATAGTTACTTTTTCTTTCCAAATACATTTTAGATTTTCCGTTTACAAATTTTGTAAAATTACTAATTTCTAAAAATAAAGATATTATCATTTCTTTTAACAAATATAATACAATTATAGTTAACCTCTTTTTCAAATACTTTTCTCGAATATCTATTTTAAATTATTCTTTTATTATTTGACGAAGATATTATCACACAAGATGGTGGATTTAGAACTTAAAGATTGACCTAAAAAGCTCTCTATGAAATCACTAATTTGCAAAATTCCACTACCATTAACATTTTGTACAGAATGTTGCTTGCTTCTCCCAAGTTTTGATTCGAATAGTAAGTTGAAACAAAATAAACCAAAAAAAAAAAAAAAGAAAAGAAAAAAAAAGAAAGAAAGAAAGAAAGAAACAAACAACTTGAAATTGTTGCTTTGGAATTCAATATTTTCTGAAAACTTAAATATTTGAACTTCCTCATTCACATCTATTGGTAGGGATATTTCCCTTCAAAATTGCCTTAAATATTTTATAAAAAAAAAACTCTAAATATAAATATTAACAAATCATAGATACTTTTACCTTTTTGCCATAATGAGTTGGATGCTAGAAAATCTTTTCTGACTATATTAAATCTGTTATTAAATAAAAATTGTTAAACTAATAATAGAAAAACTTGAATGTAAGAACTCGAACAAAATAACAATCAATCCCTTACTCAACACTTGGTAAATTGTTAACAATATTGTGAATCTGTCACTTCTCCACACCTACAAAATATAAGTCACAAAAAGTTATCCAATTAACCAAAGTAAAAATTCCACTATCGTTTATCTCCACAAAGTAATTTAAACAAACATAAAAGAATTTATTGAACTTACTCAATAACATTTATTGGCCCAGATATTTCCTTTGAAACTTTTTTTTGTCTTCAAAAAATTTATTAAAAAAAAAACCCCAAATATGAATATTAACAAATCAATATAGATATTCTAGAAAATCTTATCCAACTATATGCCTTTCTACGAAGAATTTGTAATCAAATAAAAATTGTTAAACTAAAAACAGAAAAACGTGCATCTAAGAACCTGAACAAAACAATAACTAATTCCTTACGCCAACACTTTGTAAAACAATGTCGTGGATCCATCGCCTCTCAACAACTACAAAATGTAAGTCAGAAAAAATTGTCCACTACCATTTCTTTAGAAAATTAACTGAACAAACATAAAAGAGAGGAAAAAAGAATCTAAAATTGTTGTTTTGGACTTCAACCTTAATTTTGAAATTGTTGCTTAAGAACAACATTCGACAAAAACTGAATTTTGTGAAGAGTTAAATAAATAAATAAGTAGGCTAGAGCGGTTGTTGTAGAAGGAGTGAAGTCTCTTTATAGAGAGGTATTGTGATGAAAGATTTCGATTGGTGAGGTGTTTGCCATAAGATTTTAACGAAGAGATACAATAGGGATAAAATAGGAATTTTAAAAAATTTAAGGACAAAAAAGAAAGGAAAAAATTCTCCTCTTATTGTCCCTTTTAATGTAGTGTAGTTTTTTTGAACCACCATAAACATGTCATTTTTTTTTCAAAAACTCCATTATTTAAGAACTTAATTCTCTACCTTGTGATAACAAAGCAATAATATTTAGAGTTTTTAATAAATGAAAATTTAAACATTTGTTTGAGATTTTAGTGTCTAACATCCGTTGTGGATGGTATAATTGTTGTCGTAATGATATCATCACTTGCCCCTCAGGATGATCAAGTTGCAACGACACTCCTCTTCACAGGATTTGAGTTCCGTTCTTTCCCTTTTTTTAAGCAACGACACACCAACGTTGAAAATTTAAGTGTGCGTGTAATTCATATATATAACTTTAAAAAACAGATATTATTTCATAGATATAGATATTAAATATCTAGATTTTACATGTATGAGATAATTAATCCTTATAAGTTAAATGAATGTGTTTGATTTACCAATTTTGTATATAAAATCAAAACTAAATAATTATTTAATCAAAAGTAAAAGAACAAGTAATATAGTCATGATTAAATTTAACTATTTAATATACTGTTATCATGATTAATTATTTAATCAATTAAAATATTTTTAAATTAAACATTATTTAAATTATTTTATTTAAAATTAATAAATTAATTAAAATATTAATAATAAAATTTTATATTAAATAGTTAAGAAAACATAAGATATGAATGGTAAATGTATTATTTGAAATTTATTAAGTCTAAATAATATATTTATTTTTTAATAATTAATTAATCCGATTTTATCTATCTCCAGTATAAAAATCTAGGGGTGTACACGAGTTGAGTTGGGTTGAAGGTGTTTTTAGGACCAACTCGAAAATTCGGGTTGGTTGGGTTGACAATCCAAATGATCCAAATAAAGTCTCCAACTCAACCCTTAAAATTCGGCTTGGGTTGTCGGGTTATGAATTATTTTTCCTTTTTAATTAAAAGTATGTAAATTTATATAAACATATGACTAATAACTAAAATCTCATAAAATTCAAATGCTAAATACCAAATATTATGATGTTTATTACAAACATTAAACAAACAAATATCATAACAATTTGAAAAGAAAAAATATTAAAAAAATCACAAAGTAATTAATGCAAAGTAATCAAACTTTAAACAAAGATGTACATATATTATTAATATATATGAAATTCGAATTGGTTTGGGTCAACCTAAATATTTTTTAGCCAACTCAACTCACCCAATCCAACCCAAGAACAAAACTAACCCAAATTAACCCTTACATTTTGGGTTAGGTAGTCTGGATTATTCGAGTAATTTGAACACTCTATAAAAATCCTACAAATATGAGGTATTAAAAAATCCATGTCACATAAGTTTTAAAGTTCCATAGATAATAATATCCTAGGTTTTAAAAAGTGAAATCCTATAAAATAAACACAGATATTAAATGCCTTTGAAATTTTATGACAATATTTGTAAAACAAATAGACCCTTGCAAGCATTTTTCATTGTATATGCATAAGTCAAATAAGAAGTTCATCAATGAGCTCTTTAAATAAAATGAGGATGATTACCATGGTTTCTTGAGAGCAATCTCAATGGTCAATGTTTTGTTCTTAACAATCCTAACTACTTAAAAGAATCACATCCTTTGATTCCAACCATCATAAACATTCCAAGTTATAATCTTTTATCATCCAAGTAATTGTAGAGTTTTTATTTGGTTAATATACACACATATATACATATAATATGCCTTTGAATTTTGTTCTTTTGAATTAAAAATACCAATAAACTTTCAAAAATTTGTACCCTTAAGCTTTTAAAAAGAGTTCAAAAATACCAATTACTTTTAATTTTGGATGAAAATTGTTGATACTTTATTTTAAAAATACTCTTGAACTTTCAAAAGTTCAAAAATACCCTCAAGCCCAAAAAAATATTTTTAAAAAATACTCATAAACTTAAAAAAATATTTTTAAAAAATACTCATAAACTTAAAAAAAAAAAAAAAAAAAAAAAAAAAAAAAAAAAAAAGAAGATAAAAAATACTCCAATGTTAGTATATGAACAAAAATGGTGGTTAATACTTTTAGATTTTCAAAAGTTATATTGGTATCCTTACCTTTAAAAAAAATATCATGATCATTAAAGGTCCCATTTATATGTACCTCATCACCTCCATCTTCCATTTCCTCTTTCTCCTACTTCAATCTATGACCTAAAACTTCTCTATTCCCCGTGACCCTCTCTCTTTTCTTTATTACCCTTTTATTCTGCTTCTTCATTTCCTCTGTCCCTCAATTCTCTTCTAGTTACTTATTTTGTTGCTTCATGTTAGTTGTTTGACCTTTGTTGACTTCAATGAAGTTATATAGATTACAACAAGAAGAAAACAATGGAACCACCAAGGAATCTTAGGGCTTAAATACTTTAACAAGGTTATATGCATTAGTAATTGAGTGTGTATTAATGCGTTTGAATTTAACACACAAAAAGAGAGATATATTGAGCATTATAGATAAGTTGAGATTTGGATCATTATTGTGTGGACAACTCATTGGAGAATAAAAAAAGGAAACATGTACATTATCAAATTTATAATGATAAGACTTTGTTGGTTCTTTTTGCGATTCAAATTAATCTATTTATTGTGATTAGTTAAGAAGATTCACCGTGATCAAAGATGATATTTCTTGATCAATCCTTTTTGTATTTAGCTATTTATTGTTTTGTTAAATTTTAAGAGAGATTTTGATTTTGAAATTTTATAAGATTTTGCATGATTTTTTCTTTAATTTATTTATTTTTTGTTTATATGTGGTTGTTGAGAATTAAAGTGGTGTAAGAATTGGACAAATAAGTAAAAAATGAGAGTATTTATACAAAAAAAAATGATGGCCTCGAAATAGGTTGTTTTAAAATTGATTCTTTTTCAACTCAAATTAAATTAAAATAAAATGATCACTATACTAATAGTATGAACATTTCTAAACTTTTTTTTATTGAAGGGTTAAAAGTATTAATGCAACTTTTGAAAGTTTAAGGATATTTTGAAACAAGGTACTTAATAGTTTTCGTTTATATATTAATAAGGGTATATTTTCTTTTAAAAGTTTACGGGTATTATTAAAACTTGAAAGCTCGATATTTTCTAAACAAAAACAAAGTACTAACTCTTTTCATTCAAAATCAATTTTAATACTACTTTTAACCTTTTTCTTTTTTAGTTTAAGAGTGTTATTGAGATTTTTTAAAGTTCAAAGATATCCTTGACACAAAATATAAAGTTGATACAATTTTTTAGAAATTCTATTAAGCCCAAATAAAAATATGCATTGCATCTGTTCCATATTAAAGATGACGTGTTAAACAAGGGCGTGATCTGTTTTGTATATATTTACAATAATGTTTTTTTCAATGTTCTATTGATATATTCAATTAATCATTAAAAAAATCAAGGTTAAAAGACGTAAAAGTGAGTATTTAGTGAAAAATAATGGTTAAAAGGAAAAATCTTGAAACATAGAAACTAAATTATAACACCTCAAATTTTAAGGATAAAATTGTAACAATATAAAATCTAGGAACTAAATTGAAATCAAATTCAAAATTAAAAAACTAAAAGTATAACATTTTAAAATCTAAAGACTAAATAAAAATTTGAGAGGTTCAATTAAGGTCCATAATAATGATTAATTGACTAAGTCCTAGACAAAGATTAGAAATCTTCATACATTTGTGTTCAAATTTAGTACTACTTTTTATCTCATAAGAGACCGTCATGTTTGCCTCAATATTTCAAAATTGCCCGAAATCTTAATAATGTTAAATCACATTTATTTTAATAAATATTTACCTTTTTCCAAAATACTGCCAAATTATTCCCCTGTTCTTTGTCTTTCTTTTAATATCTTCACGGCAACTTCTATATGTAATTTAAATTTCTTTTACACAATGCATCGATTACTTCATTTCTTACCCAATAGGATTGCTTGTTAATTCATTCAATGTTCTTGGCTCTTATATGAAGAAAAACCATTTTAAAATTGTCAACATTTTTTTATTAAAAAAAAAAAAGCCATAGAGTATAAATGAACTTTTAAAAGTTTTTTTTTTTTTTTTTTACAAAACAACATTTTAAAATTCTTTACATGTCTCTAACTTTATCTTTTACTACTTAATATATATATATATATATTTCCGACTTTGACTATCTTCCTTTAAACGTATCTTTCTCATCTTAACATTTCTTTTTATGACCTATCTCCTTCTAATATTGTGTATAAATATAAAGAATTATCTATCTCTTTCCATTAGATTACATTTTATTGACATTGTTGATATTTCTACGGGGTTTGTATCAACATGAAGGATAAATCAATATTTTTTAAAAAATCCAATAAACATCAAAAAAAAAAAAAAGACACTAACGTGAATAAAATATAAATAATAAACATTTTGACTATTTAAAGCTTAGAATATACCTTTATAAATCGTCAATCTGAAATCTGTAAGCGCATTTTTCTAAGTCTGTCCATTTGTGCCTCGTTAATAAAAGAATTCATACTTTTTTTTTTCAAATTTTTTGTTTTAACAATTTTTTCTAAAATACTAATTGACATTGACATTTTCATAAAATTGAGACCTATACATTTTTTTCGACATCGACATTTTTAATCTTACAATCAACTATAGAAAATATGTCAAATTATGTATGACTTGGTGTATACAACATCAATTTTCATCTCTAAAATAGATCGTTCGACCCGACACCACTCTTACAATTGTTGATGAAAATAAAATTTGAAACTACAACTCATAAAGGAAAGAAAAGAAAAACATCTAACTACTCCAATTATGTTATTGGACAATTTTTATATCCTCTATTATATGCTTTTGTTGTTTTTTCTGAGGTACATGTGTTCCAACGTTAAGAAAATAATAATAATAAAATGTGGGCCCTATGATTGTATGACCATGTTCGGAACATCATTCGACATGACGGTCACATTTATAATATTTTAATATGACCGTTTAACGGATTAAAGGGGAGTTTTGCGAAGTAATTAAAGGTTAAATTACAGCTCTCCCTAAATATTTCAACTTCTCTAAATTCTAAAAATGTCTAATAAATCAATAAAAGCTTTTAATTTTTGTATATCACGAGTTTCTAAACTTTATAACATATCTAACGTGTTCTCAAACTTTTAATTTTGTGTCAAATTAGTTTTTAAATTTTCAATTTTGTATCTGATCGATTCTTGATCTATTCAATATTTTTAAATATTTTATGGATATAATAGACACATAAAATGATAAAATTAGGTTAAAATCATTTTTTGTCCGTAAACTTTCATACAAGTAACAATTTAGTCTTTAAACTTTGCTTCGTAATGATTTAGTCTTGTACTTTTAAATTTGTAATAATTTGGTCCCTAGACTTTAGTATGTAATAATTTAGTCCTTATATTTTTAAATTTGTAACAATTTAGTCCCCGACGTAAATAAATTTATCAAAATTAAATGTCAATTTTGATTATTTAATGATTATATTTTGTATTTTATAAATTATTGAGTTTCTAATTATTTTATTGGTTTATATTTATGCACGATATCTTATTAAATCTTAACATTAAAGTTTAAAATATGGACTAAATTGTTACAAATTTTAAAATATAATGACTAAATTGTTACATAGTAAAATTTAAGGACTAAATTGTTATAAAATTGAAAGTTAGAAGATTAAATCGTTACAATCTAAAGTTCAAGGACTCATTTATTACTTTTACAAAAGTTTAAGGATTAAAAGTAACTTTTAATCCACAAAATTAAAAGTTTAGCCCCTGAAATTTGTTAGTTTGTTGACTAATCATTTTGCTATCCTTGTGGAGAGGATGAGTTTGGAAATCAATTCGCTAGTTGTTTCGATCTTCGACAAGTTTCATCCTTTAATAGTTGACTCTGGATTTGATGGTTCAAGGGAGGTCATTGTGCATACTCTATATTGTAAGGAATCTCATCGAGGATCTGTTTGGATTGATTTGAGAAAAAAAATGTTTTTTAAAAAATTTATTTTTTATTTAAACATTTTTGACAAAAAATTGTTAAAAAAATCTTTTCAAAAACTATTTTGAATGGTTGTTAAACACTCAATTTCTTTCTAAAATAACTTATTTTTTAAATTAAGCACTTGAAAATGCATTCCAAATACACTCTAAGACTTATGGATCATCAGGATCCTATAATGTATTATTCTTTGACTAGTTGATATATTCTGATCATGCTTCATGTTGATTAGGGCTATGAACTTGGTTTGTCTTTGTTTTTTTAATTATCTTTTGTTGTTGTGTATCTGAACTTGTGATCGTGAGGTTTTCCATGATCTTATACCTCCTTTTAAGGTTAAAAAATTACAATAGTTCATATGGGAGAGTTGTCACTATAATCAAGGTTTAAAATGTCGATGTCGACTTTCTTTTTAAAAAATTGTTGATATGGATGGAAATATCAAGATCTCAACTTTCAATTTTACGAAAATGTTGATGAATATTTTTTGAAAAAAAAATTATAAAATGGGGATTATCAAAAGTAGAAAAATAAAGGAAACTATTTACACAAAATAACAAAATTTAATATTCTTTGATAGAGGCTAATAAAAGTCTATTAGGGGTGTTTGGCTCACCAACATGAGTTGAATTGAGTTGGTATAATATACTAACTCATTGTTTGGCCCACCAACTTTAAATGTTGGTGGAGTTGAGTTTATTTTACCAATTCACCCAAACTCTCCCTTCTTCCCACGTTTTCAATAGTTTTACCCATCAGCCACTGTCACACTTTGAGAACTAACTCCAAACTCCAACAACCACCTCCGATGACAACTTTGGCGACCAACTCCGGGCTTCGAAAACCACTTCCGATGACAATTCCGTCAACAAAATCTAGACTCTGGCAACCACCTCCAATGACAGCTCCAGCGACCAACTCCGAGTTCCGACAACCTTCGTGCGACCAACTTCGATCCCCAATTTTGGCCTCCGACGGTCACCTTCACACTACCAACTCCGACAACCACCTTTGCGCTACTAACTCCGACGACCAATTGGCTTAAACTTCGATGACCAACTCCGACTACAAATTCCGATGAAAATCACCTTCGATGATCACCTTTGAGCGGGCAACTCCGACGACCAACTTTGGGATTTGACAACCACCTTTGACGACAAACTTTGACAACCAAATCAAATACTACCTTCATGCGACTAACTTCAGGCTCTGATAGTCACCTTCGATTACAATATCCAGGGAAAATCATCTTCGATGATCAACTTTGACGATCACTTTCGCCTGACCAACTCAAAGATTCGAAAACCACCCACGATGATAAACTTCAAAAACCAACTCCAATACACCTTCATGCAACCAACTTCAGGCTCCGACAACCACCTCCGACTACAAACTCCAGCAAAAATCATCTTCGATAATTAACTTTGACAACCACTTCCAACTACTATAAGACTGATGACTATTAAAGTATGTTGTAGGGTTGTTGATTATATAAAAAATATTATTTTGTCTACATTAAGTGCAATATTGATATTTAAAAAATTGTAAAAGAATTTTTTTTTTTTTATTTGATTGAATTCACATATCAAATGAGTATTAAGAATATTTAGATGAAAAATATATATGTAGTTGAGAAGTATGTAACATATAACAAAAAAAACATAAAATGAGAAGAAATTTCTTGGAACATTTTCAAGCAAAAATTAGTGAAAATAGAGATTTGTTCTCCGATGATTCTCTAAATTTAGAAGAAATAAAAGTGAAATTGTTGAAGAAATGTGGTGATATTCCATTGGCTATTAGGAGAGATTTAATTTAAAAAATCATGTCATAATAAAAATATAGAGCAACAATAGGAAGAAGAAGAAAAAGAAGAAGATGATAATGAAATTCATGGAGAAAAATTAGCTAGAATCAAAAGTTTTGATTTTGTTTTGGCTTTTTATTTTATTTAAACATATTTCTACCGGAAATGTAATGGGTTAATTGTTGCTCATTGCCCAAAAAATAAAAAAAAAGGAAGGAAGGAAGGAAGGAAAATTTTAAAAAATTAAAAGAAAAAATTATAATCCATATTTTACTCAAACAAAGATGGGTATAATTATTGAATAAAGAAAATTCAAAACAAAAATAGTAATTATAAAAGTATATTATTGAATAAAAAAGTTTTTTTAAAAAATCTGCATCGGATACAAAGAGATATAAACTCTGCACCCAAAATATAGACATATGAACTCTACAGATATATGACACAGACATATGAACTCTACAGATATATGAACTTCACAAGCATATGAACTCCAGATATCTCATCTCAACTCTGCGCCCCAAGCAATCCTTTAGTATCTATCAATGATAGAAATGGATAAAAATCTATCATTGATATTATGTGATAGACGTTGATAGAAGTCTATCAGTGTCTATCATTATTTGTTTTGGCTATTCCTATAAATAATTTGATTTTTTTTCTATCTATGAAATTTTTTCTATATTTTATTTATAACATATTTACATTAGCGATATTGTGTTACTTAATAATTTTTTAAAATTAATTTTTTTATAATATAATAAAAATATCAATTAAAATTTTAGTATGAAGATTATAAATTGGCACGCATTGGTATAATTTAATTTTATAAATACCGTAGTTATTTTATTCTTCTTCTCTGACATTCCATTCTGTTTCCGTATGGGCAATCTTCAATTAATATATTTGTACTTTTAACCCCTTCAACCACTAACAATAAGATAAATGATTATATAAAATTGTAGGTTCAATTAATTTCTTTTTTTTTTTTTTATCTACAATCTAGTGGGTTAGGAAGATTCAAATACGAGTTAAATATTTTACATTACACTTTAACCGTTATATTTATAGATTCATTTGAGAATGGTTTTTTATTATTAGGTTTTTTTTTTTTTTTTTAAATTAAGCTTATAAATATCTCTAATTATGATTTTTTGTATTCTACATTTTATGAGTATTTTTAAAACTAAGCCAATTTTTGGGAGAAAAAAATAGTTTTTTTATTTTATTTTTGTTACCTACATTTATTTTAATAGTTTTTATTATTTGCATACCTTTGTTTTGTTAGGTACACTTTAAAAGTGTAAACTAAAAAAAAAAAGTATATTTAAATTTTAGTTTTTATTTTTGAAATTTGATAAAAATTCTAAGAATTAATTAGAAGAAATGAAAACTATAATAAAGAAGTGGTAAGAAAAAAAAAACATAAGTTTCAAAAATTAAAAATAAAAAATCATATAATTTGGAGCCTAAATTACACCTATAAGATTTCATTTGATAATTATTTGATTTTTAGTTTTTGGTTTTTGGGTTTTAAAAATCAAGAAAACACTACTTTCATGTATTGAATTCTTTATTTTATTATCTACTTGTTTCAAGAGTGCTTTAAAAAACTAAGCCAAAATTTGAAAACTATTCTTAAAATTTTTCTTTTATTTTATTTTTTGGGCAAATATAAATTAATACCCTAAATTTTACGAGTGGTATCAATTTAAACCTGAACTAATAATTATATCAATTTAAACCTGAATTAATAATTATACCAATTCAAACTTTTAACTTTTATAAATGTATCAATTATTTATACATTCTATCAGATTTTATTTGGAAAAATTTCATGTGAAACTTATAATTGTATAATTAAACTTCTACACTTTCATAAATTAATTATCAATTTGGACTCTAGACAAAATTTCTTTGTAAATTGTCCACGCATTTACTCTAATCGTCCATGTTGTTAAACCGACATTTGAGATCTAATACATAAATTAGTTTCAAAGATAATCGTAATGAATGATCTAAATTGACTGGCTTATAAAAATTTATGAGTTAATTGACTTAAATATAAGTTGCATATGATATTAGTCAAATGAAAGCTGAAAGAAGGTGTAAATTGATACACTTGGAAAAATTCAAGATTAATTTAAATTGATGCAATTATTAGTTTATGTTTTAATGTATTTACTTAGAGTTTAAGAATATTAATTAATATTTGCTTTTTTTTTTTTTTTATTCGAGTTGTAAATTAGAACAAATAAGGTAATAAAGCTGTAACTTGTACCCTTTTTTAACAATAGTTTTGATAGATAGTGTTATCAACTTCCATTATTTCACTCAACAAATTGGTGTATCACTTTATGGCCAGCCACTCATTAATAGCAGAAATTATTCGTGACATTAATTAAACTAGCAAAATTGAATCCTAGATAAAAAAAAAAAAAAAAAGGGTAAATTTGTTAAAAATAAATTAAAATATTGTAGAGACAAAAAGGCATTCAATAAACTTCAGAACTAACCCCACCCCCCCACCCCCCCATCCCAAAAAAAAAAAAAAAAAAAAAAATCTAAACTTTAACATTTATTTTTATTTATCATTCTTTTTTGTAAATATTTATTTAGTTATTATGCAATTAAATTTAGAAATTTACCATATATATTAAGTCTTCTAAAATACAATTAATTAATGGGGTCTTTTTAAATATTAAAAATATTTACAAAAGGTTCTAACTTTTGGAACTTTTTAACTATAAAGTGTAAATATTTTTTAGATTTTTCTATTTATAAGAATTTCCCTTAATTAACATTAAAATGATGGACTTCTTGAAGATTTGGCAAAATAAATTTAAAAAATTAGGTTCATAGTCTACACTTATTATTTTTTTCAAAAATAGCAAAAAAAAGATCAATCCACGCGATAAACTTGATACCCTTGATACACTATCAATATACACTTGGTAGTGGTACACTGCTAGTATACGCTTGATACATTGCTGATACACACTTGATATATTATTGATAGATACTGATACACTATTGAAATACTATTGATACACGGTTGAAAATGACTAGTTATTTAAGAGTTTTTTTTTTAATAACAAAAATGATTTTTTTTTTTAAAAAAAATCTTTTTTTCTCTAGTTATTCCAAACACCCAATTTGTCAAAATGAGCATACTAAACCGAGTGTTAGTGGTCTTTAAGTTGAATTTTCTCTGCTTATTTACATTTGTACTTAAAAATAAAAGAAACAACATCCTTTAAAAAGGAAAAAACTACAAAAAGGATAAAAAAAAATGTAACAAATACAAAATTTAAAATGAGTAATAACTCATATTGCTGCAAACAAATAATATAAAAGGTATATAAATCAATAGGAAAAATACACAACTAATATACTTTAAATGTGATATATTAGTCGATTGATATACCAAATGTGGATTTATTAAAAGGAAAAAGTTGGAATATGGAATAAACAAAAAATTAAATTTAAGAAATTTGTCATATCTACGATTTTTCGTATGTCGAACAAACCTTCTAATTATACCTTTTGGATTACAACCATTGAAAATTCCCTAAAATGATTTTTGCATTAAAAGAAATCCTATAGCTAGACAAGATGAAAATAATATATAATTTTATCATGAAATATATGTAATCTTGTAGTTCAAAATAAAATTTAAAGTAAATATTGAAATGTTGCTGGTTAGTCCCTCTACTTTAGATTCTTCTATTCTATTCCATTTTAACTTCTATATTCTCAATAGTTCAAATTTAGTTAATAACTTTCAATAAATTTTAAGTTTCATCTATTTACTTTCAATAAATAATCTTGGTTAAATATTGATAATAAATTTCATGTAATAAAAGATACTGAACATATTTCTAAAATTAGTAAAAAAAAAAAAAAAACTTAATAAAGTTTTTTTATATAAATAATGGAGAATAAACTAACAACCAAAATTAATTTTAAATTTTATTAAAAATATATTGAGATTAAAATTAGATATTAAAACTACATAAATAAAAAAAATTAAAATGATATTTTAACCTTTTCAACCAACATAATTGGGATAGGTGTTTGGGAGACGGTCATATTATATTAATTATAATATAGTGGGAGGATTTCAGAAGTCAAAAGTTGCCTACAAATATTTTATTTTCCTGTCCTTTTCCGAAAATTCATAAATTTATTCAACAAAAGTTAGTCCACTTTTGAGAAACCACTTGTTGGTAAAATCATTTTATTAAAGTATTATTTTGTTTTGTGTATTAATTTTATTTTAATTTCAATATTTTAAGTTTGTGAAAATTTAGATCTCATAATCTCTATAAATGTTTAAAGCTGTTCAAACTCCGTCATATTAGAATTTAGAGAACTTATTATAAATAGAAAAATCTAAATATTTTTAAATATTTTTTATATTTAAAAACACCTCATAATTTACTTTTCCAAAAAATAATTAATCTTTATTATCTTTTCCTTTATGAAACTTTAAACATTCTCACATTATCTTTTTCTTCAACAAAATTTCATTCAAAACTACTATAAAAGGACTAAAATTAGAGAAATTTTTACAAATAAAAAATGTCAAAATATTTATTGAAATAAAAATTAACGTGTGATATCAGCGATAGACTTCTACCAATGTCTATCAATTTATATTACTGATAGACTTCTATCAATCTTTATAAAAATATTAAAATTTTACTATTTTGTATAAATCGTTTATCTTATTTTTTTATTTATTATTTTTGAAAAAAACCCTTTAAAATTACGATTGACTAAAAATGCATTGGCTAAATTTAAACATTTGGAAGTATGACGGACTAAAATACAAAAAAATTCAAAGTATGAGAAATTAAAATAGTATGAAAACCAATTTAGTCTTACTTTTTCATTTTTCAATTACTAACTAGTTTGTCATATACTTATTTTTTAACTGTAATTTCGAATCTGCTTCATTTTAGTTTTATTCGTTAAAAATATATGTAAAAATATTTTTTTATAACACTAATTACAAAAGTAGAGAATCAAACCTTTAACCTAAAGGTCACGTGAATTGAAATTAACCCTTTAATGCCTAATGTGTTACTTTTTTTTTTAATGCATGTTCATTGGTTAATTATTTTCCCTTACTAAGCTTTTTATGCTTTTTTATTTTGCCGTTATTTTTGTTTTGCATGCCTCTTTCTCATTAAATAAAACAAACTCCGCGCTCACTTCAATTTATTTACTATTTTTAACTTTTTGACAAAAAGGCCTTTCTCATCTTTTTACCCAAAGCCTCTCTCTTTTCATTTTCTCATAAAATTATTAAGTCTTCCAAATTTTAAAAGAAAAAAAGTAAAAAATTGTGGCTAATTATGAAAATACTCTTAGAACTTTTTTTCTTTTTTTTTTAAAAAAAACCCTCATATTTTAATTTTCCATAAATATTTCAAAACGAAAAATAGAAATCTCTAAAAATATAAGATAAAAATTGAGACACAGAAAAATGAGATAGTGAGCTTGAACAAAAATTAGAACTAAAATATCTCTATATTGTTCTAACTCACCACAACATCCACCTTAAATTTAATTTCATACAAAATTCAGACGAATTTCTACTTCAAAGTAAACTTTGAAGCGTGTATAAAAAAATTGAGTGCAAGACAAAGTGTGTGTATTTTAAGATAACGATGAATATAATTTAAGTTGTATTTCATTGAATACTCTTTTTTTTTTCTAACATAGTAAAATAAGATAAAATAATTAATTAAAAGATTTATCACATGACATTTTTATTGGGGTAGCTTGGCCAGCACTAGAAGTTTCTGATAAGCCAAAAATATTTGTCAACGGACTAATTTTAATCATCTCAATCAACTGCGTCAGTTTCTCAGTCACTCACTCCCTTCCGCGGGAAAAAACGTCCTTTTCATCTCTATCCTCAAACCAAAATCCCCAAAACACCCTAATATGAAAACAAATATTACCAAAATGCCACTGCCGTTTTCTTCTTCCAATCAGTCCCCAACAATCTTCTCCTTCAGCAAACTCCCCAAAAAATGACCGTTATAAAGACACCAAAATAGTTAAATAAACAAATAATCATTTTTTTTACAACGAATTAATAAAGAAAACATTTATTATATTATAATATTATAATCATTCCAATCCATTCCCTTATTTATAGATTCGCAAAACATTCCCAAATTCCCCAACAGAGAAAAACACCTCTCTCTAAAATGGCATTCTTCGTTCGTTCATTTTTCTTCTTCACTTTCTTTCTCCTATGCTTTTCCTCCGCCGCCAAGCACCGCCACCACTGGGTCGGACCCACCGGCCACCGCCTGATCAAAGTGAACGTTAACGGTGGCTCCGATGTGTTTCTGTCAGTGCAAGCCGCCGTGGATGCAGTTCCCGATTACAATACCGTCAACACCGTCATCCGAATTAGCCCTGGATATTACGTGTAATGCCCTCTTCTTCTTCTTCTTAATTATTAACATTCATCATTTTAATTTTCCCATAATAATAATAAATAATAATAATTCACATTTTATCTTTTTTTGTTGCTTTCTTTTAATAACTTTCGCTTTACGTATAAATCTTTCCCTCTTTTCTTAGAAACTTTCCTCAAACGCCGTGTTCGAAAATCTTCTCCCCTCCAATTTTTTATTTTTATTTTAGAACTATTTAGCCATATTTTCCTTCTTCTATTATTATTTTTTTTCTTACTCTTCTTCACCTACAAGCTTCCGAATTAGTTCGTGCTCTCAAAAATGATACTTACTTTTCTACTCGCCGAGGGGGTCGTCATTATGATTTTTATTTATTTATTTTTATTAAATTGTAATTTAGTTTGAGAAAAAACAAATTTAATCTGTAAGATAAGTGAGGACTATTATTTGTGATGTTTTATCAAATCATAGAGATTAAATTTTAAAAGGAACTAAATTCTAATTATAAGGACAAAAATGTGTAATTTAACCTTTTTTTTATGCTCTATTAACCACCATTCAATTTAAAATTCTTCAAATTAATAAAAAAAAAATTCAGAAAAGAAGGAGCCAAAAATATTTTTTTCGTTTTTTTTCTCTTTTCTTTTCTGCATCTCATACCTAAGAATGAAATTGATACTAACAATAAGCAGGCAAATATTATCTTCATATAATTAAAAAAGGGAATATTTGAATGTATCATAGTCTACACCTATAATTTACTGTCTAATTTAGTGGTCTCACTACAATTTTATAAAATATTTTTTATTTTTTTCTGTGGTCTATTTAGAGTGTATTGTAAAACAAAAATGTACGTAGGATGTTCTCGAACTCTTAAAAATATATGCTTTTGAAGATAATAAATTTTTTATATCCACTAAATTTCTTAATATTTTCCTTTTTATTTATCATGGAAATTAAAGGATATAAACCACTAATTTTCAGGTATATATGTTTGTGAGGAAGCAATACGATAAACTCACAAACTAATAATGTTGGAAGGATTATAGTAAAAGTATCTAAAAATTTAAATGGATAGAAAAAGTTAATTTAATATCATATCATCTCGAGACTATCTGATCTGATACCATATCAAATGACTTAAAAATTTGGTAAAGACAAATTTAATATATATCATCTAAAAATGAATGGTTTTATTATTAATTAATGCAGGGAGAAGGTGGTGGTGCCGGCGACGAAGCCGTACATAACATTTGAAGGAGGAGGGAAAGAGACGACGGTGATAGAGTGGCACGACCGGGCAGGTGACCGTGGTCCCAGCGGGCAGCAGCTGCGTACTTACAGAACAGCCTCTGTTACCGTTTTTGCTAATTACTTCTCTGCCCGAAACATCAGCTTCAAGGTAAATCCATTACCCCACCATATACTTTCCAACTTTCCTGCACGTGAACTTCCCTACAGTTATCTCACTTAATAATATTAATAATAAAATACCATTTTCGTCTTGTACTTTATGACCTATTTATTCAATTTTAACTTTGTCTAATTTTAATATATTTTTTTTATAATTAAAAAAAAATCTTAAATTTAGTCCTAGTATATTGTTAAATTTTATCATCTATAATATTTTCATTATAAAATTTAAAAATATATTCACAAATAGTAATTTAGAGATTTCAAAAATAAAAATATAAGATAGCAAAATTTAGTTATAGTTGTGCTATCATAGATAAACGTTGATAACAAAACTGATGCAATTCTATCACTAGACATTGATCTATCTATCAGTGTTTATCAGTGATAGAAACTAAAATGAATAGAAGTCTAAACTAATTATATGACTTAATTCTAAATTTTATTGAAAGAAGGTAGGTTAAAGTTGGATATTTAAAATGATAAGGACTACATAAATACATTTACATAATTTATAGAAGAGAAAATGCTAATATTGACTATTTCTTAAAAAAAATAAAATATATAATAAATTTAACCTAAAGACTAACTTTAACATTTATTGAAAGTATATGAAATGGATATCGGAATGCTATTTTAATTTATAATTAATTTAACAAGATGGCTTTTCCCCCTTTTCTATAGCGGTGGTTTGCTAACCTATAATATAGTGGTTAATTGTTATGGTATTTTTTTCAATTCAATCCTTGTCAAAGTTTAAGTTTAGTTAAATTATGAAATTCTTTTGTCAGTTTGATTTTTCAAGTTTTTAATTTTGAAAATAAATTATTTTAAAAAAAAATTAAATTAAAATTTTCAAAATAATTTTTAAAATATCTTTAACGTGTATTTTAAACCGCTTTTTATAAAAGAATTAAAATAAAAATAACATTTCTTAAAAAACATTTTTTTAATCAATCCAAACTAACTCTTAATCTAACTTAGATTCAGCTAAAATTTTAAATTTTCTTTATTTGAAGAACCTAATTTCTTCTCTAAATTTCTTTAAAATCACCAAGTATCATGCTGAAAGTGATCAACAAATTTTAAGATTCACTGGTTACAGAACATTAAAAAAAAGTTTAAAGAAAATAAAAGGAGTAAATTAAGCTTCTAAAAAAAAAAATTGAAAAACACTCCAATATTATGGGTCAAAGATAGATAGATTCCTTTTAGCTATAAATTTATTTTTATCAATTTATACTTGGGAAAAAAAGGTAGTTTTGGTTTTTTTTTTTTTAAGTAGTTTTGATTCAACACATAGAAACAACAAAACAAAATGATTTTTTACTGACCTCAATGTTTCCCTGATTTTGTTCTGAATATTTTTAGCCTTTTCGAAGATGTTTCATTTAACTTATTAAAAAAAAAACATGAACATAAAGTTACTTTCTTCTTGAAAGAAGATAATGGTTATGATAATAAAATACACTTTACAAATTAAGAGGTCCTTATGAATTAGAAATCTTAGTCATAGATAAGAGACAACTAACCAGCTTCTTTTACCAGTACAAAGTGCTTTTATTTAATTTATTCATACTATATTTAATAATTGGTGGGAGTCTACTAAATATGTTTATGGTTAAAATATAGCTTTGGTCTTTGTCTTTTGGGTTTTGTTTAATTTTTTTAATTAATATATTGTCCACCAAAATTATTATTATTTTTAATCAAAACTTGTTTAATGATAATAATAATTTTCATGTCAGAAGATACAATAATATGTGAACATTTTTTTTAAGTTTATACTGGATATTTTTTATTGAAAAATTAACAAAAAAAAAACTAGCCTTATTGATTAAATTTAAATTTTTTTGAAAATATATAGACTAAAATTAGACATTTAAAAGTACAAAATTTAAAATTAGTCATAAAGTACGGAGATCAAAATTGTATTTCAACATATTGATTCCTTTCTTTTAAAAAGTTGGTTAAATTATGAGCTTAAACCTAAACTTTTTTTCTTTTTTTTTGAAGAGGTATTGTAATTAAAGTGTGGGGTGGGGAAATTGAACTTTAAACCACGAAGTTGATAATATAAACATTATGACAGTTGAGCTTAGACCTAAACTTCTTTAATTGAAAAAAACTAACAATAATACAGATACTAAAATTAAACAGTTGTTGAAGTACGGATACCAAAATGATATTTCAAATATATTGATTTTCTTTTTATTAAAAAGTTGGTTAAATTATAAGCTTAGGTCTAGATTTTAATGTTTATAGATTTTTGGTCTCTAAACTTTGGAAGAATCTAATAAATTTTGAAACATTTAATTTATTGTATTTAATAAGTTTCTCAAATAGATTTGATTGAGAAAGGAGGAAAAGATGTTATCTTAGTTTTAGCTTATATTAATTAATTATATATTAAGAGATCAAGACTTCCCTTTCTAAATTTTTAAAATTAAAAAAAAAAAAAGAAGAAAATAGATAAACAAAAAATGTCGTGATATTTGGTTTTCACGTGACGGCAGAATACGGCACCGGCGCCGATGCCCGGAATGCAAGGGTGGCAAGCGGCGGCGTTTCGAATCTCCGGCGACAAAGCCTACTTTTCCGGCTGCGGATTCTACGGCGCACAAGATACGCTTTGCGACGACGCCGGCCGCCATTACTTCAAAGAATGCTACATTGAAGGCTCCATAGACTTCATCTTTGGAAATGGCCGATCCATGTATAAGGTAATCTAATTCTAATTCCACTCTTTAATTTTTCTTTTTAATTTCAATAAAAAATTGTTCTTTCTAATTAGCTTTAAATCTTATTTTAATTAAGATTTTTTTTTTGCCAACATAATAAGCATAGCTGATATAAAATTTATAGTATGAACTTTGAAGTTAAATATTCAAACTTCCATCCTATATATTGTAAAAAAACAGGTATTTTTAAGATTTTTTTAAATAACATCATAGTATTTTTTTTTAAGTATAAAAAAGTTTAATTACAAATTTGATCCGTTTATATAAAATTAGAATTTAGTTCTTATAATTTAAAAGTTATAATTCATAAGAATGAGTTTCTCACTATTAAAACTATAACCTAATTTATAATCTTTTTTTCAATATAAGGACTGAATTTGTAATTTATCCAATAAAAATAAGAGACAGTTACAACTATAGCAATCAAACCGAAAATATTTAACGATATAGTACAATTCAATTTTTTTTATAGATATAGTAAATTTTAAATTTTATTTTGGAAAGTTATCAGTGATTGACATATAGTAGGGATCTACACTGGTAGAAAAAATAGACAATATCACTAGTAGCGATAGAATCTATCACCGACATATTTTGTTATATCTATAATTCTTTTATAAATATTATATATTTAATTATTATCTCTGAAAATACTACGTAATTGTAATATTAAGAGGAAACATTTTGAAATCCGAAAGTGAGGTGTATTTACGTAGACATAAATTTGAGACCTATATTGTCTCCGTTAATTAGCGTTTTCTTTTTCTTGGCAAAGGAAAGGGGCAAATATTATTGGGGTTAACATTTTTTAAAGTATTTTCGTGAGAAAAAAAGGTTCTAAAAAGTAATATTTATAATAGAGTTGTTTTTTTAAAGTAATGATTAGAAATAGGTAAATTTAGCAAAATTTTGTGGTCAAACTCATGTAACCTATCGTTAAATCTCACTTTCCCATAATGACCTATTTTTGCCGTTAGATGTGTAAAAAGTAACTTTATTTTAAAAATTATTTTTGAATTAAACTATTCCTAATCGTGACAAAATAATAGTATATATCAAAATATTTAGCTTTTTTAAATGAAAACACTAAATTTTTATAATAAATATTATGAAAATTTAGATCAATGAAAACATTTACAAAATTGGATCAAAATGCATTTAAACCCTTAATTCTAATTAAAGTGAAAATAGTACATTGCACTTTTAGTTTTGGTTCATTTTGATATTTATATTTTTTAACTTTAGTTCATTTTTATTCATACAATTTCAAAAGGTTCAATTTTATCATCGTATTTTTCAAAGTTCAAAGAGATCATTTAGACCTCCTTAAAAATGAAATAAAAATAAAATTGAAGAGGGTCAAAATGGTCCTATTTTAGAATTGAAAGTATATTTTAAAAATATATGGATTATTTTGAAAGTATATAGATAAAAATAAATCGAAATTGAAAATACACTGATCAAATGAAAACAAGGCAAAAATATCCTAAAACTAATCACAAAGTGAGCTACACTCTTTCGACTTTTTCCTTTGTGGTGTAGGATTGTGAGCTACACTCAATCGCCACCCGATTCGGTTCCATAGCGGCACAAGATAGAAACTCGCCGTACGAGAAGACCGGGTTCGCTTTCGTCCGGTGCAAGGTGACCGGTTCAGGACCCGTGTACGTGGGCCGGGCCATGGGCCAGTACTCCAGAATCGTCTACGCATATACTTACTTTGATGACGTGGTGGCCCACGGTGGATGGGATGACTGGGACCACGTCAGCAACAAAAACAAGTAAGAAAAAACAAAAGCCCTATTCTTTTCTCTATTTTTGAGAATGATTCTCTTCTCTTTTCTGCGTCCCATAAATATAATGGGCTGGACTTACCCATTGGCCTGTAATCTTGGGCCCAGTCCAATTGGGCCAGAGCCCAAGATGGCTAAGTAGGTTTGTTTGTTTTTGTTTTTTTTTTTTTTTAAAATTATTATTTATTTATTTATTATTATTATATTTGAAAAAAGTTATTTTTATGTGTTGTTCAAATGGCTAATTTTAATTTTAATTTTCAGGACTGTATTTTTTTGAGTATACAAGTGCTGGGGCCAGGGCAAGTAAAGTGGAAGGAGATTCGGGCCAGGGAGTTGGAGTTTGAAGAGGCCCATCCATTTCTTGCTAAGAGCTTTGTGAATGGCAGACACTGGATTGCACCATCTGATGCTTAGTTATTTACATGCAATATATTTACTTCATACTATATATTTTTACTCATTTCCAAATATTTATAT
Source organism: Benincasa hispida (assembly GCF_009727055.1). Classification (NCBI taxonomy): domain Eukaryota; kingdom Viridiplantae; phylum Streptophyta; class Magnoliopsida; order Cucurbitales; family Cucurbitaceae; genus Benincasa; species Benincasa hispida. Next base: position 14,792,035 of record NC_052360.1, read on the forward strand.
TACATTCATTCAATTTCTACTCCACAATAATACTCTTGTAATATGCTATTTAATTTTTATTATTTGTTATTATCTATTTTTATTGCTCTAAATCTCAAACATCTAACTTGAATTATTAGTTTGGCTGTTTAACTTTTTCCTTTAAAAAATTACCTGCATACAGATTTGATGGAGTTACGGAAAAATAATATTTTTTTTACACATGAAGAAATGAGGTTAGAATTTAGATTTGCGTTTACTCCAAGGAAAACATAGTAAATTAATGATAATCTGAAAAATAGTAGGTCCCATTTGATTATGTTTGGTGTTATTTACTTGTGTTCTATACCCTTACTGATATATGAAACTCACTTCCAAATCTGTAATAATGCAAATTGATTGAGTATAGGGTGCTCAATTCAATGTGTTTGGAAATTATACTGATATTATTACTATTATAATATGAGAATTATAAATTTATCACATTTATTGTCACAATTGTTGCTAATGCAAACGGATTGTTATTGTTTCCGTTAATGATAACGATAAATGTGACATATTCATAATTCTAAGTAAATGTGATCAAAATTAATTTAATTACTTTTGCGTTTGTGGACTATTATGATTGATATATCAATGGAATCCCAATATAATTACACCAAATTTTATCACATAACTGTAAATGCGATGAAAATAGACCAAAAAATTTCTCAAATTAAAAAAAAAAAAAATTTCTTTCCATATTTCAATGCTATAATTTTATTCATTGACATCAATCTAAACATATCCCTTTATAAATTGAAAACATCGAAAACTAGAGCAGAAGAAACTTTCATGACAGGATTCCTCCAAAAGATTAATGTAACTCACATAGTTTTGAGGGAGGAAGACGATTGAGGAAGAAGCATTATTGTATAGTTTTTGCTTCAATCGTTTAGTCTATCATATAGACTTTGTTTTTCGTGTAGTCTTTATGTGGAAGAAAAGAATCATCAAATCTTATATTCCATTTTGCCATAAGAAACCAACTAACCACCCACTAAAGTAGTTGGAGAGAAAATAGGATTATTATTCAAAATAATACATAATATAAATAAATATGATAACCAACTTATCACATTATATTTATAACATATAGTTTTAATATTGCATCATATACAATATAAATTATAGTTCTTTTTCTCTATTTTATGACATTTAATATAAATCATATTTATATTAAATTTAACAATTATGAATTTTATTTATAGAAAATATATTTGAATCACATTCAAATATTTATTCCTCCAATTAAACTATCATGCATGAAATACATTATGTCAATTATATCATATATAATTGAATCAATTTAATTATATCATATATAATTAAATTTGCTCTTATTAATTTGAAAAATTCAAATTAACCAAAAACTGATTCTCAACTAAATCATTTTGAGCTACCAGGGGACTTAATGGACCTGTAGCTTAAAGCTCCAACGATATGTGAATAATTAATTAAACTCTTTAATTACATTATCCATCATTTGTTAATTGTCAGGTACTCCACTAAAGACCGACAACTGCACTCTTCACACTACAGATATATTTCTGTGTCCATTGGATATAACCAATCAACAGTACGATAAGCCTTCATAAATTGCTCGTAAGTATAGCTGGGTCAAATAACCGTTTTGCCCTTGTAGTTACATCTAACTCCTTAAGTACCATTAATTCCTCTAATGAACAATAGATCATAGTCCTACTATGACTAAACCCCCCTTGGGCCAGGAGAGGGTGTGGCGCCACATTGTTCAAGACCCGGAATCAGCCCTTAAGGGAACAATTTATCTACTTACCCCTACTTCAGGGAAGAAGTGAATTTCATCTTGTGTAGTTGAGTTCCCAACTCCCCAATCAGACAAACCCCAAAATGGTAGGCTTGTTGAGTCGGCGATCTGACTACTCTCACCCATACAAATCAAAGGGCTGCCCTCATAGGCAGGAGTTCACAACTCACTCAGAATTAAGGTCATGTTACCTATGATCATCCTAGTGAGATGAAAGTCTCTATTATGAAGTTATATAATGAAAGTAAACATTTCGTGGTCCGGTCTTATACAAACTCCTTTGTATAGAATATCCCCACTCGCATGTCTAATACACGAATGATCAAGATCAAATCATTTGTAACACTTTACAACATTTATAACATCTACAAAGTGAGGCATACTCGTAGTGTCACCAGGATAAGGTACCCAGCCTTATCCATCTACTACAGACCATTTAGGTTATCACTTAAACATGATCCACCTGTATGTCTCCACATACATGTTTAAGTTACAACAATAACCTTGGATGTTAGTTTATTGGTTTGTGGTTAATGTAACTAAAATATCACATATTTCATAGACAAAGTGAATAAAATATCAAATATTATTAATCACATACAAGTTCGTTCATACAAGGTTTACAAACTATAGAACCCTACGAGATTTAGGGTATCAACCCCAACACTTACATATTAATTTTCTAAATAAAATTAATTTCTTTTAAAACAATTTTAATAACTAATTTCACATAAAATTAATTTTAAATAATTAATCAAACAATTTAATTAATTAAAACACCAATCATGAACATGAATCACTATTCATGTGTAATATTTAAATCATATTTAAATATTATCCAATTCTCCAATTTGTTTAATCCTACAATTAAACATCAATTATATCACATATAATTAACAATAATTTCCTAAACTAAATTTGAACGTTTCAAATTCTCTCATCACACTGTCCTAAGGTTTAGTTCGATATGAGCTAGCAGGGGGACCTAATGGATCTACAGATCATGAGCTTCAATAATCCGAGATTAACCGGCTAAACTCTTTAACTTAATTAATCAACATTCGTTAATTGTCGGGACACTCCACTAAAGTCCAATAATTGCACTCTTCTCACTGTAGATATGTTTCTGTCCATTTGATTTAATCATGAGTAATAAGTCAATCCTTCACAGATTATTCATAATTACAGTTGGGTCAAAATTCCCAATTTACTTCTATAATTACTATAGGTGAAGGAACCCATTCTGAAGGGAACCGTAAGCAGAAGCAAGATTGACCCAAATTTCATTTTTTGTTTTGAATATGAGATTTACAGTAAAATAAGAATAAGATATGCATTTATATATAAATTACAGCATGCTATCAAAATGTTTTAGAAACCTTACCTTTGAAAACCTTTCTTCAAGATTCTTTCGAACAACACACGAATCCCTTGAAGACTTTCTTCAAGAAACCTTCGAACAAGAACGAACACGACCATAAAGATTTCCTCGGTATTCTCAGGTAGAGAACCCATGAGTGGTGGGCTCTGACTATTTTGGAATAAGGGAATTTTGTGGTAAGAAGGAAGGTTTGAGAAATGTTCACCAATAACTCAAACACACACACAAAACACTTCTGTGGTTTTTCTCTCTGTCAAATTCGATGATCAGATTATTGAAGAAGGAGACTCTTTCCTGTCTTTCAAAGAACCAAATACCACAACCACCCACTTACGTGGGTGGAGAGAAAAGAAGGGGAGGGAGTTGTAACTCCCTCCCTAATTTTTATCTAAAATAAAATAACAATGATATATATATATATAAAATATAACATATAACCTTTAGATTTAATATTGTATCACACACAATATAACCTATAGTTTATTTTCTCCCCTTTTTTTTTTTCTGCATTTAATATAAATCACATTTATATTAAATTTAACAACTATGAATCCGATTCATAGAATTTATATTTGAATCTTATTCAAATATTTATTTTCTATTATTAAGCTATAATGTATCAAATATATTATAATAATTATAACACATATAATTGAAACAACTTAATTATATCATATATAATTAAATCCCTTTACTAATTTGAACAATTCAAATTAATCCAAAAACTGATTCTAATTTGAACGTTTCAAATTAACTTATCATGCTACTCTAGAGCTAATCCATTCTCGAGCTAGTAGGGGGACCTTATGGACCTTCAGATCATGGGCTCCAACGATCCAAGATTAATCGACTAAACTCATTAGACCAATCTAACCCCCATTCATTAACTAATGGGTCACACCACTAAAGTCCATAGTTGAACTCCCCTCACTGTAGATATATTATGTCCACTCGATATAACCATGATTAGTAATTTAACCCTTTACAGGTTGTACGTAATAACGACTGGGTCAAATTTCTGTTTTACCTCCGAAATTACCTCTTGTTTCTTAAGTCCCCACTGATCCCCTAATGAACAATTTTTTTACGATCCAATCACAAAACCGAGTCCCTCTCATACCAAATGAGAGGGCGAGATCCTTTGTTCAAGCCCCAGAATTAGCATTTAAGGGAATTGCCTCTCTACTATCCCTAAAGTGGGTAGGAGTGAATTCCCTCTTGCACCCTATGTCCCCAGTTATCTATCCAGTCTTACCTCTGAAATGGCAGTCATATTGAGCCGGCGCTGTTGTGCCAACCCTTATCTATGCAAATCTAAGAGCAATCCAAGATAAACAGAAGTTCATAGTTAGCTCAGGATTAAGGTCAAGTTACCTAGGTAATCGCCTTGAAATAGTCAGTCTTAAACAGTAAACAACGTTATAAAGTAAGAGTAACTCATTTCGTGGTCTGATCTTCTACAAACTCTTTTACACAAGGACACCCCCACTCCTCATATTCAACATGAACGAATTAGGATCACTTTGTTTGCAGCACTTTACAACTCCTTGTAACAACTACGGAGCAGGCCGTATCCAATAGTGTTACCAGAATAAGGTACCCAACCTTATCCATGTACTATAGATCATTTGGACTATTTACTCGAACCTGATCCTTTATGTCTCTACACAAAGTTCAAGTACTCATCCAATAGTCAAGGGACTTTTAAGTTTATTGGATTTCTATTCAAGTAATAGATCTATTCAATAACACCTTTATTGAATTATCAAAATAAGCTCCATTATTTACATACCATGAGTTTTAGGACATAAAACTCAATAGAATGAAGCATACATAAGACGAGATGATCGCATAAAGTGCATAGCTTAAGTCATGTTAGCTAAGTACTTCTCAACCTATTTGCAAATTTAGCTACTCATGTATGGTGTGAAGAGATTGAACATAAATTGAAATAAAGTTTCCATTCTTGCAAATAAAGTGTTTAAGTACAAAACAATGAATGGTGTAAGTATCAAGCCAGGTAAGCAATGTCTTGCTTCCTCTGGTGTTTACACTACTCTTATCGCTTCAATTCTTTCCCAAGTTGTAAACTCTTGTTCTCACAAGGGTTTGGTGTCTCTCCTCTGTGCTGTTTTCGGCAGTCTCTCGACCTCTCCAAAAATTAATTTCTTCTCAAGAATTCCCTTCTCTCAGCTTCGCCTCGCCCTCCGACTTCCTTCTGGTTTGGTAGTATTGGGTATTTATAGACTTTTAGACAAAATAATTCTTCTCACTAATGATTGCGTGGATGGGCAGCATTAATTTCCATACCCTGTTGTGCCGTCTGATAGTCACCGGAAGTTCAATGTATTTGTAATGGTATGGTCTTCAACAGCCGTCAACTAAATTTCTGATTTGACTGTTATCAACTTTATATCCCATCACCTTTTATTATATTAGGCCACCGCTTTTATGTAAGGTTATCACGCAATCATCTTTAGGTACCCTTGGATCGCAAACTTAAAACGTGTGATCGCATTGTTCCTACACAAAATAACTCAATTTAACTGCTTTTATGCGATGAGCGTTAGCGATCACACTTTTTCTTTTAGTTTGGCGCATTCAATCATAATATTGCCTATTCACTATCGCTTTCTCCCATTGTTTTAATAATTTGAGCTTTAATAACTTGTATTTCTACCAGTTATCACACCCCCAAATTTAAAACAATGCTTGCCCTCAAGCATAAACTAAAGATTTCTCAAAATTTCAATCGCCTTTACCCTACCTAGGCTTCTCATGATGCCTTATTCAAACCGCTGAACCGTTGTCATTATTAATTTCTATCCTAATCTCTTCCTAAAATTTTTCTAACCTTTAGGGACCGCGAGCTTAATCTTCAAAAAAATCTTTACTCATTTCCTAGGACATCGCATGATTTATTTCAAATTTTATCAAACTGGGGTGTTCAAGTGGTTTTGGCCTTCGCATGATTCAGATGTTAGTTTTGTGATCTTGCGTTGATTCGAGTGCCTAGCCTTCGTTTTGGCTTACCCCCACAGGTGTCATGCAGACATCCAACTACGAGCAAAGTGCTCTTTTCAGTCAAAACTCATTCCCATCTTTTTATTTGGCAGTGGAGTTGCGATCACCTAGCTTCTACGTTGATCCCAATTCCTACTTTCGTTTTGGCTTGCCCCCATGGATGTCATGCAGACATCGAACTACGAGCAGGATCCGATCTCAACGTTATATATTATTATATATATATATATATATTGAACATAAATTGAAATGAAACTCTGAAAATAACAAGGCTGAAAATAACACCCCCTATTTAAAACACAGCAATGTCATTGCTGAAAACAAAATAATTCATGCGATGGACTCAGAAAATTTGTAAAAATTGTTTTGAAGTAAAGCTGGCAGACCAACTAAATTTTAGAAATGCTTTGTGAATCGAATGTCTTGAAATTAATCTGATGCTCGTTCATGCGATAAGAAAAAAGGCATATATTTCATCACTGAAGTTGTAATAGGCAAAGGATGAATGCGACGACCAAATAAAGCAATACAAAATTTAGAATTGAGCCAAACGAGAGAGAATACGATAGTAGAATTCAACAATATTAAATTGAAACTGAGAAGTACAAAAATTGAAATAAGATGAGGCAAGGAGGGACACAACCCCCAAATTTAATTTTTCACCCGCATTATTTTGATTGCAATAAATGAGTGCGACAGAGTGATGCGATGGTCTTAAATTCACGCGATCGGTTGAAATTTGAAAGATAGTACGAAAAAGAATAGACAATCATAAAAAGTAGTAATTATGCAGAAAGTAAAATAGATTCTAGAAAGAAAAACAAAAAGGATACTCAAAAGGATATACTTCGTCCCTGATGAATGTATGCCGCTTATCATCATAGGGACTGAGTATTTCTTTTTTATTCTGGCTTACTCAAGTCAGTGAAGGTTTTCTTGCGTTGGAAATCCCCTCCATGATACAACTTTACTCTTTGTCCATTCACTTTAAATGCGTTGGTTCGATATTCGTTGGTCAATTCCACCGTTCCATGCGGGAATACTTCCTTGATTATGAAAGGCCCGGACCAACGCAACTTCAGTTTTGCAGGAAAGAGACGCAACCTATAGTTGAACAGTAATACCTTTTGACCTGCCTTGAGGTTTTTCTCACAAAGACGCTTATCATGCCATCGCTTGGTGCGTTCTTTGTAAATTTTGGAATTCTCATATGCTTGTAATCTCCACTCGTCCAGCTCTAGTAGTTGAAGTTTTTTCTCTTCTCCTGCAGCCTTAAGATCAAAGTTAAGTTTCTTAATTGCCCACATCGCCTTATACTCCAGTTCCAGCGATGGGTGACAAGCCTTTCCAAACACCAATGCATATGATGACATGCCTATGGGTGTTTAATAAGCAGTACGATATCCCCACAAGGCATCATCTAGTTTTATGGCCCAATCCTTCCGCGATGGGTTCACCACCTTCTCTAAGATTAACTTGATTTCTCTATTAGAAACCTTTGCTTGTCCATTTATTTGGGGGTGATACGCTGTGGCGATCTTATGATGGACATTATATGTGATCATTAGTTTACTAATAATGCGGTTCATAAAGTGGGTCCCTTCGTCACTTATTATGGCACGTGGGGTGCCAAAACGAGTGAAGATGTTTTTCTGCAGAACTTAGAGACTGTTGCCGCATCGTTTACAATGCATGAAACAGCTTCAATCCATTTGGAAACATAGTCGACAGCCAATAGAATGTATTTATGACCATTTGATGATGGAAATGGTCCCATGAAATCTATTCTCCAGATGTCGAATAGCTCCACCTCCAAAATGATGTTTATAGGCATCACATGTTTTTCTAAAATGCTTCCAGTGCGTTGCCACTTATCGCATTTCATAGAGTATTCTTGTGCATCTTTAAACAGAGTGGGCCAGTAATACCCACATTGCAAAACTTTCGCTGCTGTATGCTGTCCGTTGAAATGCCCTCCATAGGGTGATTCATGACATTGAAACAATATGCGATGGAAAGCAGTTTCTGGAATACAGAGTCTCAATATCTGGTTTGGTCCCCTTTTGTAGAGATTTGGATCGTCCCAGTAGTAAAATTTGCATTCATGTATGAGCCTTTTCTTTTGATGGGATGTGTAGTTTTTCGGGAATTGTTTGCAGACCAAGAAGTTGACAATATCTCTATACCAGGGCAGTTCTTCAATATTAAGCAACTGCTCGTCAGGAAATGAGGCGTTCACCACTGATTGGATGCGATCCACTTCTAGATTTTCTAATCACGATAATTGGTCAGTGATCTTGTTCTCTGTTCCCTTTTTTTTGATTATTTCCATATCAAATTCTTGGAGTAAGAGAATCCATTGGATTAGTCTAGGCTTTGCATCTTTTTTTGTCATCAAATATCTTATCGCAGAGTGGTTTGTGTGGACAATCACTTTTGACCCCACAAATGAGATCTGAATTTTTCAATTGCAAAAATCACTGCTAAAAGTTCCTTTTCAGTGGTGGTATAATTCACCTGCGGGGAGTTTAGCGTTCTGCTAGCATATGCGATAGGGTGTAACATTGTCTTTACTTTTTGTACCAAGACTGCCCTCGTCGCATATCCGCTGACATCTGATGACTTGAAAATTAATCTTTAAGCATGTGGACAAATATGAATGTGAATGAATGAACAAGTCCATGTCCTCGGCAACAGCGCCATAAACTTGATAACTTGAAAATTGATGAGTATGTAATGTGCATGCATGATGATGTGCTACAAGCTCATTTTGCCATAAACTTGTAACGCAAAATGTAATCTTATGCTGTGTTGTTGCTCATGCACACTTTATGCGACACTACTTCTAGATATATGCGTTGTTAATTATATGCTTGTAGTATGCTATGGAGTAATGTGTTGTCACAAGTTTCCTTGTGCTGAAACCAAGTATAATTCCAATGCAAGTTTCTCAGAGTAATCTGAGGTCGAACACAAGGATTGTTGTCGTTAATGTGTTACATTTGGGATATATGCGATCGGTTTTTACAATTATTAAAGATTGTGTGTTTGTACAGGAAAGTAAATTGTGGTAAAGTAAAATTGTGCAGATAAACTAAAGTTGCGTTAATAAAATAAATTGCGATGAAAATAAACCTAAGCTAATGTGATACAAGATACGAGATACATGATATATATGATGCTGAGTTCGAGACTAGCTGTGAAGTTTATATGAAGGATCGTGGTATGTGATGGCATGTCTTTATGGATGAATCAGAAGGAGAAAGAATAATTAGTACAAACATCGCAAGTTTGTTAATTGCGTTAAAGATGTTACCAAGGTTCCACTTTCCCTTGGTGTACACCTCTCAGTGATCGGCCACGTTCCCATATCTCTATGGTGAAACAGGGATGAACGTGGTGAACGTAAGGTTGCTTCCATCTTTAGAAGTACTTCTTGCTTAGTTAACGCATTCTTTCAACCCTCTCTTGATAGGCGGAATGGCATCATCACTTCTACTCTCACAGGTGAAGATGCCATCTAGCATGCCTTGACTAAACTTAATTATTTCCTTAACCCAATTAATTTACTTGTTTAATTCTTGTTAATTACCCATGAGATTAAGAAAATGTCATGGAGAAAATGAATTATGGGTGAACGGAAATAGACAGAGAAATGATTATGGAAATGATCATAACATTCAATACTAAGATTAAGTGTCTGATACATGGTGTGAATGATAGAGATTAAGAAGATGAGTACAAGTGATGATAAAGAGATAGAAACAAATACAGAAGAGTGTCAATGTCTTGACACAGATCTAGACGGTGGTTTTGCTTATCGGCCTGTGGAATGGATGAACAGAAGAGGTTCCCTCTCAGGCTTGCTCATCTGGTAGAGGTAACCTTCGTCCAGAGCTTCAATGGCAGGGATCAGAAGGATTCTTTGCCCGGAGACTCACCTCTCGGCCTTGTCTCTTAATTCTTCCCGGATCTACTCTGATTAATCGCTCAACCAGTCTTTCTCTCAGATCAGTATATACATTTTTCTTTGTATTCAAGCATCATTTTTCAGTGGAATGGCCGGAGTTATTTATAGGCTAAGCTTTGACTCTCTGACTTGTGGTCCCTACTTTATTGTTATGGCAGTTCCTGAAATGGTGGAGTGAATATTCCTTCTATTACACAATCAATCTCGTCCGAAATGCACAATGGTCAGCTATACATGCGTCAGAATCCTCCGCAATTGCGTTGCTCTTTACATCTTCGTGCCTGCATGCGGTGTTGTTTTTGATTACCACATGTAGTTGAGATTGCGTTGATTGCTTAGCTCTTGATCGATTTTCGCATGCGCCGTCATTGCTTTGATCGTCTATTCATTCCTGAATGATGGGTGCAATGCGACGTAGATGCGTTGTTCTTTTTATCTCGAGCCTTGAACGCATGCAGTGACTTGATTTCCTGCAAAACAGACTTGAAATATTCTTTTCTACCATTGCAATGGTGTCATGGGTGTATTGACGAAAATTTATAATTCTTGCATTTCTTAGCTAATTTCTATACAATTGACACAACTTTCCTTTCTTTTGGCCACAATATCTAAATAAAATAGTATAAATAACTTGTATTTCTACAAGTTATCAGCATCGCACATCAGTTCGAATGGCTTCGCCCAATCAGGTGCAATCAGAATTGGCGTTGTAGTCAGAGCATCTTTTAGTGTTTTGAATGCAGTGAGGCAGAGTGAATCGAAATCAAAGGGTCTATCAGCTTCCAACAGCGCATTCAAAGGTCGTGTTGGGGTTGATGCCCTAAAGTCTTGTATCCTGTAGTTTGTAAACAGTATATACGAACACCTGTGATTGTTAATATATGATATTACTTCACATCTTGTTGTTTTGCTCGGTTAGTTGTTTTATTTGCTTTATGATGACATGCAGAAATGCATGTCATCTTAGGCCTTTTACTTAGAATTATGAAGGTTGTTAGGCAGAATATGCGTCGATCATGATAGGAATTCACAAGAATATGAGTTTGCGTCGATCAGCATGTTGAAACTCATCTAACCCGCTACTTTGTGTTAGTTATGCGTTCAATGTTCTATCTTTGTAGCTAATGCAGGAAATGAACGCAAACGTGGAAATCGGACCACCGCATAGACGACTGCATGTGGAGAAACACTCCATCGCAAAGGCAAACACATCGATCAACACATGGATGTTGTGGTAATCATTCGTATGCGTCCATCGCATGAGAGTTGCGCTCGTTAAGCGAATGCGGTCATCGTGTAGAGTTGCGGTATTAAGCGAATGCGATCATTGAATGATTACGGCTGCGCGACAACACATCTAATGGGATCAACACAAGGTAGGTGGAATGAACGTATCAACGCATCTACCTTGAAAAAATCCAAAGTTGATATTGACATTTCACCTACCACGCCGTCAGTGGCAGAGGATTAGAAAGGACAAACACGCCGAATGTCAGACTCAGAGAAGTCCAATTAATGCTATCGACAACCCAAGCTCTATAAATAGAGGCCGAAGAGCTGAAATTCAATCATCCGGAGATTATCCCTCAATCGGGGATTTTCCCTGCGATCCAAACAAAACGCGTGAGAAGATGGCTGAGAGTTCTTCACCTCCTTCATCCATTCCGAGTGACGACCGGAGCTAGATCTCGAGAGAGTCAGCTCCTACGCCCATCCACGGCACCACTGGCAGCCTTGACGCACATTCGTTGGGAGAAAATCTTTGCTTCCAGTTGGTCATTTCCTTTCCTTTCTTTTTCTATATTGTATTGTATGAAATTTTGAAATAAGGAATTAATACAATCTGTTTTCAATGCCCTTCTCTGTTTCCTTCAACTTCATCTCCATCTTCTTACTTAGCATCTTTACTTTCATTGTAACACTTAGTGGGAGTGCTTGGGTATTGCATACTTGTCATGTGGATTAGGAATATGAAGCATGTAGCAACCCACTGAGAGGTGTGCGTTGCACAAGTATGTGAGTAATCTTATTTGCTTAGTGTGAAGCTGCTGCAACGCCTGTCTATGGGCTAACGCATTGCTTGTCTATGAGTAAAGTCAGCAATAATCAACTGCCCAGGAGGGTAAGTGGTTGGACGCATTATTAAGCAAGGTATGCGTTGTTCACTAGGGATAGTAACAACTGTAGGTCAACGAAGTTTATGCGATTGTCTTGTATTATGTATGCTTCATTCGTCCATTACGGATACTCGGGGGGGTAGTCTAAGGACATAATCTAGGATTGGGAAGGTTAGGTCAGAATCTAGGCTCGGGAGAGTCAGATTAGAACAGATAATACAAGAGATAGGCACTTAGGAATGTGCACTATTTGTTATTAACGCATCGCTTGCATTCTAGAGATAGGATACGATTGAGTGCGGTCACCTCAGTGTTGTGTGCATTTTGCATCATCGCATAGGAAAAGAGTAGAGACTTAGGAATAAGCCCTATGGACACTTTTGCATTCAACACATGCGTCCTAGACTTAGGAGCACCGCATTTTCATTGGAAAATGACTTGCCGTGCATGAGTGTAGCATGAGCGCATTGGATTGCGTTGACTAGGGTTGCTCTCGTAGTCACTCTTAAGGGTTGCAATGAAAACATCTCCGCATTTTATCTATTTTCCCACACATTTATTTCATGTCAAGGTTTGTCGTATCTCTACCTTTCATGCATATTCTCATTGCATTGTCTGTTAGATAGGAGTAGGAGTAGGATTAAAGTAACAATATCCCTCCATTCTTTTATTCAACCGCCATATGCACAATCACCACAAACATATAGTTACAAGTCCCTGTGTTCGACCTCGGATTACCCGAGAAACTTGCGTCCATGTTATACTTGGCGTGAACACCAAAACTTGTGGCAGGACGCATGGTCATCGCATATATTTATTAACGTATATTCATTCCAACGCATGACTATCAACGCATATCTTAGGAACATGCATCGTATACTACTGTAAACATAAAATGTATCTTATATCACACAACGCATGGATGATTATAACGTAAGTTTATGATCCCCGACAACGGTGCCATAAACTTGTAAACATGTTTTGGGATGTATGAAATTAAGTGCTCATGATGATGCAATACTACTTCTATTTATGCGTTAATTTGGAATGTTCATGTAGCATGCTCTACGTTGTCACAAGTTTCCTTACAATGGAACCAAGTGTAATTCCACCGCAAGTTTCTCGGTATGATTCGAGGTCGAACACGGGGAAATGGTGTCGACTATTATGGTATGTTCATGGTATATGCGACCAGGTTTTCAATTCTTTATAAAGAAGTTTGTACAGGTAATTAAATTGCAGTAAAATAAAGGAAAGCAGTAAAGATGCGATAAAACATAAAAATACAATAAACCTAAGCTAGATGTTACAAGATACAGACTTCATGTACAAGATGCTAGGATTAAGGCTGGCTGTGAAGGTTGTGCAAAGACGTGGGATGCGGCGACAAGTCTTATGAATAGAATAGAAGAGAAAGATAAGTATTACAAACAACACAAGTCCTTAATTGGATTTGAAGGTACAAATACTATTCCGCTCTTCTCTTGGCGTACACCTCTCAGTGATCGGCCGTGTTCCCCACATGTCTGTGGTGAAACAGAGTCTAACGTAATGAACGCAAGGTTGCTTCCATATCTGGAAGTACTACTCGTTTTAGTTAACACACTCTTCTGACCTTCCCTCGATAGATCAGAATGACATCTTCACTTCTGCTCTCACAGGTGAGGATGCTATCTAGAATGCTTTAACTAAACATATTTTATAACTTTAATACAGATTAAGTTCTTGGTGATTCATATTGGTCATTAGGGGATTAAGAAAACATCATGAAGAAAGTGACTAACGGGTGAATGGAAATAGACAAGAAATGGTAAATGGAATCTATCGAAACATTTAATATTTCTACTAAGCGTTTGATACATGATGTGTGAATGAAGAGATAAAGAAATTATGGAATACAATGAAAGAGAGATAGAACAGATATAAACAAGTGCCAATGTCTTGGCATAGATTCGATGGAGATCTGCTTGCCGGATAGGATGGTTTCGATGGCAGGAAGAGCTTCCCTCTCAGACTTGCTCCACCGGTAGTAGGGGTCTCTGCACAGAGCTTCGATCGGGTATATGGCAGGTCGGATCTAAGATTCACCTCTCGGCCTTATCTCGTTCTCTTCCTAGATTTCTTCTCTTCAGCACTCAGCTCAGCCTTTTCTCTCTAAAATCTTGCAGCACTTAGCCCCGTATCAAATAGCATACTTTTCTCTGAAATTAATGGGGTATTTATAGGAGCAGATCTTTGACTCTGGCCTTGTGGTCCCCACTTGATGGTAATTTCGCAGATGAAGGGATATTATTCCTTCTGTTATGCAATCAGACCATCAATTCCGCACAACCATTAGTTGTACACGTGTTTCAATCCCCCACTCTCGCATTGCTTAGTTGCATCTTTCGATCATAGGTTCACATGCGGTGTTTGTTTTTATTACCGCACGCGGTTGAAGCATAGCTCTGGACCGACTGTTGCATTGCGCCGTTACTTCGGTAATCGTCTCTTCATAGTTGATCGACAAGCGCAATATGGTAGAGATGCGTTAATTAGTTTCTCATGAGTCTTGAGCGTAAGCGGTGACTTGAAGCGGTGACTTGGTCTCTTACAAAATAGAGTAAAGTTTGGCTTGTCTTCCATCTTTTTGGCGTTAGTGGGTGTAAGCGCAAACATTTATAATTATTTTCATACTAGGCTAATCTTCATACAATTGGCGCATAATTACTAACTTTTGGCTGCAATATCTAGATAAGATGGCATCAATAACTTGTATTTCTACAAGTTATCACACCCCCAAATTTAGATATTTGCTTGTCCTCAAGCATATCTTCTACCAAGGCAATCATGCTCCATTCCTATCCTATATTTATGTGATGATTGGTTGCTCCGAATGTTACACTTAGGCACATTATCTGACATTACACTTTTCCTTCTATCCTTGCTAATTCTTAGCAAGCCCTACCTTATCCTTCTATGTAACAAAATTCTACTCAAATAAACTTTTCTAGTTTTTAAAATAGAATGCTTATCTCTTCTTTATCAAAACAACTTGATGTATCTATATGCGGTGAGCAAAATATGCGTCATTTATTCACTTAGAGACAGTTGGTCATGGTTACACTCTTCGTTTTGGCTTGTCCCCACGGGTGTCATGCGAACATCCACCACTACCGTTGTGCTGCCAAGTTTCTAACTTTAACTCATGATAATCAGAGGAAGCTGTCCCTTGCATTTTTTTTTGGTTTATACTACGTTGTTCTTGGAAACCCACCTTCGTTGGCTTGCTCCTACGGGTGTCATACGAACATCCAACTATAAGCAGACTCCTTTTACAACTAAACTCTTATCAGGTTGGGAATAGTTTTGAAATTTTCCCTTGCGCTGACATTGGAGTTTTGCAAAAAAAAAAAAAAAAAAAAAAAAAAAAAGATGGAAATGGACGCATTTCTTAAAATACTGCATATTTCTGATTTCATCTGCTCAGACCTTCCCCACCCCCAAATTTAAAGATGAGCAAGGTCCTCATTGCATTGTTTGGATAGACTAGACAAACACTTAGAAGAAAATTTCAAAAAGAAGGTTTGAGCAGAACTTTGAAAGCTAAAAGGTAAAGTACTGCTAAACTAAGAATTAAATAAGTGTTAGTCAGAATTTACTAAGTATGGGAAATGTTTCTAAGTGTAAACATAGGATACATCATAGCAACGCATCATAGCAACATAGCAAAAATTATCAAAGGAAGATAAAGAAAGAGGCACAGGCAAAGAGTGGAGTGAATATATACTTCTAATTGTATTGAGTATTAACAAAGTATGCGAATATATTACAAATGAACGCATTACAGGAATTTTTCTAATGCCTGTACAAAAGTCAATGAATTCGGTTAAGTTACAAAATAATAATCGAATTGAATACAATTAAAGAATGGCCACATAAAAACTTAAAATGGAAGAACGAATAAAAACTAAGGTTGAGGAGCAGGGGGATCTGGTGGATGATATTGAGGCGGTGCAACAGAGCCATTGTCAAACATTACATGTTGCCTTAGATGCGGAGGCACCATCGGACCATACAGATAAGCGGTAAGAAAGTTGAAGTATTCTTGATTGCATTCTGCTATCTGTCGTTGGTGTTGGAAGATCCTGTGCATACTGCGCTGGACATTGATGAGTGCTTCCCTTGAAGTTGCAACACTACGTTGAATCTCATCAATGCGCTCCATTGCGACCTCAAATCGATGGTTGAAGAAGTGATGCTGCTGAGAGACAAGTTCTTGCTATTGGGCAAAGAGGGTTCTCATTTCAGATAGCTCAGCAACCAAGGAGGTGGAGGATGGTTGTGCCTGCGATGTCTCGCCATCACCGTTTTGGGGTTAGGCAGATGTGTCTTCACCCAAATCGTATGGATCATTGTACTCATGATTGGTTATATCCAATGGACACAGAAATATATCTGTGGTAAGAAGAGTTCAGTTGTTGGTCTTTAGTGGAATCACTGATAGTTAACGGATGGTGAATCTCGTGGCTAAAGAGTTTAGTTAGCTATTCACGTACCGTTAAAGCTTCGAGGCACAGGTCCATTAGGTCACCTGGGTAGCTTGGATAAAGTCGAGAACCAGTGTTTGGGTTAATTTGAAATGTTCAAATTGACAAGAGGAAGTTCAATTATATATGATATAATTGGACTAGTTAATTATATATGATATAATTGGCTAAATGTATGAGATACATTATTTTGGAG
>NC_052360.1:14812121-14819211 GCF_009727055.1 Benincasa hispida
AAGAGATTAGCATGCTTTAAATAATACGCAAGCGTCTGATCGTCTGAGGACCGATGCGTGTAAACTTGGTAACAATTTACCTTGCGATGCTAAGCGATCGTTTAGTCAGTTACTAAGCAATGAAGCTTGCTGAACCTAAACGATCGTCTGGCTCGCGCGTTGCATTAAACGATACTCAGCGATCGCGTGCCCGATCCGTCAAACCCGATACAAACCATCTTGATTCGCATACCACATCGTTCAAAGTCGAGCATTCAACCACGATCGCATAGTCCTCATCTTCAACGATGCAATGGACACCGATCACATAGAACCTTTTTCTGCACGTGCGATCAAACCCTAGATCATCTCCTTCCTCGAAAGTCGTAAACCTTTGCCCAGAACTTTGAACAAATGACTCAAGACTTCAACAGCTTTGAATACATTACTCGAATTACGAATTAATATATGCCCAAAACGCAGGGGCCTTTAACATACAACCGCAAATGTAAAAAGGAATTAAACAGACCAAGGCAATTCATCCGAAAAAACATCCACTAATCCGGTCACATCCACAACAGTATTAACACTATAAAAACAGTGTAGAAAATGCCACCCACCATGAAATATAAACGTTATTCGTTGAAACCAAATGAAATTGAGTACAGAAACTGGCTCTGATGCCAAATTGAAGGATCTCATAACCGAAAGTTCCATGAGCGGGCTTGGATCGCTCCGATTTCATAGTGACGAAAAACGATATACATTCCATACTAATAAGTTATGCATATTAAACTATCACGGCAATGCCAGAATACAATAAAAACATAGGGAAGAGAGGTTCATTCCAAGGAAGACTGTCTTCATATTGTAAAACCCAAGGTAGCGGAAACTTCCCAACCGATCTATCAACACCCGTGAGTCTGTCGACTGTTACTGCAACGATCACGAACGTACACAAACAAGGTCGTGGGGACAACACCAACCACAAAGGAAACCGGGTAATCGCTCGCGTAAAAAACGCCAAGAGTGGCTCTAAGTGAGTTTGAAGAGGGCGGAGGATGAAGATTGTCCTGTAAATGATAAGCACGCGCTAGAAGAACTCTACTATCGTATAGTGGAGACGCTTATCGTATGTAAAGCTACACGATCGTTTAGGAAAAACTAAACGATCGTTTAGGAAAGAATATACGATCGTTTGGAGAATGCATGAACTAGACGATCGTTTAGACGAATGAGCTTCTATCATATAGGCTCACGCGATCGCTCTTCACGAATTCTTTTTGGGCGCGGGCGATTAGAATGCACGACTGAATATTTTCAAATGAAAATGATTTTCAAAACTTTAACCCGCCGGTTACCCATAACACTTCGCGCCCATCTTCCTACGTCCGAACGTGGAATAATTGGTTAATTATTAAATAATTAATCAATTAATTTAATTTAATAAATATAATCATATTATATTTATATTCTATAGTTTGATATCATATATCTACTATAGTATTTTTTCCTCTACTTGAATATAAATCATATTTATATTAATTCCTACGCGATCGTTTGCTATTGTTCCTATCATCTAGTGCACGCTGAACGATCGTTTACCTGCTAAAGATTGCTACACGATGGAGACCTCTTGGCGGTTCAAGACCCGGTTCGCCTGTGAACCGGTTTGCTCGATGAAAAATGTAATAGATAGGGTTTTTCATTCCGGTTCTTTTTTGATTTAAAGGCACATCTCGGTCCATTAATCTATTTGTTTAATACATGTGATGTATGTTTTATATGTCATATGGTATGCACATATAATAAATCCCACCTTAGGTTATGCATTGATAATGCATCATCTCTTTATTGTAATTGTTATAATTTAGAGAAGCATGATTTTAATTATGTAAGAGCATGCTCATGCATCATATAATATAAGAGTATATTTATGCATTCATAAAAAGCATTGACATACATCATCTTTATATTATAATTGTTATAGTATAAGGGTGAATGATAGCATGTTTGCTTGGTTATTACGCGTTATATAAAAGTTATATAGTAATTACTGGACATTGCATGAAGCATGACACATAGGTTACTTTATAATTGTTATAAATGCCTCGTTATGCGCAATTTTTTTTTGTTGTTTCTTTTTAAGAGTTAAAGAGAAACTAGAACTAAAAGAAATAAGAAAGACATGCATGCTCACTTAGGTTTAATTCATGGTTTTAAAATGTTTAAAACTTGGATCACATAGACCTAAGATCACGGTTCTAATATGATTAGCAACCCTAAGGCTTTAATCTTTTAATCAGTTTAATAGGATTAAATTGGCTAATAAAAGGTTAAAGTGTAGCAAATCTATCTATAAGGGACCTTTTGTCTAAGGCAGGTTCTGTCTAGGCTGGGGTCTTTAAGTTGATGGAAACGTAACACCCCTAGAACTTACCTGGAAAGGTGAATTAGATAGATTTGATGCATGCATGCAAATTAAGGACAGTCCATTAAAGTGTTTAAATGTGACTACTTGAACTTGTTTATATTTCATAAACAAACGTTGTTTATGAGCAGGCTTTAAAAAAGACTACTTTGACTAAAATCAGTAGCCAAATTGTCTAGGTTAATGAATCCCTAGGTAGAACATTCAGTGGGAGGTACTTGGGGCATAAGATGCTTCACTTAAACCTTTCTCTTTTCTCCTAAAGTCCATACCGTGAGATCTATCCTTGGCCTCGTAGCACCTTTGGCGTGTCCCCCCAATGGATGGTGTTTGGGTAGGTAAATATCAAGGTGGATGGAGAGAATGTTCATAGTAAGTGGGAGTGGGAAGTGCAACAGCATATCCCTCGGTCTCCCTCGTTAGGTTGAATAAAGTTATTAAAGGAGAAGAGATAACATTCTCATGCTATGCTAACGGAAGAAATGAGGGGCTACACATGCTTGTGTTATGATTCTAAGGATTTGATCCTTAAAAGGATACATGGACTCTAAATTTTCAAATTGATAGCGATTCTCGAAAATCCACTTCAAGATCAGTGTTCACTCTTAACGGAGGGACAATAGTATGATGAAGCACTAAATAGGGGTGCATCGCGAACTCACCATGGAGGCTGAGTATGTAGCAGCTTGTGAAGCTACTAAGGAGGTCGTTTGGCTCAATAAAATTTCTGACTAATCTGGAAGTTGTTCCAGACATGTCAAAGCCCATCACACTTTATTGTGATAATAGTGGTGTTGTGGCTAATTCCATGAGCCTAGGAGTCATAAGCGTGGCAAGCACATCGAGCAGAAGTATCATCTCATCCAACAGATTGTACATCGAGGGGACATGATTGTCATGAAGATAGCTTCGAAGCACAACGTTTATTGATCTGTTAACAAAGGCCCTCACGACTACTGTGTTTGAGGGTCACCTACAGAGTATAGGTCTATGGGATAGACCACGGCTGAATAGGGCAAGTGAGAGATCTTGTACTGGGCGTGTTATGCCCTAGTTTATTGTTTTATGTACTTGTAATTTTATTATCGTGTACACCCCACTAGCTTTAGAAAAAGTGGGAGATTGTTGGGTTTAATGCCCTAAATCTCGTAGGGTCCATAGTTTGTAAACCTTGTATGAACAAACTTCTTATATGATTAAAAATATATGATATTTTTATACAATTTGTCTATGAAATATGTGATATTTTTGTTGCATTAACCACAAGCCAATAAACTAACATCCAAGGTTATCGTTGTAACTTAAACATGTATGTGGAGACATACAGGTGGATCATGTTTAAGTGATAACCTAAATGGTCTATATATAAATAAGGAAGCTGGGTACCTTATCCTGGTGACACTACGAGTATAGACCGCTTTGTAGGTGTTACAATTTTATTAAAGTTCTACAAATGATCTGATCTTGATCATTCATGTATTAGACATACGAGCGGGGATATTCTATACAATGAGTTTGCATAAGACTGGGGACCACGAAATGTTTAGTCTCAATTAATAAACCATTCATATAAAAGACTTTCATTTCACCAGGATGATCATAGGTTTATATTTCACTTTGTTAAGAATCACATTACTAACAGTGCAGGAAGCTCTCCAGCAAAGAATGCAGGATTATGCTAACCTGGCTTCCCTCATCGATGGTAGACCCATATTCAACTCCGCTACACTGAAGTGGACCATCATGTTTAGCACATGTTCACGAACAGAGGCTTTCTTGCATTTTGGAGTTGAAATAATATTTAAGAGCCTCATGCATAAGTTGTTAGACGGCTGTCCAAACATCCCCCGCAGGGACTCCGTGATCTCACGGGCTGAGATCATAGGCCTCATGCTTCTTGACCAAGAGTCAGAAAGCCTTGCCAAGATATAGGTCGAGCCTTCTCATTTTCCCTTGTCCATCGCACACATGATGACATGCAGAAATGCATGTCATCTTAGGCCTTTTTACTTAGAATTATGAAGGTTGTTGGAAAATATGTGGCAATTGTGCTAGGAATTCATGAGAAATGAGCTTACATCGTTCAGCATTAAAGAATCTCAGCTAACCCGTATTATTATGTTATATCGCTTCAATGTTCTATTTTGTAGCTAACGCAGGAAACGGAGCGCAAATGCGGAAACCGAACCACCGCATAGGCGACTGCATGCAAAGAACCTCTTCATCGCAAAGGCAAACGCGTCAACAACACATGGATGTTGTCGAAATCAACCGTATGTTCCATTGCAAGATAGGAGTGCGCTCTCAAGCGATTGCGTGTAAAGTTGTGGTATTAATGTGAATGTGATCACTGTATGATTGCGGCTACTCGATAATGCATACTAAATGGGATCAACGCAAGGTTGGTGGAATGAACGCATCAACGCATCTACCTTAGGAAAATCAAAAGATGATGTTGACATTTCCCTACCACGCCGTTAGCTGCAGAGATTCAAAAAAGGACTAACGCGCCAAATGTCAGACTCAGAGCAATCCATTAATGTTGTCAGCGATCCAAGCTCTTATAATAGAAGCCAATGAGCAGAAATTCAACTAGTACAGGATTACCCCTACAACCCAGGGTTTTCCCTGCGACCCAGACAAATGCGTGAGAAGATGTGCTTGAGAGTTCTTCACCTCCTTCATCCATTCCGAGTGACGACCGGAGCCTCGACTGGAGCTAGATCTCGGAGAGTCAACTCCACTGTCCATCCATGCACCACTAGCACCTTGACGCACATTCGCTGGAAGCAAGTCTTTGCTTTCAGCCTGTCATTTCATTTTCCTTTTTTTCTTATATTGTATTGTATACATTTTATGATTTAGGAATTAATAACATTTGTGTTCAATACATTTCTATGTTTCCTTCGATTCCATCTCCATCTTCTTTACTTAGCATCCTTACTTTCATTGCAACACTTAGTGAGATTGCTTGAGTATCGCATACTTAGTCATGTGGATTACGAATATAAAACATGTTAGTAACCACCAAGAGGTGTGCGTTTGCTGCGAATAATATGAAGAAAACCTTATTTGCTTAGTGTGAAGCTGCGGCAACGCCTGTCTATAGGCTAACCGCATTACTTGTCTATGAGTAAAGTCAAAGCAACACCAACTACCCGGGAGGGGTAAGTGGGTGTTCGCATTAAGCAATGAAAGTCATATGTTCACTAGGGATAGGAAAATCTTAGGTCAGCAAATTCATGTGGTTACCTTGTCCTATGAGCGCTTCATTCATATTAGCTTTACTTGGGAGAAGTAGTCTAAAACTCAAATCTAAGACTCGAAAGAGCAGATTGGAACGCATAGGCAAGAATGGGGATCTTAGACATAAGCTCTGTTTTGCTTTCACACAACATATGTACCCTACAGATGGGATATTGCATGCATCCAGGAAGTAGGATATGGTGGTTGTATGCGGTCATCTTCGACACTTATGCATACCCACCGCATACGTCCTAGATTTAGCTTTTAGTGGTGTGTAGCAGATCGCATGGCTTGCGTTGACTAAGGTTGCCCTTGCAGTCACTCTTAAGTGTTGCAATGAAAACATCTCCGCATTTTATCTATCTTTCCCATTCATTTGTTTCATGTCAAGAGTTGTCGTGTCTCTACCTCTCATGCATATTCTCAATGAGTTGTCTGTTAGTTAGGAGTAGAGTAGTGGATTAGTTTAGCAACCCCTCCAACATTCTTTTATTTAAACCGCCGCATGCACATTACCGCATTCATTTTGCTACAAGTCCCCATGTTCGACCTCGATCACCCGAGAAACTTTCGTTCGCATATATACTTGGCGGAGCACAAGAAAACTTGTGGCAGGACGCATGGTCATCACATAATTTTATTAATGCATATTCATTCCAATGCATGACCATCGACGCATGACTATCAACGCATATCTTAAGAACATGCATCGCATACCGCATTCAAGGGAATTTTAGTTGTTGAATAATGACTTCTAATTTCCGCTCAATCATATGCCTCCCGAACATTTTGAGCGGTATTTTTGGAGCTGGAATAGGAAGACAAGCCTTCATGAGAGCAACATGAGATCCTCGTTTATTAGGATCGTCGTGATCATATGTTTCCATGTTGAAAAATTGTCGCAGTTAATTTTTCGGCGCTAAACAACGATAAGGTGGCTGTAGCCATTTGAAAAAGTTGTTGAAATTTCGAAACATATCTTGATTAGTTTTTGCTAAACCACTTTTAAACCAATTAGTTTTGCAAAACAGTTTCAAGTCCCCTAAGTTAAGAGCTCTTATTGTTGCAATGATGCCCAGTGAGTCAAGAAAATGCCACCGGTGGGGTAATCAGTTGCCCTTCATCTGGAATGAGACATTCTCAACAATTAGGCAAAACCAAACTCTTGGAACTGAACCTAAAAGCCACCATTTTTTTGGTCTATAATCGTTAACATTTAAACTATTCCGTGTAAGTGTAACCCCTCGTTTGTTCGGTGCCAAAGTCCCGCCCTAATGCGCTTACCATTAGGGAAAAGACATATTAGGACAAGAGACTAAGTTACCTTATCCTCTTATAGGAGATCGAATAAAGAAACGTGCAAAACTGCCATCCTTTAGGGGGACACTCCCAAGGTGCCTCAAGGCGATGCGCATTAACTTTATCAAACTCTAT